>NC_074668.1:20778604-21138604 GCF_029448725.1 Salvelinus fontinalis | reverse complement strand
AGAATCTTAATTTGCCCAATGGAATAGTAGGGGTCAAGCCCCATAGGCCGGGATAGCAGGGGTCCAACCACATAGGCCGGTATAGCAGAGGTCCAGCCCCATGGGCCGGGATAGCAGAGGTCCAGCCCCATGGGCCGGGATAGAAGAGGTCCAGCCCCATGGGCCGGGATAGAAGAGGTCCAGCCCCATGGGCCGGGTCAGAAGAGGTCCAGCCCCATGGGCCGGGATAGAAGGGGTCCAGCTCCATGGGCCGGGTTAGAAGGGGTCCAGCCCCATAGGCCGGGTTAGAAGGGGTCCAGCCCCATAGGCCGGGATAGAAGGGGTCCAGCCCCATAGGCCGGGATAGAAGGGGTCCAGCTCCATGGGCCGGGTTAGAAGGGGTCCAGTCCCATGGGCCGGAATAGAAGGGGTCCAGCCCCATAGGCCGGGATAGAAGGGGTCCAGCCCCATAGGCCGGGAAGTCCGGGACCATACTGAGTTCAGTCCCATCGTGGCAGTGCTCAAACTGTCAGAGCTCCCCTGGAAGGCTTGCTCTCTTATTTTAAGGACTTCAATTAGAAAGCTTGGCTGGGATGGTGTGAGTTAACTTTAATGGGCAATTAGGGATAGTGTGCCTTGAAAGCATGCCCTCTTGAGGAGTGGGAGAAGGGCATTCATTACACATGGCTGCAAATCTAGAGCAGAGCACAGTGTGCTGCTGGTGATGTAGAGAAGAATATCACATCTGTGAGCTATTATCAAAGACTACAGTGATACTGTATGATTGACACTCTAGACAACAATGGGAAAACTAAAACTTTAAGGTGGTGAATGTGAGGCCAAGGGAGTCAACCCAACCACGCCACCAGAACACATTTTAGTGTTCAAAACTCAAACTGAACTATACACACTCAGTTCCTTGGGGATACAAATAGAGTGACGAGAGAGAATGATATACGATCTCAGTCATTCTTCTAAATTGGACAAATGTCCTTTAATGGGTTGAATAGAGGGGAGGCCAGCATTGTGTGTGTGTGTGTGTGTGTGTGTGTGTGTGTGTGTGTGTGTGTGTGTGTGTGTGTGTGTGTGTGTGTGTGTGTGTGTGTGTGTGTGTGTGTGTGTGTGTGTGTGTGTGTGTGTGTGTGTGTGTGTGTGTGTGTGAGAGAGAGAGAGAACGAGGGAGAGAGAGCGAGATTGAGAGGGAGAGAACGAGAGAATGAGGAGGAGAGAGAGAACGAGGGGGAGAGAAAGAGAGAACGAGGGAGAGAAAGAGAGAACGAGGGGGAGAGAGAACATGTTGCATCTGTTCCTCATTAACAGAGCGCTAATGAACGCACGTGTGTTCCACCTGGCCCCAGTGAGAGGGGGTTGGAACACACACTAACTAAACCTGCCGACGAGGCCTTGGCCTTTCACAACACTTCTTCTGAGCAATAATAGAACTCTGTCTCAAGATGTTGAGACTATAGTGCTCTGGAACAAAGTTGTATGAAGTTGCCAGTAGAAGCTGATCTATGGTCATTTTTGGACTTCTCCTCTCAATAGTTAAAATTAGGATTAAGGGAGAGTAAGAGCCTCTGGTGTCCTAAGAGCCTCTGGAGCCTTTCAGTTGGGGACAGGAAGACACGGGTGGAACTAACTAAATAAGGTCATCACTATTTATACTGTGTGAGAATAGACTCCTAAACGATCAGCATTTACAAACAGGTCACAGCTCATCTCAGAACAGCATCTGTCCCCCGGCTCTCAGAATTACGTTACTCCCCCTGGGGGTCTCCAGTCCGTCTTGTTATGTATCGATACAACACCCTGTGGGTTTACCCTAACATGGGCCACACCTGGTATAATCAGCATTACACCAGAGCGGCTGGAGTTTCAACCTTTAGTCAGTATATAGGATTAGAAATAGTGTGCACAGTGTGTTTTGTGGTACTGTATGTCAAATAATTTGTATGTTCTGTGCTCCCCCCATCCACCCCTCTGTCTCTGCCAACCATGCCCCCACACACCATTTCTCAACCATGGTAATGACAGCTGAATGCATGCCTGATCTTCATATTTTCAATTTGGCAGCATTCCGCTTCATTCAGAACCTTAAGTGGTTGTTAATTTAATATGCAATCGACTCCTGTCAGTCTAAATGCATTTGAATGAAAAGCCTGTTTCCAAGGGAGGAGGTTGCAGGTTGTGGGGGTGAAGAGGAAAGAGAGACAGGAGAGCAGGGTGAACTAGGATCATGATCTAAATGTGACAAGAGAGGTGGGAATACAACATATCATGGGCAGTTTTTCAAAGGGACAAACTAGATATGCCAGGTTGGCCCAGAGGGTAGATAGACTTACCTAGGGACTCACATTTTAACATGTGAACTTTATAGTAGAGAGCATGGTAGTACTGAGCAGAACATGCAGCTATGTTTAGCTTCTGCTCTTTGAGTCAATAGCCTAGCTCTTTGGGTATGGGGTATAGGGTATGGGGTCTGTGGGGGGGGGGGGGTGTCACTGAGATTGGGTCTGGTGTCACTGTAATATCCTAGTGTTCAGGGTAGATACTATGTAAAAGAGTTTGGGGTTATGAGAGGGAGCAAACACAAACATCAGCCTGCACAAACATGATAGCACAACCTGCATCATGCACATATACACAATCACACACACACACGTACGTACGCACGCACACACGCACGCACGCACGCACACACACACACACACACACACACACACACGCACACACACACACACGCACACACACACACACCCTAACAAATGTACACACACATATACAAATCCTCTATCTACAACTTGTTGTTAATATCAGATTTGGCAAAACCTTTGCTTGCACATCCATTCTGTTGTAAACATGTGTGATGGGAGTAAAGTGAGCGTGTTGGGGGGGTGGATTGCAGGCGATGTTAAGTCAAGCAGGAACCCTCAATGTTGCTAATTTATTTACAGATTTAATTAGATGGATAGAGCCCTCACAGACATAAGGAATAAAGGAGAGATGTTGCCTGCGTTACAGCACTTTAATTATGGTACCAGGCTCCTGATCCCTGTGCGCTGCTGTCTGGGGAACCAGTTCATTAAAATCCTCATTATTTTACTTTTAATTAGTTCCCCCCTCTTTTGTTTCCTTTCACCATATGGCCATGTTCCGTGGTCAAATTAACGTAATTGAGCTAATTAAGCCGATCAGTTTAATTATTCAAAGCGTTCTGATTGGGCCGGGAACCTTTTTCCACTCTCTATCTATCTCTCTATCTCTCTCTCTCATTCTTGTGTGAGGCTCATATTTGTAAAGTCGTGTTTTCTTTGTTATTAAGCCTGTTCACTATCGTTTTAGCAGACAGGACAGTTTTATGGTCGCAAGAAGGATTTTTAGCATAGTTGCAATTCCTTAGAAACAGTACATACTTGGCTTTTCAATAGATAGGCCTATTTAAAAAAGAAAAAACAGATGGTGTTTTTTACTGGAAACCTGTTACCATGAACGTTATGCATGTTTGTAGGCGGACATCACCTCAGCTTGCATGCCTGTCTATCAACACGGACGCCCTTTCAGCAGCCTCTGGCTCTGTTCCTGACGGTGACCACATGCACATACCTCTCTAACATACTTTATTCTCACTGGAACACATTTAACAGCAGCCAGACTGCTTGAGCTGAGAGGATTTAAATGGTGTCTGTCTGTCTGTCTGTCTGTCTGTCTGTCTGTCTGTCTGTCTGTCTGTCTGTCAACTCCAGCACATTGTCAGACTGCTCCAAACCCTCTCCTTGGCCTCTCGACAGATCATGAGACATATATGATCTTCCTGCCAGTCCTGCTGGCACAGAAACAATGGATCATCATCATCATACAGCTCGACACAGACTCCATCTTGGATCTGTATCAGAGGAGTGGCTGGGCAGAAGGGCACCACTCAGACCCTCTCTTCCTCTTCATCCGCTTGTAAAAAATATCCTGGCTTATTTCTGTCTCTTCACACAGTGTGAGGCGTAGAAGCTAAGGCAATTACACTCATCTGCATGTGTTAATATGATTAATGATTAATTAGTGAGTATAAACACTTTCCTATAACAGAAGCTAGGCTAGATGGTGAGCCACACACCTGCAACGTCTCTGATTTTTTTAAAACAACACCTCATGGCAGAGATTCTTTTAGGAGACCTGCTAATTGGCATCTGAAAATGCTGGGCTAATTAGTGATATGCAGACGAGGCCTGATTGGTTTGAATGCAAAGTGTAACTTGTGGAGTGGTGGGCTTGAGATTGTGCAGGTTTTATTTCCTCACTATCTAGATATGAAGATATTTGTAATTGTGATCATTTCCATAAGTTAATGAATTTGCGTGATGCTTTTCAATCAAACGTGGAATACATAATTGATGCAGTATCAGCACCTACCATGACAAGTGAGACTTCTGAAATAGCTAAGCACATTAAGGTGCAATTTTGATGGCTGCCATACTCCTAGCAAAGGTGTGAAAGTACAGACCTCATTTGAAGCACAGCAGATGCTATCATCTGATTCACTCAAACTGTATTTCTTACAGCCTTAACCACTCAGGTCTACACACCCATGTCTGACTATACAGGCTACAGATTTGTCATATCCAGTTTTACATTACATCAAACAGACAAATTCAAGGAAGGTCAAGCAAGTTAGCCAATGCAGATCCTAACAGAAATCAAAGCTCATTCTTTTGAACAACCAAGAGCAACAGAGGGGGCTTAGAAAACCTCTGGCTTGTGTCTTTTAATTGCAACATGGTAGACCGTCCAAGCATCAGATTGTTTTTTGTTTTTTTTCTTCTACACGCTGGCTGAATGCGTAGGAGCCCCTCCCTTTAATTAGGCCGGCTCCCAGATTAGTCTTTAATAAAGTCAGCCACGGGATATGGCCAAAGTTCAGCCTCCCAGGAGCAGGAACTGTAGCAGGCAGCACAGATACACCACTCAAGTTTAATTGCTTCTGTAAATGGTCAGGACTGTAGCCCTCTAATTCCATTCCTCAGGGTAATCAGGCATGCTTTCACCATACAGGACTGAGGGGAGCTATGCAGCACAAACAGGGAGGAAATGCCACAGCAACTGGGTAGTAGTTTACCATGTAATCCCGCAACTCATGTCATGTGACCAACCAACTGCACATAGGCTTCAATTACTTCAGTTCACCTCATGTTATAGTAGTCTTTTAATAGCATTTTTATCTCCATCTGATAATTTCACATATTGAACAGGCATCCATAATTCAATTGAATGAAACATTAATTCAGGAAATAGAACTCTACTGAGAAACACACAATAGCATTATAAAAAAATAATGGACATGTATCTTCTTCCTTGACTTCAGCCTAATTCATATGATGGTTTAAACATCACAGAGTAACAGATGAGAGGCCATTGAGAGGAATTCTGAGTTCATTATCTAGGCGATGGGTTATTCTTGACAATAATGATAACTACAGCAATGCCACTGTGAGAGTTTCAGTGGACTCCATGGAAAAGCTTATTTTTATTTGCTTTATTCTTCTTGGAGAGGGTCCAGGCCATACCCTTAAAACTCATGGCAAGATTTGTCCACAAGCACCAAAGTTCTGGATATGCACAGAATTGGGGGTCCCTTACTTACAGTACAACATGTAACCTCAGTCCTGAAGTAGTTAATGTGGTCCAGATTGTCTTTGATGGGCAGACCAGCACTGTATCACACACGACTCACCATTACGGTGTATTTGTACACTGTCTCAAGCATGGATATGTACAACACATCTGAAGTTGATCCTGCAAGTAAAAATAACCTCCTGGTCAAAGAGACAAGATGGTGGATGGTGATGAGGATCCCAAGTGGCGCAGCGGTCTAAGGCACTGCATCTCAGTGCTAGAGGCATCACTACAGAACCTGGTTCGATCCCGGGGTGTATCACAATCGGCCATGATCGGGAGTCCCATAGGGTGGCGCACAATTGTCCCAGCGTCGTCCGGATTAGGCCGTCCTTGTAAAATAAGAATTTCTTCTTAACTGACTTGCCTAGTTTAAGAAAAGGCTCAATTAAAAAGGATCCACAACAACAGTATCAGGAGCAGGGATGGAGAGACCTCTGGAGACAAGGGAAGGATGAAGGCTAACCACTCAGCACACCTACAGACAAGAGCAGGGGGGAATAGAATGTTCAGTACTAGACAGTAGTGTGTATGAAAGTGTGAAAGGCCTCATGGTCCTGGTCTCTCTCTCACCTTCTGGTCAGGCAGCACAGGGTTACTCTGGAGTGGGGGCAGGTGGCTGTTGAGCAGTGCAGCCTCTGGCCGGTCGTGCTCACAGAAGATGGTGCCGTTAACATAGTGGAAGCGGTCGCCTGGCACCAGTCTGTTTCTACAGGTGGCACAGGTGAAACACTAGGGATAAAAGAGACACAGGAGTTAGAATCCTCATGCCAAGTCCACGCCTTACTCTAGTGGGCTCCCGAGTGGCGCAGTGGTCTAAGGCACTGCATCTCAGTGCTAGAGGCGTCACTACAGACCCTGGTTTGATTACAGGCTGTATCACAACCGGCCGTGATTGGGAGTCCCATAGGGTGGCGCACATTTGGCCTGTCGTCCGGGTTGTAAATAAGAATTTGCTCTTAACTGACTTGCCTAGTTAAATAAACGTTAAATATATTATTTTTTTATTGGGCCGTTATACACTTTAGGATAGTGTATAAAGCACCTTGTTTCAAGTATACATCTATTGGTTTCACACAAACAACCTGTTACAAATGAACTGATGGTGACAGACACTAACAACAGTGAAACACTTACTGCCAGAGGGTCTTACCTTGAGATGGTACACATTGCCCTGTGCCCTCATAACCATCTCATTGGCCGGGATCGACTGGCCACAGGCGCTGCATGCTCCACTGTGCCCGAACAACCTGCAGACACAAAGCAGAGCCAGATCAGTCTCAGTGCCCTAGCCTGGGAGCTAAAGTCTAGATTCTCCCCCTCCGGTCCTCTCCCCAGAGCCAGATCAGTCTCAGTGCCCTAGCCTGGGAGCTAAAGTCTAGATTCTCCCCCTGCTGTCCTCTCCCCAGAGCCAGATCAGTCTCAGTGCCCTAGCCTGGGAGCTAAAGTCCAGATTCTCCCCCGAGCCAGATCAGTCTCAGTGCCCTAGCCTGGGAGCTAAAGTCCAGATTCTCCCCCTCCGGTCCTCTCCCCAGAGCCAGATCAGTCCCAGTGCCCTAGCCTGGGAGCTAAAGTCTAGATTCTCCCCCTCCTGTCCTCTCCCTAGAGCCAGATCAGTCCCAGTGCCCTAGCCTGGGAGCTAAAGTCTAGATTCTCCCCCTCCGGTCCTCTCCCCAGAGCCAGATCAGTCTCAGTGCCCTAGCCTGGGAGCTAAAGTCTAGATTCTCCCCCTCCGGTCCTCTCCCCAGAGCCAGATCAGTCCCAGTGCCCTAGCCTGGGAGCTAAAGTCTAGATTCTCCCCCTCCGGTCCTCTCCCCAGAGCCAGATCAGTCCCAGTGCCCTAGCCTGGGAGCTAAAGTCTAGATTCTCCCCCTCCGGTCCTCTCCCCAGAGCCAGATCAGTCCCAGTGCCCTAGCCTGGGAGCTAAAGTCCAGATTCTCCCCCTCCGGTCCTCTCCCCAGAGCCAGATCAGTCTCAGTGCCCTAGCCTGGGAGCTAAAGTCCAGATTCTCCCCCTCCGGTCCTCTCCCCAGAGCCAGATCAGTCCCAGTGCCCTAGCCTGGGAGCTAAAGTCTAGATTCTCACCCTGCTGTCCTCTCCCCAGAGTCCCATTAGGACCTCACCTGATATAGTCGCTCCTACACAGGATCATGCCTCCTTTACTGTAGCAGGTGTTGCCAATGTCACCTAGCTGTGCGTGGCAACAGGAGCACTTGAGGCAGCGTGTGTGCCAGTAGCGCTCCATGGAGAAGAGCAGGAAGCGGTCTGCGATCTTCCCCCCGCATCCTGCACATGACCTGGGGGGTGACGCCACACCCCCACCCAGCTGACTGTTCACCATGCTGAGCCCTCAAAAGCTCCTGGAAACAAAGACAATGTTGACCCTTAAGCTACATGGCAAAGGTAGCAAGCTGTTACAATGACCTCATGGACAATGTAAGCAGGGAGCCTCCAATTATCTGCTACTGGAAGGGGTCAGGATATCCAGAAGTCCTAACAGGTGACCATTAAAGCAAGCATGCATGGGCAACATTAATCCAAGTGTTTTAACTAGTATTTAGTAAACATGCTCATGTTTCACTATATCTTCAGAGAAAGGAATTCTCCACAACTTTACTTTCTGTATTTTTGCTAGTTCAAGAACATTAAGCTGCTACAGGACAAGCCAGGTAAACTGTATACTGAGGTTTTAATAATGATGCCCATATTAGGTGGTTGGGTGAAGGATTTTTTTATTCCAAATACCAAGCAGACAAGGTATATCTAGCAAATAATCATTTGCCTGCATCACAACTCACCAAAAACGCAGGAAGTCCAACAAATAATATGGTAACTGGTTGAACAAAATAAGCTACATTATACTAAAAACTGTAACATAACATTTATAACACGTTGTATGACATTTCACACCAGTTTAACCTGCCATTTTACCTGTCATTTACAGGTATCAAAATAAAATAAAAAACAATACTGATTTATATTCCACAAGATAAGGGAGCTGTGCTATCTATTCATACAGAACACTTTCCTATGTTGAATAAGGTCCTGGTTACGAATAGCATTTTTTATACAGGAAATCATACAGTGAAACATAGAAGTGTCAGCGTGATGCACGTGCAAGAAAAATAATAGCAACCTCAAAAAAAGGAGACTCGGAATGAACTTCGAACCATCACACAACAGCGAATCAAGATTAGGTGATAATAGCCTGTACATAAATGTATATTTCATGGAATTTAAATTAAGTTGAACATTACGGTAAGTAATTTGGTCCTCAAAATAGGCTGCTTAATAACGTATTATAGGCGCATTTAGAAGATAAGATGCTCACCTTGATGTGCGTTCCAGAGAATTCAGACGTGGAGAAGTTGTTGTAAAAAAGAAAACAATGGACGACAGCGGATAATGTTTCAACAACAGTTAAATCTGACTGACAAACTAGCGCTTCTATGATATCCATATCCCACAAATAAAGCGACACATTTTCGAAAGTGGTTAATTAAAACGATTTACAGCAATGTCAAAAAGGAAAAAGCGCACGTTATCAAAAATACAATGTAATAAAATTAGTTTTAAAGAGATTGCATGCAACATATTTTTAAGTCAATTACATTTATCATCCGACTCTCAACTATCACTAGCGTCTTTGACAGCTACACTATTAACTGAATTGCGCAAGCGGGTATTTAATTCGCTTCTTGGTGACGTTTTTAACATGCAGTGTGCGCAGCCACTAGACTCTCAGGGGTGGGGTTACTGTCAAAATGATTTATGTGTTTGGAGAGGGCCATTGTACATTTTCTCATTAGATTGAACCAAACTAAACTGTTTCCAAATATGACAATCCATTACACAATTCATATGTGCAATTAAAAGGCACAGACTGTCAATAAGCACTTCCACCTTCCAATTCATATATTCGGAATCGTACAAATTTGACGTTTACTAGACATTACCATTTACTTTTAAGAGACGTTTGGGCGAGATGTGGCAATACATTTATTTGAATATAGTTTATTTGAATTGTTACTATATTTTTGTGTAGGTTAAATTATGTATTTTCGTACCATATCTTTCATAGTAAATAAAGAGCTGGGGATCAACAATAAGAAAATAAAACATTTTCAAATAAGACTGAATCCTAGTATTATGAATGTTATTAGAGTAGGCCAAATACACAGTGGTTAAATTGACTTTGGGTCAAAGGGAGAGCCCGGCTCAACCCTGACCCTAACCCTAGCTTCATGTCCACACCCTGGCTCAACCCTAACCCTAGCCATAAGGCTAACCTTAGCTTCATGTCCTCACCCAAGCTCAACCTAACCTGCACTGCTTGCTCGGGGCCAGTAGAGAACAGTGTTCTCCTGTGTTGTAGGCCTACGAGACAGTGGGCAATGAGCAATGCGAACTTCACTGTACTGGAAAACTGTGCTGCAGAAAATATCCACCCAGTGTTGGTTATTTTTTCCCTAGAATTTTTGAATTTTTTAATGTAAAGATATGCTTTAGAGTTATATGGCGGGACAAGTTAAATGTTGTGTTTTACACAATACATATCACAGATTGTAGCACCTGAACTGCTGGAATCTTTAGATCTTGGTGAAACCTGACTCCTGTTTAGAGTGACATTTCTCTTAGGGAGAATCATTTTTGCAACAAAATAAAAATGTGTTTTTAATTGACTTATATGACAGTTGTCTTCTGCAGAGGATGCTATGTTTTTGGGGGGGGGAGCTTCTTCTGCTCTGGTTAACCTTCCACCCAGGCCCCCACCATACCACTACTTCCCACAGACCCTGTTTATTTCTGACATATTTCCTTTTCCTATGTTACGGCCATGCTGAAACTCAGTTCTCTGTGAGGCTGGACAACACCTGTAACTTCCAGCCTGGTGTCCAGGCCAAAGTAAACTCCACCGCAGAAGGAGGCTACAGCCAAAACAATTCACAGGGGAGAGAACTACATTTATACACTGCCTTTGAGTAATGCTCATTTCACCGGATGCTTTGCTTTCATATAATATGTGTTGGTATAAGTCAACTACAGTACATGACAAAGCTTCTGTTTAATATGGACTGGACCCTTAGAAAATTCCATACCATGATATTATAACCCAATTTTAATACTCTTCCCTTGAACAATCAACTATCACACAGCCTCCTATAGCTTCCTCCCCAGTCCTCATATTGACATGGTTTTCACTGAAATGCAAGAGCACCTCTTTGACAGCTGTTTTGTCAAACGTTGTCCTTGGACATCAGCTTTAGTGTTCAATAATTCTGAGAACGATACTATTTCCCTGAATTTACAACACCAAATAGCCCCACTAGACAAACACTAGAGACCATAGTCTTTGTAGAAATGTGGTACAGTCAGAAGGGATACAGCCAATAGGAGGATTGGGGCCTTTAGTGAAGACGATGGCAGATAGTACTGCGGTCTCTATGGTGATGATGGAATGCCATGTGTGCTCTGTAGGGTTTTGTCTGTCAGTGGACCAGTGAACAAAATGCAAGGAGAATGTATAGGCTCATAAGAAATCAAACTGTCGCCCTATTCCCAGCCTTATCTAATACCCTTATCTAACCCTATAGTGTATGATTGATGTGTCCAAACCTGAATTTCAAACTAACTACATTGAGCAGGTGAATAGATGATACATTGAGATGATCCGAATATATTAAACAGTAGACCCATGCTGTAACAGCCTCAGAGATGCCATTTAGACAACTAGCACACTGGATGTCAGTCTGTTCCGAGCCAGACCAGGTCTGTAGACAGTGGTGTGATAGACAGGGGAAGAGGTCAGCATTGAATAGATAGACATGGAGAGAGATAGGAGACAGAGGGAGGACGGGGTGTGGAATTTGGGAGGCTGCTGTGATGTTTGTGCTGCAGACCAGCCTGTATGTATAAAGATACAAGGGAACATGATCATGGCTAGAGTACTGACCCCGGCCACACTGGAGACCCAGCCTCTTCTCTCCGGCACCAGCCCTAACCACAAAACAACAGGCTGGCTTTCAGCACTGCTCCCCTCTCTGGAGTAGTACACTCAGCAATAAAGTACCTCTATAAGGTAAATATCAGACTCACCACCTTCTGTGAGCCTATCCCAACTCAGGAGAGACTTTTGCTTTCCCCCCTTACTGTAGTATCCCAGACCAACCACCCGATACTGTCATCTAAATCACCATCAACTAACACACCTCTCTGAGAAACACAACTAAGACAGAGAGGGGCACGTGTTGAATGTTTTTATTCAATTTTTCAGAGTATTATTGATCTAGAATTCAAACAATATAGAAATCTTAAATATATCAAATACAATCTTCCCTCCAGTACAAGTCTCTATACTATGAGGCAATAAAAACACACCCCGGAAAATGAGGTGATCTCCATCAATTGCCACTCCACTAAGAGTGAAGTCTGTACACTATACTCTGTCATATGACACAAATACACACATGTAAACACTCTGTTTCTCGCCCTTTCATTCTCTCTCACACACATAAACACTGAACTTTACACAATGTAATATACAGTTAATTACAATCATTGATGAATTTGTAGAATGATATCCTGTCCTCTTTCTACCATCGATGTATCAGACAAAACATTTCATGAATGTAAGAGATTGCCCATGGTCGTCACTCATCACATCCTTACACATTCACTGGCCTCACTAATTTACACATTTCTATTATGACAAAAATGTATATGTCTTTCACATACACACATATACATTCCTTTTCCCTTGCTCCTCTGTGATTATAGAGGAACTTGACAATGTTAACAAATAAACATTATAAATAATGAGGGGGAAAAGCAGACAACCAAACTGATTAATTTACAAGTTCAAAATGACATCAGGAAAGTGACATCAGGCCATCCATAGTCTGTTGTGCTCAGTGCTGTCCCTCCCTCCACCAGAACAGTTCTGTGACTGTGTCATCAACAGGGAAGGGACACTGGACCTGGCTGTGGAGAGCAGTTGATCCACATCTCTCATGTCGGATAACTTGTGGCAACGTGTCAGGAAGCTTAAAGTGCAAGCGATAGTTCTGCCTGGTTGGATGGAGCGGCCACCTAGCCGAGGCTCTCTCTCCCATAGTCTGGCGCTGGTGCAGGAGGGAGAGGCTGGTGTCCAGGAAGGGACTGAAAGGCAGGGCTATCCCTGGGCAGAGGGTGGGTGGAAGATGGGGAGAGGTTAGCATGCACTAGCCCTGTCTAGTGTGTTGAGACTAGGGTTAGGCATCCTCCTAAGCCTGCCTCAGTGCCTGAAGTTGTGGATGTCGTTGTGCAGGCTGACAGAGGGTCTTGAGGGGGAACTGTGATTGTGGCAGCTCTTCTTGCAGCTGCAGCTCTGGATCCACATGACGTTGCGTGTGAAGCCCTCTCCGTCGGGACATTGGAAGCGCAGGCGGACGGTGCGGGTCAGTGAAGGGGTGCAGCATCGCCCGTCCGCACAGGAGCCACAGGTGTGAGGCCGATGGCGGCGTGTTGTGGAGCAGCCAGCAAAGTTGATCCTGATTGGCTCCTGGGGGCGCACTGTACGCTGGCACTTCTTTAACCTCTGGACAGTCAACAAACAGAGTTAGATAACTGAGCTATGTATTCCACAAAAAAATGATATATTACAAAAGTTCTCATAATTAAAAGTGAAATATCAAATGTTATATGTGCTCTAACGCAATTTCCCACATTAGGTAGTTGTTGTGGAACTGTTAGATTTCCCACATTAGGTAGTTGTTGTGGAACTGTTAGATTTCCCACATTAGGTAGTTGTTGTGGAATTGTTAGATTTCCCACATTAGGTAGTTGTTGTGGAATTGTTTGATTACTTGTTAGATATTACTGCACTGTTGGAACTAGAAGCACAAGCATTTCGCTACACTCGCATTAACATCTGATAACCATGTGTCTCACTTTACCTTGATTGCTGGGGTAAGCTGCAGGTCACATTGGCGGACCTGACAGAGTCGTGTCTCTCTGACCAGCCGACACTCTGCGTTGTTATTGGTCACCCGGCTTGAGATGCCCATCCCGCACGTGGTGGAACATTCCGTCCAATCAGTGGTCTGAGGGAAGCATCTGGCGCTTAGCAACACCTGGGACCTGGGGAGGGACACCAACTCTGTGGAAGAAAAGGACAGAGTCATCAGCAACATGTAGAGTAAGGCTTGGGAAAAACAAACATATAGGGCCGGTTTCTCAGCCTAGTCCTGTACTGAAAAGCCATGACTAGACAATCTGTGGCTGGGAAACTGGCCCTTTGGGTTAGGCTTTACTGTACCTCTAAAAGTGACTCCAGTGCTGGCCTGATAGCGTGGCTGGGCCAGGGCTTGGGCCTGGAGCTGGTTGTTGATGTGGTTTGGGAGGGGTTGTGGGTCAGGTAGGGCTGCCTGTGGAGGTTCCTCTGGGTCCTCACTGATGTTGTTTTTGTCATCACAGACCCACTCCTCACAGCAGCGGCCCCGGGGCCGTGCCAGCCTTGGCTGGGAGCAGCGCCAGTCGGGCAAGGGCACCTGCTGGGGACAGAGTGGCATGCAGCCCACCACCCCGTCCATGCAGCTGCACTGGTGCTGGCAGCTGGGCTGGAAGTCCTCTCCATGCTGGTAGACACGCCCGTTGAACTCACAGGGCCGGCCCTGGGCCTCCGCTGGGTAGAAACAGAGACATTAGCAGCACTGTGGACTTCATACCCCTATGGTAGTGTGTTACCATGATGCTGAGCATTTGACAACTATCTACCTGTATCAATCTAATGATCAGAATTCTACTACAATTCTGAAAAACCCATACCCAGCTGCTACTCCCATAATTCTGCATACTCCCATACTGGCCCAACCACCTCATTTCTCTCCCACTGATGTTAGGGGTGCTCCTGGTCCTTACCTCGGCACAGGCCTCTCTCTGGGTCTCCCCCAGCCCCCAGGTGGCAGTGCAGGCCCTTGATGTGGTCACAGGGCTGGCTGGGGCTGCAGTCCTGGTTGAACTGCCTGGCACACACCTTACAGCAGCCGCAGGCGTCTGTCACCCAACTAATGCCCGCTGGGCACGGTGGCTGTGAGGCGCCACAGGAGCACTGGGTAGGACAGTCACTCTCCACCTGAGACAGACAGCAGGGTCAGTGTTAAACGTGAGTTAGGGTCGGCACAGCAGCAGTAGGGTGGAGGTGAGGGGAATGCATTCCAGGCTGATTTCTATGACTACTGATACAATAGTATATTGATCTCAGTACCTTTCTTCATTGTAACAATACCAAAAAAGTTCAACAATTATTTTTGTAAAAAAATATTTTTACATAGAAAAATAAAAAACAAACACAATGTAAATATGGTTATGCAGTGTAGAGAGAAAGAGTGAATGGGAAATAAATACAATGAGGGCAGGAAGGTAAGAATGCATCTTTGAAACTCACCATGACAGCAGCACTGGAGAGGAGAACGAACAGTGTGGAGACGGTCCGTCTCAAACTAACCAGAGAAAACATCCCGAAGGTGTAGATTACACAATTTAAATTAGAGATAAAGATTCCGTCCAGGAGGTCGTTAGATTCTAGAATAGATACCTAGTGTCTGTGATGATATACTGTCCAGAGCCTGCACCTGAGTCCAGAGGAGAGAAGTCTATCTGTCAGTTCACTTATTCCTTCATCTGTTTGAGTGCACTAAAAGGTACACCAGTCTAGTGTTTCTTTGCTCTCCTGCAGTGTCTTTGCTCAGCATGGGTCAGCACTGCTCAGCTGGGTTAGCTCAACTTCATATAGAGATTCCCTCTGTGGTGCCTGTACTTATAGACATGGGCAGACCGCCACCTCCCTGTGACATCAGCTCTCCTCTCAAGGAGGAAGAGAAAGTGAATCAAGGGGGGATTGAGTGAGTGGAGTAGGAGAGGAAGAAATTGCACCATTGCTACATTACTATACTGAGAAACCATGGTTATATTACAAACACAACTCTGTAGGCACTTCAGTGCACTGACAGCTTACTATCATATGTCCCTAATGCTATTGAGAAACTACAAGAAAAGATCATTGCTGATAAATTCATAATAAGTAAAGCTAAGTGTGGAGTGGCTTCAAATAGTATTTGATTTCTTTCAAACAGGTTGAACATTTGATTGAGCCTTTCTTTAGTGCCAGATGGGTGTGGTTTGCACTTTTGGGACTATTCCATGGGAGAATCTCAATTGCATATTCCTCATGTCCTCTCTTCTCGCCTCCTTCTTAAAACCCATTGGATGGAAAGCCAGATTTCCCTCCCCTCTAACCTTCTCCTCTAATGGGTTTTGAGGAGGCGGGGAGAGGACGCGAGGAGTAGGAGTATGCAATTTAAATTCTCCCCATCAGTCCCATTTTGCCTTGAAAGCTCAATCAAATGCAGCTTAAAGGGTAATTCCACCACTTTTTAACCTCATTTTCATTATCTCCATTTTCACAGTACCAGTGTCTACATGTGTGAAAACGATGCATTTCTACATTTAGTAGAAAAAATCTAACATATAAAAGTTCTATCCCATGACGTCATCAAAAGTTACAATTTTTAGTAGAAAAAATCTAACATATAAAAGTTCTATCCCATGACGTCATCAAAAGTTACAATTTTTAAAAACCCTATGAGATTCGCAGTGACGTGGGGAGCAAGAAAACATCTTCCATCTGGCTAGAAACTTGTTGCAGGTTTGAAAAATCAACATTTAAAAAAACAAAAAACGTTTAACTCTACACTGTGATGTCACAGAGAAGTCTTTATTAGGACCTTTCATCTTATCTTTGTAATCACTGAACATAGAAACATGTCATTTTCACATATGTAGACACTGGTACGGTACTGGAGTTAATGAATATGAGGTTGAAAAGTAGCACATATGTCCTTTAAGTATTTGTATTTCAATAAACACAAACCCTATTTGAACCCAGGGCTGCAGGGCTGTGGGATTCCCATACTGTGGAGTGACACGGTAGCTACATTCTGGCATATGAGCGATATTTGACATTGGGGGTCAAGTAAGACTGATGCTGTCAACAGAAAAAAACAAGTGCAGGTGTAACGGAAAAAATGAGTGGGGAATCCCACTCTGGCATGGAATCCACTTTAACAGGGGAAATAGTGATGCAGATTGCAGAGAAAATCCCTGCGTACAACTCCTCTGGCCCCAGCCACCCCATTGAAACGCATTGCCCAGGGCAGGGCACATATCCTGTGTTCCCTCCATCTCTTTCCTAATGGCCACATTCCAGGAAACAAAGGCTCTTCCACAGGTTCCCATGTTTGGTAGGAAAAATGAAACATTCCCATTGTCATCCCAGCGGGACATAAAAAGTGTTTTGTTCGAGGGCAGGAAGGCCCTGCATTAGGCCTTGGCTCTCATTGTTATGAAACACAGGAAACGTAATTTAGCACATTTGATGAGGCCACTGAAAACCTGCAGAGCGAGACAGAGAGGAGTGAGTGTGAATATAGCAAGCCTCTCACACCACAGGAGAAGGCAAAGAAAATAACTAGGACCTGTTTCTGTGGATCCTTGCTCAATTTGTGAGACCTGTCCTCACTTAACCCAGTTCACCTTGACAAAACCACAACAGAGCTTCTTCTCCCCAAAATATCAAACAAAATATAAATAATAATGGTTCAGAAAAAAAAACGTGTCTTATTCACATATATTTTGGACGTGTCCGAAAATCCAGTATTTTTGGTCTGAAATTCTCCATTTTATATAGGACATCACACATATTATTATTCAACCAGACCCATGTCATCTCCTCCTAGGTATTGTTCCTGTGGATACACTCCACTCCTCTCCACTTAAATTGAGATTATCTTTTAGCGGCAGAAAGGAAATGTGTAACAAAATGCACCCCCAAAAGATATGTGGTTAGGTCTGCGTGGAACTTGCTGTCATGGAGAGAATTACATCAATCTTTCAACATAGACAGCATAGGTATGAAGATGTCTGGTCACAGTTCCTGTCATATTGTACTGGTCTTATTCTGGAACTTCTGGGTTTTTGTGTTTGATTGTTTATGTTATTTTTCTTAAGTGGTTTTTACATATTGTATTCTTATTCAGACTCTTGAAATGTTTGCTTTATACAGCCAAAATGTACCCTTAACATGTGAATCTCACTACGCTCCTTTGTAAAGACTGCAAAGATATGTTGTGTATGCACTTTACATGGTCTTTATGTGCTCTTTAAATTAAATTTATGTAAAAAAAAAATGTATAAGACAAGTATCTTTGAATACAAAACCGCTTCAGAAATTCAAGAATTGCGAGGAAAGAACCAAAATGAAAAACCAAATATAAAAACCAACATGGATGTGTTGAGAGTTGAGGCAGCAGGAATCTCAGTATGAATAAAGATCAGTGGGTGGGAGCAGAGGGGAACCACAGAGAACAGGTGTTGCTACTAACCTGCCTGCCACTGATGTGGGGACGGAGGAGCACTGTGGAGAGAGAGGAGGAATGGAGGGAGAGAGAGGTGAGCCACAAGCAGCGCCTTACACAAACACCCAGACACCCAGGCTACTGGGCTGAAACCACTGGGACACTGGGGATGTTTGAGAGAGAGCACCTTTTTGGGGAGGGAGGGGTGGGAGAAGGAGGGCAGCTGTCTGGATTCCTGGCATTCCTGGCCCACAAAGGCAGGATGTGTGCGCTGGCCGTGGTTTGGCAAGTCCCCCCTGGCTTTCAGCCAGCCATTGTTTGTCAGATAGACAAACATTTCCAAAACAGAGGGGTCAGGAGCCCTGGCGATTTATCAATACTGTCCCTTTCCAATCTACTCAGCCTAGTCTCAATCTACTCAGCCTAGTCTCAATATTCTCAGCCTAGTCTCAATCTACTCAGCCCAGTCTCAATCTACTCAGCCTAGTCTCAATCTACTCAGCCTAGTTTCAATCTACTCAGCCTAGTCTCAATCTACTGAGCCTAGTCTCAATCTACTCAGCCTAGTCTCAATCTACTCAGCCTAGTCTCAATCTACTCAGCCTAGTTTCAATCTACTCAGCCTAGTCTCAATCTACTCAGCCTAGTCTCAATCTACTCAGCCTAGTCTCAATCTACTCAGCCTAGTTTAAATCTACTCAGCCTAGTCTCAATCTACTCAGCCTAGTATCAATCTACTCAGCCTAGTCTCAATCTACTCAACCTAGTCTCAATCTACTCAGCCTAGTTTCAATCTACTCAGCCTAGTCGCAATCTACTCAGCCTAGTTTCAATCTACTCAGCCTAGCCTCAATCTACTCAGCCTAGTTTCAATCTACTCAGCCTAGTCGCAATCTACTCAGCCTAGTTTCAATCTACTCAGCCTAGCCTCAATCTACTCAGCCTAGTCTCAATCTACTCAGCCTAGTCTTAATCTACACCAACAAACCACCACCCAGATTTACTCCTATCCACTCCTGTGTCTGCAGTCTGACCCATCTATACTGTATGACAGCAGTTAGCAGCTTTACTATTTTGGAGGCTTTTACAACAGCTTGATTTCTGGTCTACTCACAGTCTTTTTTTTTTTTTTTTTTTTTTTACCTTTATTTAACTAGGCAAGTCAGTTAAGAACAAATTCTTATTTTCAATGACGGCCTAGGAACAGTGGGTTAACTGCCTGTTCAGGGGCAGAACGACAGATTTGTACCTTGTCAGCTCGGGGATTTGAACTTGCAACCTTTCGGTTACTAGTCCAACGCTCTAACCACTAGGCTACCCTGCCGCCTACTCACAGTCTGAAGAAAATGGTCTGTGGACATGTTAATATTGTTGGCAGCCCTGATGCCTGTAAGTACCCTGCGTAGTGCAGAGAAGGGCCAATGATGATGGGTATACTCATGTATCATTGGTGAAGAAGTGGGTAAACAGGAAGTCTACAGTATCTACACAACACTCAGGAAGAGGTGTTCTAATGTCCTAAAGACTGACAGTCAGTAATCCAAACAGACCTGCCCTGAACACGTAAATCAGTGTAACTGGGTTTGTGGGTGTGAGTAAGTATTCCATACTGTATCATAGCAAACAGACAGTTTCATCAAGTCAACTGTATCAGACTGGTGTACTGTATAATGAGAGTCCTCTAAAGTACTACAACTATTTTCTTCACTAAAAGTAGACAATTAAAAAAAGACACTCGTACATAACTGTCTGACAAGTACTGCATGTGACTTGCATTCTGAGGTACAGTATATAACAGTGACTGTGGGAAACGTCACGTATATTTGGGTAAACATCTACCCAGTGTAGAATCAGATGGGTACGTGTGATGCACCCTAACCCAGCTCATGACACCCCCTCTATAGGTCAGGCCTCCACTGAATTCCTCACACTAGTGTCCTAAAAACCTTGGCTGGTACACTCACACAGTCAATCATCAGTAACCCTTCAAATGGTCCATTCAAAGAGCGCTTGTTTGCTTGCTAAATGCCCATAATTGTACATGTATAAGAGAGAATACTGATTATACAACAATTCTTTAAATACGTTACAGTTTGTACATTCCTGTAAGGCAGTTGAGCAAGACAGCTGTGAAAAGGATGATGTCAGAGGGCATGGTCATTGGGCGTATGGATCCACGACTGGGGGTAGACACCGGTGCATCTCTCCTCCAGTATGCTCCTCCATGAGGCCCCAGGGCAGAGCATGATAAGTAGACCTGTGCTAGCCTAATGCAGGTGTGGCTCTCCTGCACCCATTAAGAGACAAAAGGACCTCATTTAGGCCTAACCTGGCGGCTACCCAAGCAGCAGAGCTGAGGGAACCCATGGCCTGTGCATTCCTTCACCCAGCCTAATAGGAGTGATGAAAGCAGCCAGGAGAAGAGACCCCCTCAGCAGAGCTCTCCACAGTACTGCAACAACCTGTCCATTGTGTGGCTGACTGACATGAGCAGGTGTGCTATAGTCAGGTACAGAGAGACAGACACACCTTCTCTGAGAGAGGAGAGGTATGCATGCCCACTGTAATCAGTCAGTCCATGCTGTAACCCAAAACTACTGCTGAATCACCTGATATTGTGAAGAACACCCACCTACACAAGGTTAGGAGTTTTGGAATAATTGCATGACAGCCAAGCACAATACACATGCAATGCATGGAAACATAAATAGAATCCCAGGACAGAACTACTAGGCTGTAACAAGACATTCATTATAAACCATCTCCCGTAACTGAGAATCCAGACCACCTACACACAGTCCATATCAAAATGAATCCTTCCTTTTACCTAATACACTGTGGCTACTTATAGCCTACATCAATTGAAAATACTTTGATTCTCCTCCCAATCCAAAAATTAAATCAGACAAACAGATTATACCACCCTGCATACCACTGCTGGCTTGCTTCTGAAGCTAAGCAGGGTTGGTCCTGGTCAGTCCCTGGATGGGAGACCAGATGCTGCTGGAAGTGGTGTTGGAGGGCCAGTAGGAGGCACTCTTTCGTCTGGTCTAAAAAATATCCCAATGCCCCAGGGCAGTGATTGGGGACACTGCCCTGTGTAGGGTGCCGTCTTTCGGATGGGACGTTAAACGGGTGTCCTGACTCTCTGAGGTCATTAAAGACCCCATGGCACTTATCGTAAGAGTAGGGGTGTTAACCCCGGTGTCCTGGCTAAATTCCCAATCTGGCCCTCAAACCATCATGGTCACCTAATAATCCCCAGTTTACAATTGGCTCATTCATCCCCCTCCTCTCCCCTGTAACTATTCCCCAGGTCGTTGCTGCAAATGAGAACGTGTTCTCAGTCAACTTACCTGGTAAAATAACGGTAAAATAAATAAATAAAATTATGGGCCAAGGCAACCATACCTACTGACACTGCTTTTTGCTCCAGTGAATCTGAGGGTTCTTAAGCTGCACACTGCATATTAAACTAAGTACAAAAAAAAATCTAACTTGCATTTCAAAGGGACTTTAGTGTGGGAGTTGCTGGTGTAGCTGCATGACAGAGAGTGTCCTGTTAGTGGGGAGGAGAGAGGGGGATGGGCTGTGTGGCACCATTACACAGTGGTGCCTATGATTCAGAGGGGAACATTTTATCGCAAAGAGCTGTAAACAGAAAGTTCTAGGGTTATCCAACAAGGATGGTGACACAAACACATAAAGCTTACTGTGACTGAATGGGCCACTAGGCTGGTAATAGCCTAGAAAATGTAACCCACCATACACTTGATATTTCATGCAATCTACAGCTGATGATAAAACAGCTACGTATGTCCAGGTAAGGGAGTCAGGCCTACTGGATATTCACACTCCACTATCATAGTTCACAGCATTAAGCAATACTTTCTTTAAGTAGTTAGATACTTCGTTATCCAGCAGCTTGCAGCAGGCACTAATATCTAATGACCAATATTCAGTGTTATGCCACCTAAAAATAGTCCAGTTTGTTTGCTCTGACATTCAACTTACTTGAGGTCATTCCTAATCAATGACTTCTTTATACCCTGGTGCAGTGGTGTAAAATACTTAAGTAAAAATACTTTGAAGTATTACTTAAATAGTTGTTTTGGGTATCTGTAATTTACTTCACTATTTATATTTTTGACAACTTTTACTTTACTACATTCCTAAAGAAAACAATGTACTTTTTACTCCATACATTTATCCTGACACCCAAAAGTACTCATTACATTTTGCATGGCAAGCAGGACAGGAAAATGGTCCAATTTCACACACTTATCAAGGGAACATCCCTGATCGTTCCTAATGCCTCTGATCTGGCAGACTCACTAAACACAAATGCTTTGTTCGTAAATTATGTCTGAGTGTTGGAGTGTGCCTCAGGCTATCCAAATCTAAAATGTGCCTTTTTGTTTGCTTAATAAGCAATTTGAAATTAATTATACTTTTACTTTTTACTTTTGATACTTAAGTATATTTTTGCAATTACATTTACTTTTGACACATAAGTATATTTAAAACCAAATACTTTGAAACTTTCACTCAAGTAGTATTTTACTGGGTGACTTTCACTTTTACTTGAGTCATTTTCTATTAAGGCATCTTTACTTTTACCCTAGTATGACAAATGGGTACGTTTTCCACCACTGCCCTGGTGAATTGAATCAAAACAGGACTTTACGACAGGAAGAAATACCAAATAAAATCTATACAATAATGTATACGCCGCAGAAAGAGGCCTTTCCCTGATAGGAGATGCTCTGGGGTTAAGGGAGTAAGAGAGAAACATGTTGAACACATCACTATTATAACTTGTTCATGTAGTACTTTCTGCTTTTAAAACCTTGCCTTTTACAGAGAGAACTTAAGTAAAAAAGGGCATCAGACAGGTTCAGTTCAGCCAGTTCTTTCCTCAACCCAGCTTTGTTACAGTGAGAGTCCGTGCTTAATAAGTACTGTTACTGAGGCACTCATAGGAGTAGCACCTGGCAGAGCAGCAGGAAACCTCTCCTGGGCGTCTACTCCACTAGCAGTAGCACAGCTAGCCTAACCTCCTGCACCCAACACTGGCCTTCACATCCTCTGCTACATTACAAACCACTGACTGCTGCTGCAGTCATAATTAGGCCAAGGACAGAGAGCGGAAATGAGCGCAGCTGGAAAGTCGAGGGGGTACCATCAACTATTCCATAAACAAACTGACTGAACCATAGCCCTAGCCCTATGATGTGATCTAACCCCAGAGCCCCTTCTTTCAGTTGTCATGGCGAATGTATATATTTGGGCTGCTGGACGGACAGGAGCCACGGTTGTGACAGAGCTCCCAAAATATGTGGAACCAAGTTTATCTTTTGTAGACGATTTTATCATAATAAAAACACATTTTAACTATGTTTTAAAGTGAAATATTTAGAGGTTGGCAATGGCAACTGATCAAAACAGACAAATTGGGAATTTCCTCGATGACTCTACAGTGACACCTGGTGCCCTCTCATAACCATGAAGGTGGTGGACTCCATTTAAAGCCTGTGGTGAGAAGCACCTACAATCCTGATATGCAAGGCTACCATGAAGCTGACTAATGTCAAATAATTAAATACTGAATCATGACATAACTGAATAAGAAATGTTAATTGATTGTTGAATAAGGATTAGGTAGTATAAATCATGTAAGTTAACATACACTGAGTAGACAAAACATGAAATTAAGAACACCTTCCTAATATTGAGTTACACCCCCGCTTTTGCCCTCAGAACAGCCTCACTTCGTCGGGGCAGGGACTCTACAACGTGTCGAAAGCGTTTCACAGGTATGCTGGCCCATATTGACTCCAATGCTTCCCGCAGTTGTGTCAAGTTGGCTGGATGTCCTTTGGGTGGTGGACCATTCTTGACACACAAAACTGTTGAGTTCTTGACACAAACCGCTGCGCCTAGCACCTACTACCATACCCCGTTCAAAGGCGCTTAAATCTTTTATCTTGCCCATTCACCCTCTGAATGGCACACATACACAATCCATTTCTATATTGTCTCAAGGCTTAACAATCATTCTTTAACCTGTCTCATCCCCTTCATCTACACTGATTGAAGTGGATTTAACAAATGACATCAATAAGGAATCATAGCTTTCACCTGGATTCACCTGGCCAGTCTATGACATGGAAAGAGCAAGTGTCCTTAATGTTTTGTACACTTAGTGTATATTGTTACGTTACCATGTTAGGCTATACTTGACATGAAAAAAAAGAAAGCTACCAGATGTATTTATCTAAAGCATAAGAATAGCTCTGGATGAAATATATGAATGTTCACAGGCATGATGAGTACGTTTATTCCTGGATCTTAGTCCTGGATCGTTCAGTGTCAGTCTCTTCATATTCAAGGTTAACCATCTCCATAGGTATCGGAGTTGACGCTAGAGGGTGGAGGGGATGGCTGGGACCCTGAAGACCTGTGCCCTTTGTCCTAAGAGCTCCTACCTGGCCTCTCTAAGGCTCCTAGACCTCCTTCAGCATCTCTCTCTGGGCATAAGCCAAATTCCTTATCCTCTCCTTGACAGTCTGTGGAATCACATGGAGATTAGGAAAATTATCTGAGAATATATTGCATATATGGACACTTCTGATGTACAAATGTACATACATTGTAAAAAGTAGCAGATGAATGACGATACAATAACAAATATCAACATTAAAAACTGAGAACCATCCTATACGGTATTGATATACTCACCACTGTAGTGTGAAGCTGTGTCCTGAAGGTACATCATGGAGTTCTGAGGAGCGATGGTGCCCTTGTTGCCTGGATCCACATCACTTAGGTAATCTCCATCTAGGAGCTTAAAGAACATGTCAGATCAGTTTCAATGCAGGGATGAATTTTGGTTTTGATTGGTTCACTCTGAGTGTGTTGGCTAGCTTTGAGAGGTGTAGAGTCGGACAATTACTTGGTGCAAGGGGTTTTGACAGCTGAGTTTGGATCTGCTACAGAACTTGTAGGAACTGTTTGACACCAATGAGTTAAGGCACTTGGATATGGAGGCCAGTGGACCACCACCATGGCCACACCACATCCCATCCACACATTCCAGGCATCGCCACACAGCTGGACCTGCAATGCACACACATCTTCCTCAACAACATTCTTTGCAAACTTTCTCTCTATTTGCATCACACCAAAAAACATATACAAGTTTGTTACAAATGAGTGGTTCTTTGATCACCTTGATCCATTCAATGCCAAATCTACAAATCTGTAAGTCTCTTTGTGACAGCATGGCACAGCGTCCTGGCTTGCATACAATATGCAGCCTAGAGCTCCAGTGTGTTACCTTTGGACAGAGGGCTCCTTGGGTCGTGATGGAGCATGGCCTTTGGGATGGGGTAGAAACCAAAGCCTGTCTGGCTGACAGTCATGTCCTCTGGGGGAAATGGCTTCTCTCTGTCACGGTTGGGTGGAAGGTTGTGCTTCCTCCACAGATAGGTCTGTCTTCTCAGACTATCCCAGTCAATGCCACCCCCACCAGTCTAGAGTAAAAGCCATGAAGACAGAAGAAAAAGGAAATAGAGCTAAAAAAAAAAACTCAACCAAAACAACAACATGGGTTGCCAGATTTTCCTTATTCAAGTGTAACACTCTACAAAAATATATATATTTTCGACTAAACTAGCGGTTCCTCGCTTCATTTCCACCCACCAACAGGACATTACAATAGACAAGTGTTGTCTACAATAAGTAGCATACATCCCAGACAATGTATTTGGCAATAATTCAGTTAAGTTTAAACTCTTCATTTATTTATCAACAGCTGAGCAGGAATTTGTTCCATTCTTCCTGGACTAAAGATTGGCTGTTCGAGGAAGTACGTGACTACTGACCACTCCCTACACGATGCTGAAAACAGAAAATAAACAGTTATAAAACCAGGCAGAAAAGCTGAGTGTAATAGGAGCTATCAGGGCCTGCATCTCCAGAACCAATGCCCAGTCTCACTCTCCCATGACTCTCCCTCACTGTGGAGCCAAAGCAGGGTTTTCCCCCTCTCTCAACCACTCAGCAAGCCTGATGAATATGGATTGAAAGGCAGCAACATGCTTCATGGCTATTGGTTACATGTAAATTAAACAGCACTGGAGACAGGCCTTTTAATGATCAGACAGACCAGTCATACTCAGAGCAGAGAATCATTATGTAAAAAGAGAATGCCATGAGACAGTAGTATGATAGTATGAGTGACCTTGCTGTCCAGTTTGTACTTGTATGTTGAGAGGTCCTGCTGGGTGTGTCTTCTCAGTACCCTCTCCCTGACACTGTGGAACACCACAGGCTTGTTCCTGAGGAGGAAAGCACTGGGGATCCTGGGTTCTGGGGGAGGGTGTGGGCTGGTATGAGCCTGGGTCTGGGCCTCGTCCTCCTCCCTCTTGGGGTCAGTGTCTGTGTCAGGCTTGGCCAGAGCAAGGTCTGTTGGGTGGACAGTTTGCTGTGCCACTGGGGAGCTCAACCCATGCTCACTTCTCGGCTTTGACGTCAATGTTGTCAGCTGGAACGGCACCCTCTTCCGCACATCCTTGGACTCTTGGACTTGAATTCTTGGATTTCTGATCTATAATATACAAGAGAGACTAGTAAATATAACTGGTTAACGAAATAGGCCTATTCATTAACACTAATATAATACAAAGACAAATAACCTGCCACAAACCATTTATGAAAGCTGTGTAAATATAGTACTCACAATTTTTGAGGTTTTTAAGGACGGAAGGCAAATGAGCTCCTTGACAGGTACATAGGGAGATTTAGGCCTGTGATCAAAAAAGGCAATTTGCATATCTGCCAAGTTTAACGCCTAAAAAGGTAATGTGGTAATCAAACGATGCAAATTTCCAAGGTCTAGGTCTACAACATAAAAAGTACAGCACAAGGTGACTGAGTATGATGAAAAATAAAGATACAATCAACATCAAATACAATAATTCAAGTGACCTGTTTTGGGCTTGGCACTGCGGGATGTGTTGGGAATTGGGTACCCACATCACTAGGGAGCCAGAGCCCCATGATGCACTGGAACAGCTGGCCAACTGATTGATCTGAGCTGTGCTGAGCTGCAATAACACCCACAACAGACATTACACTGGATCAGCTATACTCCGATCAATATTACTCACCATGGAAAAGTATAGCCTACAAAAACTCCCTCTTTGGTTTTCAACAAAGGGTGTAAGACAAAGTCAGCAAGCCTTGCGTCTGACTTTAGGCCTACTTTCTCTGTGTAACTGTGACAAACCTTTACTTCCTTGTGTTGTTTATTACGAGGACTATGGTCAACAGAGTTTAACCCTGGAACGTGAAGGTCTGCACTGCAAAGAAGAATTAGAGAGTAGGAGGACCCCTATGCAAATCCATTGTTTAAACTTCAACTATAAATGATAACTCTGTTCTCTGTTTCAGTATACTGAATGGCAATATACTATATTTACTTATTAGGCTATTACTAACCTTGTGTTATGCTCCCGCTGGTGGGCTTGTGACTGGCTGGAGAGAAGAGTTAGAGAGGCATCTGTGGCAAAATTCTCCTTGCTAAGCGTCTTGTAAAGCAGCTTCACTTTAGGGGTCTTTTGGCCCTCAGTCCACTCCGATACATTAACCACACTAAGGGTTGGAAACTCTTCCACTGAACAGCAAGAACAGCACTGTTAATCCACTTTGACATATGGTCCATATGAGCCAGCAGCTGCTCAATGCATTTTACAGTACTGCTGTGTGTGTTTGAAAGAGAGGAGAGAAATTGAATTGCAATACATGACTGCCTACCATCTACAGTGGCTCTGCCCCCATCTGATGTTCTTGGCTTTATGTAGTGTGGGACGCCTTTGGCAATGCGCTGCTCCGACTCCCAGCAGCAAGGATGAGCGCACATCGCCCAGAAACAGTGGGCCTCATCCAAAACCTCACTGGCAAGGCTGCCCATGGACTACACCTGAGTGAGAGAATGCAATCATGTAGCTAGTCCTGTAGTACATATACTACTGTTAGCTATCTAATGTCCATACTAGCATACCACTTAGAATGCATTCCCAATAATAGCTAGCTACATTGGTTCAATCTATGTAGCTAATGTGCTATTGTGAATATTATAACAGAGACGCTAACATTTTTGGAGAAGCACCTGGCCTTGTGCTCTGTCTGTTTCTCGTTAATTGGAAGGAAACTACTTTTTTAAAGAGAAACTTAGTGTACTAGTAGCTAGCTAGCCAGCCATCCATTTCTACAGTAACATTAACTCTGCAATGCTTATTGAGCAGAACCCCCAATCCGAGTGCAACACATACGTACCTCGCGTAGGGCACCCTAGATAAATGAATGGAATAACTATGTTAGGCTAATTTAGCCAGATAAAAATAAACGTCGCTAGTAAACAACTCTGCTAGCTAGCTACCCAAGAACAGCCAACTGTCAGAACTTGCGTTGCCAAGCAACGGCGAGACACTTCCATACTAGTTCTCCACCTGCTGGTCAGTTTTTACACCAAAACCCATCATCTCTTGGAGGATGCTCTGCATAGCCTTCCATACCGATGACTCATTTTAGGCATACTATATTATATGGTGTTATGGTAAATGTGTCAACACCAAATTATGATCCAGTTTTGTCATTGTATTTTTAAACGTTTTAATTGCAGTAAGTATGCTATAGGCTAGAAGTATTCATTGATTGCAGGTCGTTGGTTTGATTATGGATGTCATACCAAAAT
The DNA here is from genome assembly GCF_029448725.1 of Salvelinus fontinalis. Classification (NCBI taxonomy): domain Eukaryota; kingdom Metazoa; phylum Chordata; class Actinopteri; order Salmoniformes; family Salmonidae; genus Salvelinus; species Salvelinus fontinalis. Next base: position 21,109,811 of record NC_074668.1, on the reverse strand, counting down.
GATGCAGAAATATCTCTGGTGAAAAAATTAAAAGAATATGTGGACATCTTTTTTATATGTTTTTTATTTTCTGGAATGAATCTCAGCAAACATTTTTAAAAGTTAGATGTTCTTGAAGCATCAAGCCCTCATTATTAATACACAACAGCCTTGTAACTCTGACAACAAGCAAACATACATCTTAAATCAAATCAGATAAATGAACATCCAAGCTACAATAGTTAAAATACCCTAAACCATCATTTTAGTCTCAAAGACCCAATGTAAGCAACAAATTACAGGGTGAATTGACTTTGATTGCATGGGGGGGGGGGGGGGGGGGGGGGGGGGGTATTTCTGGTGGATTTCATCAGACTTAATTGATCAAAGGTGGCTTTCAGGCAACAGCAATCAGGTCAGCCCTACAGATCTCAACATGGCACACAGATCTTTAACCGCAGTGTTCAGGGCAGTCTGACAGGACGTCCTTCTCACTCACATTGTTCAGAGTTGCCTTATCTCAGACAGACTGAGTTCACTACATGTTCAACCAGGTATAGTCTCTTCTAGGACAGTGGAAATCATCTCTCTAGAGGATGGCCTTCAAGACTCATAAGACTTATCACTTCAGTTGTTGCTCAGCTCAGCCCAGCCAGTCAAGATCTTCATCCTCTTCATCGCCAAACAGAGGGGCTGGGGGAGGTCGCCCCTTCAAGCTCTTAGAAAACATGGCAAAAGTATATCAAATGTGAGTTGTGTTCAGTAATCCTATGCTGACCAACCACAAAACACTTATGAGACTGTTCGGAAATGAATTAAGTAATTCAGAACAAGTTCCTGTCATAGACATTCAACAGCAGAAGATCCTGCCACTGAATTATATCTTGAAACCAGCTTTATGTTACCTGATGTACTATTCAGTAGGCCATGTAACAGACAAACGTTACTGACAAACAAGGGGAACAGAACCAGTGTGTATAAATCTGAGAGAACTGGTGTGGCTCTACTGATCCTTCCTCACCAGCTCATCCTCCTCCTCCTCAGTGGGTGGTGGTGGGGGTTTGGTTGGGGCTGTGCTCTGGAAAAATGTCTCCTTTCCATTTTCCTCTCCTACTCCCTCAGTCAGACTGAGAGAATAGAACACACAAGTGAGAATGGACATAGAGTAGAGCAAGGAGGGAGAGCAAGGGGGGGTGGGGATAAAAGGCAGAGAGAGAGGTGCAGGAATTCATGCATATTAGCAAGGGACAACAGACTTATTATGAACATAGATGCGGCTCAGTTGAATGAGACTGTTGTGTATTTCACTGGTCTCGCTAGAAAACTCACCTTACTTTCCCAGGACTGTCATGCAGAGGGCTTGGTGGAGGTGGGGGCTGGGTTGGAGGACCTGTGGCTTTGGGGCTAGTTATTTCCAGTTCACCCATGGAACCCTCAATAGTGACACTCACTTTTTTCACCTCTGTGGTAATTACGTCAACTTCTGACTGGCTTTCCTGTCCCATCTCAGAGGGCAGATTCTCCTCAGGGTTTATGTCAGTGGGTTCCGAAGCCTCGGTGGTGTTCTCTCCCAGTGGCTCGGGAGATGTTGGTCGTGGCTGGGTTGAGTGTGATTGGTGCTCTGGTTTTGTGTGGATGTCTGACGCTAGCTCCACCTTAGTCGGCTTCTCGGTCTTTGGTACTGCCTCCAGACGAGCCCTCTCCTGCACATCTCTGGGGTCTCCCTCCCTCTGCCCAACGACCTCACTAGGCTGCTCTGACTCTGTCCTCTGCTCCTCCTCTTCCTCCCCATTCACATGGACATCCTGTGGTGGTCTCTCCTCTCTACGCTTCACATCACTGATCTCCACCACCTCTTCCTTTTCACTCCGATGGGACGAAGGACTCTCAGTAACGTTGAGCAGTTGCAACGTAACACTCTGAAGGTCAAACACCAACATTAATTCACCCAAATCCCTTTCAGTCCATCTCCATTGTGAATAACACAGTAGTAAGATATAAACGTTTCGATAATTGTCAAGCAGAGATGCAGTACCTTTATGGTGTTGACGATTATACTGAGCACAGCGCTGCCTGTGTACGTCTCATGTAGGTCAAACTCCCCTCTCAGAGAGTGGAACACTCCGTTCATCACACGCTTCACCTGCCAGGGCACACAGGGCTAGGGTCAAACCATGAAGTACAGGTAAGACAGACACTCAGCTGTGAAACATGACTGTGTCCCTCTCACCTCCCCTGCAGTGTCCTCTTGGCCCCTTTGCTCTGCCAGCCTCCTTTCCAGCTCAGCCACTCGCCCCTCAAGCTTCTGTTTCATAGCTGATGACTGCTCCTCCAGGCCTGAATACTGAAAGAGAGGAGAACGAGAGAAAAGAGAGAACGAATGTGAGTGTGTGAGAAAGAGGACTTCATTATGATATGGAGAGAGTTAGCTGCTAATGCTACACTAACATGTAAACACATCAGTACCTTTTCTTGTAGGACCTGCAGCTTCTCATCCTGTACCTGCTGCTGTAGCAGGCACTGCTCTTCTGAGTCCCTGGACTGCTTCAGAGCTGAGAACTGTTAGAATGCGTTAGAACCACTAAACTCTCACAGATTAAGCTACACAAGTAATTTCCCAGCCTTAGAACTTATGGAATTCCATTGTTGTATAACAGTAACAAATTCCCCCTTAGCCACACAATATAAAATGATGTATTAACTCAGGAGTCCAATGGGGCATCAGGAGAGAGAAAGCTTTGTGTACGGTATAATATGGGTTAGGCTGTTGACCTTTTCCTGTAGCTGGGTCAGTCTCTGCTCCAGTGTGTCCCTTTGCTCTGCCAGTTCGGCCATCTGACGCCCCTGCTGCTCCTTGGCTGAGGCCAGCGCCTGCTCACACTTCCCCTTCCACTCTTCCTCCAGCTCCGCTTGCAGCTGGGCTAGCTGGAACACACACACGCACAAGTCAGCCGTACACGCACGCACAATTACTCTTCACCCTCTCCCCATAGACAAATATTATTACACCCTGTACAGTACCTGTTCTGAGGCTGCCTGGCCAGTGCTGGTCCTGGCCTTGCGGAGCTGTGTCTTTAGACTGTCCATGTCCTGCTGGCTGCTCCTCCTCAGCTCCTCCATCTCCTCATCACACCGCTGTCTCTCCGCCTGCCACTTCTTCTTCCTGTCTGACAGCGTCTAAGAGAAGAAAGATGAAGCTACCCTTAGACACCGATCTAATTTCAGTTTTAGGTCCTTTTCACACACTATTGGTGAAGGTTATGGTATAGGATTGAAGAGAACTGAGATCTGTAAGCTGATCCTAGATCTGTGCCTTTGGGCAATTTCTAACAGAGCCGTATGCATTGGAGGCTAAATCTAAAAGTTACATTTTAATGTCACGTGCACGATTTTCCGGGCCTTTCTTTCACACTGCCTGATGGATGGCAGGGAGCTTGGCCCAAGAAATGTACTGGGCCGTCCGCACCACCCTCTATTGCACCAGGCAATTGAGTGCGGTGCTGTTGCCATACCAAGCAGTGATGCAGCCAGTCAAGATGCTCTCAAGGGTGCAGTTGTAGAACCTTTGTTGAGGATTTGAGGGCCCATGCCAAACATTTTCAACCTCCCGAGGGGGAAGAGGCGCTGTGCGCGTGTGAGTGGACCATTTTAAGTCCTTAGTGATTAGTACATAGAGGAAATTGAAGCTCTAGACCCGGTCCACTACAGCCCCGTCGATGTGGATGGGGGCGTGCCCGCCATCCCATTTCCTGTAGTCCACAATCAGCTCCTTGGTCTTACTGACGTTGAGGGAGAGGTTGTTGTCACTGATCTCCTCCCTGTAGGCTGTCTCATCGTCGCCAGTGACCTACCACCGTTGGGTCATCAGCAAATGGAGTGTAATTGAGACTCCGTCGTCTATGGATCTGTTGGGTCGGTATGCAAGTTGGAGTGTGTCTAGGGTGTCTGGGATGGAGTTGATGTGTGCCATAACCCGCCTTTCCAAGCACTTCATGATGACAGATGAGAGCGCTACAGGGCGGTAGTCATTGTGGCATGAAGCCTTAGAGTTCTTGGGAACAGGAATGATGGTGGTCATCTTAAAACATTACAGACTGGGACAAGGAGAGATTGGAAATGACCGTGAAGATGCCTGCCAACTGATCTGCGCATGCTCTGAGAACGCGCCCTGGAATACCATTGCGCCCAGCTCCCTTGCGAGAAAACAGCCCACAGACACTGTGCCATACTCACTCGTTCCAGACTTTCTTTGTCAGTCTTCAGGTCCTGCAACTCCTCCTCCATGTTATTTACTCTGAGCTCCATCCCTTTGCGTTTCTGCTTCTCTGTACGGTACTGGGCCTGGCCTCGCTCTGACGTCTCCTTTAGCTCTACTCAAAAACACACGTTTAGTCTCACACCAACATAAACACACTCTCACTGACACCTTTCTAACCAATTTAAAAGAAAAACATTGTGTTTATAGCACATAATTATGTAAGAGTAGTGCAAACCTTCCAGTTGGGTCTCTAAGGAGGAGATGTGTGTGCAGTGTGTGTCACTGTCCTGCAGGGCAGAGGTCAGTTTGCTCTGCAACTCTGCAGCCCTCTGCTGGTGAGACGTGGCTTCCTGCTGCAGCTGGGACACCCGCGCTGTACACGTGGCCAGCTCCTCTGTCAGACGCACCTGAGCGACAGAGACAAGTACTGTTAGTCAGCGGTGTTGTCTGTCTATACAATACACAGTCCAAAGGCAGGCTGTGTCCCAATAACCTAAACTAACGTATTTCCTTCATGATCACTAATCTGACTGGAAATAAATCAAGATGTTGGGAACTGTCAGTGTTCAGTCCTTTTTCCAGTGGTCATGAAGGAAAGGCGACGAGGAAAGGAGGTCATCTTATAGTTTTGGGACACAGCCATAGACAGTGCGAGCGGACAGTGGTGATGGTGATTGGCTGGACGTGATGAGTGAGAGACAGAGTTAACATGGAGCCTGACAGCATGATCCTGTGGGAAGAAGATGACTGGTGAATTATGATGACTGATGAGGAGGAAAGGGCTGAAGAAAAAAATGAAAAGTCAGCAAAAAGGGGGACGGGAAGGAGGATGAGTGGAGGAAGGTAGAGCGAGAGCTAACAGGCTCACCTGGCCCAAGCACAGGTCCTGAGGCAGTGCATGCTGGAAAGAGAGAGCAGTCACTACTAAAGGTCCTGAGAGGAACACAGCAGGACAAACAGCCAGGAGCTACAGCAGTCATTCTGTTAGTAAAAAAAACACTAATATCCCTAAAGCCATGTTAGATAGTGTAATAGAGCCATTAAGTCACATGAGAATAATGAGCCCTGGCTGTGAGAGTATAAGAGAAGGTTAGTTCCTCCTTGCAGGTTGATGACAGTATATACAAATGTACAGTAGGGTGGTGGTACAGTGATCTACCTTATCCTGCTCAGCCTGCAGCACCCGGACCTGGTTGTGTTCACTGGAGGACTTCAGGGAATCATTCCTCTGCTCCATCAGCAGGTTACTCTGCTCCATGTATCTGGACAACAACAAAAGAGACAAGCCTGGCTGGACACGCAGGGAAAATCAACGGCTGTGTCTGAAATTGGTATGTGAATATGGTGCCATTTCAGATCCCCCAATGTTAACTTCTGCATCAATGTCTGCCTCTTACCTCTGGTTCTGGTTGATGAGCTCCCCAATCTTGTGGTTCTGCTCCTCTACACGTGAGCTCTTCTCATAGACATCCTTCTTTAAAGATTCATTTTCCTGTACAGTAAATATAATGAGATACAGTGAGAGAAAAAACAAGTAGACATTTTACTAAAGTATTATTAGGGAATTAAATCCCTAACACAACCCCCCAACCAGACTATACCTGAATGATTCTTTGGATGTTGTGCATAATCATGGATGTTTCCATATTGACACTGGGCATAACCAATGAGTGGCCTCCTTGCCTCTGAAGGTCATCAACCTGTCAAATCGATGAGAAGTGAAAAACTGGAGGTGGAAATGTCTGATACAGAAAGAGAAATAAAAATAATAATATTGCTGACCTTTGACGCCAACTGGTCCACTTTATCGGCCACTTTGCCGACAGCCAATCGGATCTCAGTGTTGTGCTGCCGAGCTTCAGTCATTAGGAAGGAAGTGACCTCTCCAGTGCCTCCCATGTATGGCACTGTCTGGGTGGGGTAAATCTGGCCCATTTGTTGAAGTTGAGAGGGAGCCATAGAGGACTGTGGGTAGGCATAAGGCTATGAAAAAACATAACAGACTGATTCAATGACGCAGCAGAGAATGGAGGAAGATTCGTTAGAAGGGAGGTTAGCCTTTAAGTCAGCTCTGCAGCCAATACAAAATAGCATGGAAATTAGTTTAAATGTTTGACAGTTGAACGATGAAGATGACATTTGTCATTCTCACCTGAAAGGCATGGGCGGAGCCTGGCATCACAGGCTGCGGAGCAGCAGTTGTCATAGCGACAGGCATCAAGGCAGAGGGCGGTGCCCCATGAGGGTAGGAAAGCACTGTAGGAAAAATACACATTATGTACTAACTGAGAAATTACATCCCAGGGCATCAACAAACATCGACACCCTGAAAAGAAAGCTTTATAACAAATCTCAGTCTAATCGGTCTTAAAAAAGTGTGATATTAGACCATTTATTGGCCAGCTAAACATGGAGACTGATGACTCCAGCAGAGGTTGTGGGAGAGCTCACCTTGCACTGGAGCTTGGGGGGCAGGGGAGATCTGCACAGGAGAGGGAGCAGCAGGACGCTCCTTCACTCTGGACACGCTGGGGTCCTGAAGGAAGACACTGGTTATATCTAGCATCATTATCTCAGCTCATATTCTGTAGGTGCAGCTATGTGAAAATACAATCCCTTGGACCTTCTATCTCACCTCCATCTCAGAGTCACTGGAGTCTGGCTGGGAGGAGGGCCCTGCCATGAAGGGCAACATAGGCTGGCCCATCTTGGCCATGCGAGAGATCAGCTTGGCTTTGGTGGCATCTGGATTCTGGAGCCATGGGAAGATTAAGGAGTAGGTTATACCTCATCAGCCTGATAGGGCTTTGGTTACAAACAGGTCAGCTTTGCACATTTTATATTAAAGTCTAATGTTACTCAGAAGAGAAAGCACTCACTGTCAACTGTTCACTGATGGAATTCGACTTTGCCCGAAGTAGTGGTTCCCTGAAAACGAGAGGGTGAAAACAATGAAAGAAGGACAAAGACAAGAAATGAGCTGGGGGAGATGGTTATGAGTGTTCAGGAAAGCCTGTACTCTTACCCTGGTCTCCCGGGGCTTGTAGAAGGGGGCTGAGCGGGCCCTGCTGGTAGGTCCGGGCCCAGGTTCTCCATACTGGGGGCAGGTGAGGAGGCAGCAGAGTCCCGAGACCCAGCACTGGCACGGTCAGACACACTGTCCTTCGCCAACTTCAACTGAGGACACAATAGAAGAGCATGAGGAGACAAAGAAACTCAATTGTGACTTCTGGCTTAATGTTATCGGACAGTCCCATTTGAGAGATGCTGGACGTCCTACCCGTCGTAGCTCTGCCTCAAAGATAAGTGTGCAGTCTGCTGGGACGCAGTTGGCCACTCCTTGGGAGCCGTCTCCCAGACTGGGGGGTATCACCATGAGACGCCGGCCTGACTTCCTCATACCCAGCATGCCCTCCTCCCAGCCCTGGCAATTAGAAAGGAGAGAGAGGAAGCTGTAAGTTCCCCATGCCCCTACTATTCTTCTTGAGAACAGAAGCTTTGCCCATACAACCCAAATGACTCACCCATAGGACATCTATGACTCACCTTCATCACTTTTCCAGCGCCAAGTTTCAGTCGTAGTAGCTTGTCTTTGTTCAGGTTGGAGTCAAACACCTGAAACAATAGTTGAATATTACAAGACCACTGCTGTACCACTACATCCCAGGGCAAAGAGGATACACAGCTATGTGCAAAGCACTGATCTCTGATGGAACAATAAACACAGCGATATCTTACCTGTCCGATGGCATGGTTCTGCAGGAGCCATCCTGTGTATGCCACCTCCAGGGAGTCTCCATTCTCAACCCCCTGCCCCTCCCCTAGTGTCAGGTCCTGCACCACCACCATATCTAAGGCGGGGGCGCTGTTCACTTTTGCCAAACACACCTAAATCAAAGACAAGTTGCCAATTCAATCACTTTTGTATTAGTATTAAATTAAACAAACTCAAACTCAGAGTCCATCTGCTGTCCTTCACCTCTTTACAAAAGTCCACGGCAGCTTTGTCTGTGTCAAACATCAGGGACCAGTTCTGACGCTGGTCGTCATAAAAAGTGCAGTAGTTGCTGGGCTGAACCTGCAGAAGACAATGGGAAAGAGTAAGAGCTGAGATTATTTAAGTGAAGCCAACTGGCTCGCTCTTCACTTGCTCAGGTTCTTCTGATACAAACTCACCGTAAAGGCGAACCCAACATGAATCGTGGCCGCAGTCACTTGTTTCTGTTGACTGGCGTACAGCAAGAGTTTGTACTACGAAAAAACAGACAGGGAACTTTTACGCCATTTTTAGCAAACTTGCATGATGATAAGCATGTTCAAAGAGACAGAAATGATTAACATTTATTCACATTTAAAAAAATAAAAGCACACCTCTTTGGTTGTGTGGTTACCCAGGACTGCAGCTCCAAGCTTTCCTTGTTTCTGATACTGTCCATTAAGACTAAACAAAAAGATGCACGATCAATTATGGAGTAAGTCATGAACTCAAAACAAATGAATGGGTCTCGTCACAGGATCAACAGGGTGGCATTTCAAGTCATTTGTACAGTTTAAAGATACTCACTATTTGAAAGCATGGATAGCTGTAGCCAATAATACTGCAGGAGCACCAGGAGGGCCAGTGGGTTTCTGGGCAGGAGGTCCTGGAAATTAAAACGTGCTCTATTGTCAGTAAACACATCTCAGTTTCACCTGATCATGTTAACCTAACTTTGGTCATATTTCCTTCCATTGCTAAAATGATGTTTTTACCTGGATTCGGGGTCTTCCTAGGCTGTTTAGGGGCTGTATATTGGAAGGATTCATTCCCCTGACTAGGTGCTTGGTCCATCCCAAAAAGTGATGCCAGCTTTGCCCTGAAATAAAACAGCAGGGATCATCAACTAGATTCAGCCGCAAGCTGATTTTTTTCTTGTGCGGATGGTCAAGGAGGCGGAACATACAGTGCATTCAGACCCCTTCACTTTTCCCACATTTTTTACATTACAACCTTATTCTAAAATGTATGAAAATAGACGTTCCTCAATCTACACACAATACAGCATAATGACAAAGCGAACAGGTTTAGAAATGTTTGCATATGTATAAAAATATAGAATTTTCTTCTTTAAATGTTTTATTTATTTACATAAGTATTCAGACCCTTAGCTAAGAGACTCGAAATTGAACTCAGGTGCATCCTGTTTCCATTGATCATCCTTAAGATTTTTCTACAACTTGATTGGAGTCCACCTGTGGTAAATTCAAATGATTGGACATGATTTGGAAAGGCACACACTCATCTATATAAGGTCCCACAGTTGACAGTGCATGTCAGAGCAAAAACTAAGCCATGAGGTCGAAGGTATTGCCCGTAGAGCTCCGAGACAGGATTGTGTCGAGGCACAGATCTGGGGAAGGGTACCAAAACATTTCTGCAGCTTTGAAGGTCCCCAAGAACACAGTGGCCTCCATTCTTAAATGGAAGAAATTTGGAACCACCAAGACTCTTCCAACTATCTCTGCAGCACTCCACCAATCAGGCCTTTATGGTAGAGTGGCCAGACGGAAGCCACTCCTCAGTAAAATGCACATGACAGCCCGCTTGGAGTTTGCCAAATGGCACCTAAGGAACTCTCAGACCATGAGAAAAAATATTATCTGGTCTCGTGAAACCAAGACTGAACGCTTTGGCTTGAATGCCAAGCGTCATGTCTCGAGGAAACCAGGCACCGCTCATCACCTGGCCAATACCATCCCTACATTGAAGCATGGTGGTGGCTGCATTATGCTGTGGGAATGTTTTTCAGCGGCAGGGACTGGGAGACTAGTCAGGATAAAGGGGAATTTGAACAGAGCAAAATAAAGGACCTCAAACTGGGGAGATGGTTCACCTTCCAACAGGACAACGACCCTAAGCACACAGCCAAGACAATGCAGGAGTGGCTTTGGGAAAACTCTCTGAATGTTGTTGAGTGGCCCAGTCTGAGCTCGGACTTGAACCCGATTGAACATCTGGAAAGACCTGAACATAGCTGTGCAGCGACGCTCCCCATCCAACTTGACAGCGCTTGAGATGATCTGCAAAGAAGAATGGGAGAAACTCCCCAAATACAGGTGTGCCAAGCTTGTAGCGTCATACTCAGAAGACTTGAGGCTGTAAACACTGCCAACGGTGCTTCAACAAAGTACTGAGTAAAGGGTCTGAGAATACTTATGTAAATGTGATATCAGTTGTCTATAAATTTGCAAAAATGTCATTATGGGGTATTGTGTGTCGATGGATTTTTGGGGAAAAAAGTTTATTCATTTTAGAATAAGGCTGTAACGTAACAAAATGTGGAACAATTGAAGGGGTCTGAATACTTTCCGAATGTACTGTAATTACAAATCATTTATAGACTGCAAATTGACCACAAGAAGCCCAAACAGATATAATAGTTGACTAAAACATAATTTCTAATCTTGCTTACATTTGTATACAATCACATCTCTCTCTATAATGTGTGGGAATACTTTGAAACAGATTTCCAAAAGTAAAATCACTTGGAGCTGATTTGCAGTCTCATGTCCAACAAGTAAAAAATAAAATAAACACTCAGAAAACTTGAGGTACCAAATATATATATATTTTTTTTTTTTTTAAATCACCCGCAGGCTACGAGATGGGGAACCCGGACATAGAGCAAGTGTTATTTAGGTTATTTCTGTAAGCCCATAATCTGCAAAAGCCCTATTGGTGTAATGAGGTCGGTCTACTTGGCTCTCTCCTAAATGAAGTTCAAAAGAGATCAACACATATGTTCCATAGAGACAAAAAACATCTCATTGGGTAAAAAGCCAACACTATTCTGTCAATTCAGTTGTTGCCGTTTCATGGTCAACAATTTTCTTGCTTACTGTTCATGATTTCAGCTGACAACAAATTAAAGTGAAAATGTATTTATATTGACCACAGAGAACAAAAGCCCCATGCCCGGTTTATACAGCCACCACACACTGTATATCAAGACCCATGCCCACACAACAGAGAAAAGCTGCTCTTATGAGCCCTTTCATCTGAAAGAGACTGAGGATTTCCAAATCCCAAAGCAACTGCATCCAACAAGTCAAAATGCTAAAATTACTTGTTCATGTTAATAAGTCAAGTAGCCCATTTCCACATTTAACAGGTTGTTGAATGAAATACGAAAACACACAACCGTGGATGTAGGTTGTTATCCCAGCAGCTCTTACTACGATACAATAATCGTACACACTAGAATAGCTTACATCATCAGGTATTGCACCATCATCTCTAACAATATGTTGCCATAACTGAAGCAAGAATACATCACAAGAACATTCACATGCTTTCCAGAAGAAGAACCACATCACAAATTCACACCATGACCTTCCTCAACTGGCACAGACAGACCACCAGTGGCAAATTAAAGATTTGTTCATTATCGAGATGAAAATCATTAGGTTTCACTTGAACATTTCCCTCAAGAGCAGGGCCATACTGACCCTTGGATCTCCCTCCAAAGGTAGTCATTATCCCTCAGAGCAGAAGACATAGTGGGCACCTTGAGGCCTGGGTCTTTGTTGCTGACGACTGGTGGTGAAGAGTAGCCCGTTTAGCCACTTGTAAGAGAGACAGGCATGGGCCACAGACAGGCATGGGCCACCCAACAACACACTAAGTTTCAGTGTTGCCACTCTTAGCAATGCCCTCCTCTCCTTTCCCCAATGTCTTGCTCTCCAATGCAGTCACACCACCATGGCAGATTTGACACCATATCACTGGAAGAGCTGTGGAGCTCTGGCTCAGTCTGCAGTCCAGTTTGCTGAGCTGATGTGAAGGAGCAGGCAGCCCTCGCCCTACTGGCCCTAACTAGCAGCATGTGAGAGGAATTAGGAGCCACAACCCTAGCCTCTCCCTCCTTCACTGCTCCTGGCCCAGACAAGCTTTATTCCTCCAAATCATATTAGCAGAGGGAACAATTGCCCCACTAGCCAGGAAATGTTAGAGAGCAAAACAACATGCCCTAGTTGGCAGTTAGCCTGCATTGTTCAAGTGATTGAATATCTATGAACTTCAGATGAGACATAGCAGACCTATTAATTCAGCAACTGTGGTACCAATCCTCTTGAACTGAAATTGGGCTCACAGCCAAATGGGAAAACATATTGGGGTGAAATCAAACTACCCAAAACATAGGATATAGCAACAGTTGCATGAGACACCTACTGTACATGCAAATCCAATGCATTACTGTCTTTGGGTGAGAGGTGGAGGACAAAGCCTGTCTCGGAACACAGGGCTCTAACTGAGGATGCGCGAAGTGTAAGGCGAGGTCACGCTTTCCTTCGATTCCTTCGAAGGCACGCGCCCGACTAGCTCAAATCCGTAAAATCTAATCGTATTGGTCACATACACATGATTAGCAGAGGTTATTGCGAGTATAGCGAAATGCTTGTGCTTCTAGTTCCGACAGTGCAGCAATATCAACAAGTAATCTAACAATGTACCAGACTGTGTGTGAATGGGCTTGACTACCTTAAATTGTTGTAGTGATTTCGGGGGTAGTTGGCTACATGTCAATCAAAATGATTTCGCAGCTAGCCATTTTCCATAGCATCCGTGCAGTTTTTGTCAGTGGGTGCAGTAACTAGCTAGTTCTGTGAAAATTATAGCCTAGCCTACTTCAATTCGGGAAGTCTCTAAAAAAAAAAAACAAGCAAGATATCTTAGCTTCCATTCGCTACAAAATAGGCACAGCTTCATGTAAAAGAAAAATGGTTTAGCTAGATTGGTATTAGCCAGTTAGCCTGAAAGAAAGCAAACTCACCCTCCAGTAGGCGACAGAAAATCTCCATCCTCGTCGTCAGCGGCAAACATTTTGAATGTATTTTCTTTCGTGTAGCAGTAATTCTTCTCAAATATTATGATTTGTTTTGGGTTGATAAATATAATACTTATTGAGAAATAACAACGCTAGGACACCCACTAATCTGTCTTCCTGTTTCTTCTGATCATCAGCTGACATATCACCTGATCCATGGTACTGTGAATTGTTCTGCTCCGGGGTAATGGCCTTATTTCCCGTTTACGACACAATGTAAATAACGCGTTGCACTCTGGGATCATTAGGGGTAAATGCAGTCTAATTCAAAAGGTAAACAAAGCAATTCAACATGTTTGCGCTAAGATATCGAGTAAAAAGACGTGAAGGGAGCCACCCTTCCAACACCAGTTATAGAAGATAATGACGTCTCATACGTTGGCTACAATGTAGAGGTTTTTCGGCGTAGAAAATCGTTTATAAGAAACGTGTAACTTGTTAGTAACAAGGTTAGCTAGTCGATTATACTGGTAGCGTAGCTAACTAGCGTTGTCTATCTGATTTCACCGTTGCTAACTTTACCAATGGAAGGTTGTCTTCTCACTCTACCTACCAGTTGTCCAACACAATTCAACAAATTGAGCATTATGTAATTATGTTTTATACCCAAGTCCAATGTTATAGACCTTCAATATAAACACAAGCCATGGTGGACATGATGCTCTTCTATGGTATTGTAACAACCCTGGGTTTATAAGCGCGGTTATCGACTCTGCCGCGTAGCATGCTTTTGCGGCACAATGGATAGCGCGCTGGACTTCGGGCTATAGAAGGTCGAGGTTCGAGACCTGCTCCCTGCCTGTTTCATTACAGTATATTGGCGATCGACAACTACTGTGCGGGATGGAAACAGGATTCCCAAAAATGGAACCCCCCACACAAAAAAATAACTACCAAATAATAAATACACTAAACTAAATCAAACGAATCTGATCCCTACACAGGCTCAATGGGGAACCTGGGTCTTCTTGCGCCAGAACCCCTAGCAAGCCTTCAGATGTAAAATCCTTAAGTCCCCATACCTTTTCTGCCACAGCCACAGTAATGTCCAGTTTGTTAGACTTGTTCTGTGCAGTTAATAAATGTGGCAATGAATGCCACAAAATCCACCTTTTTAACACACTCTTGACTGGCAGCAAACATTTACTTCAGGCTGTGGTACGTCCACGACCATATCTTCACTAGCATCACTTATTTTCTCTATTTTTATCGCCTCCGCATTGGAGATTCGATTGTTAGAACGGTCAATCTCCAGGAACTCGGGATCAGGATCCCCACCACAATTTCAGCACAGTCGTCCTACACACAGTTCTTCAATATACTCTGTCCGTCTGCACACAAAATTGACACATCCTTTACAATTCTTACACTGCAATTGTTTGGGTCGAAAGCTCTTATAGTGTATCTTACATAACCAAGCTTCACATGCGTAGGTATTTGTTCTTTATCAAAAAACAACAGGACTGGCAGACTTTCTTATTTTTCTCCATTCACCCATCGGGTCAGACGCCGGGCATCAACAACACCAGGAATTTTGTTCAGCTATTCAACCTGAACATCTGTCGTCACCCCTTAGACCAGTGCTCTACTCCGAAGTTCAAAACCCAAAACTTCTGTTGTTCGGATTCTTTTGAGGTGCAGTGCAATCTTCCTCTGTTTTTCAGAAATACACTTAATCAAAATAAGACCAGTCCTGGTCAATCTGACAGACCCCTCTTTTCCCAGCACATAATAGAACTTCAATATTTTCTACACCTCAAACTGGTTTCCCACAAATGCATCCTTACTCAACAAACGCATCCCAACAATAAGCGATTAATTATCATTCATACACGTATCCTCACTCCAATTTTAGACAATTTCCTTTTTGTTCCGGTTTTTGCTACCACTGTTGTCCTTTCAGACATTCATCTTCACCGACTTTCCTCGATGTAATGCTTGATTCGAACACAGCATCCACTTCCGCTAACTTTCTCGTCTGCAGCTTTCCAACCAATCATCCAACCTCAATCCTTTCTCCCGATTGGCTCATCAGTAAATGCATTAGGTAAATGAGACTAAACCATGTTGTGAACTGCTACAGGCCCTTTTCCAGCAGTTGACACACAGACGTCACGCACAGATGCGTTTGACTCTTGGCCATCGCCATCTGCGCACGTTCAACATAGCCTAGATGTACGTTTTTATTACTTCTAAACAAAATAACGTTTTGGGGTTCTCATACGGTAACAATTATGATGGATTCTTGCTTGAACAGTCGCTAAGATTATATTTGGTTGTGATCTTTGCAAAATAACTATTTTGGATGCAGCCGTTTTTAGCTAGAATGCTATTGCTCGTTGATTTAGGCTGTAGCAAAAGCTAGCCAAAGAGTCGTTTTACTTGTTGAGTGTTTTTTGAGTATAATGCATTTGCGATGATGACACAAACATTATATTAAGCAGGGCATTCATACAAGCCGTAAAATCCAATTATAATCCAAAAGTAGTGTGAAATGCACTCATAAACAACATGTAAATAATAGTGTTTTTTTTCTGGCGTTCTATAGGAACTACACCTTGTACCACACAGGACTGTTCTGCTAGCAGAGACAGGAATATGTTCTGCGATTCATCGAATGGCATTGAGGAGCAAACCACCTTAGTCATCGGCTTTATCAATAGTTCGGATTCTCGACTACGTCGTTCCCACAGTGACCGTACTGTGGGAGCGATATCCCATTCAGAATCCATGAATTACAGGCAGCATCTGCATCGAGCTAAAGGCTAGAGCTAACGCTTTCAAGGAGCGGGACACAAATCCGGACGCTTATAAAAAATGTCGCTATGCTCTCAGACGAACAAAGATCAAAGATCAAAAGAAAGAAAGAAAAAAAAAAGATCAAACAAACAAAGTGTCAATAGGGGATTAAGATTGAATCCTACTACACCGGCTCTGGCGCTCATCTGATGTGTCAGAGCTTGAAAACTATTACGGACTACAAAGGGAATCCCATATGCGAGCTGCCCAGTGACGCGAGCCTACCAGACGAGCTAAATGCCTTTTATGCTTGCTTCGAGGCAAGCAACACTGTGTGACAAAGCTCTCGGTAGCCAATGTGATCAAGACCTTTATACAGGTCAACATTCACAAAGCTACAGGGCCAGGTGGATTACCAGGATGGTCAATATGGCCAAACAGTTCTATTTTTGTTTCATCAGACCAGAGGACATTTCTCCAAAAAAGTACACTCTTTGTCCCCATATGCAGTTGCAAACTGTAGTCTGGCTTTTTTATGGCGGTTTTGGAGCAGTGGCTTCTTCCTAGCTGAGCAGCCTTTCAGGTTATGTTGACATAGGACTCGTTTTACTGTGGATATAGATACTTTTGTACCCGTTTCCTCCAGCATCTTCACAAGGTCCTTTGCTATTGTTCTGGGATTGATTTGCACTTTTCGCACCAAAGTACGTTCATCTCTAGGAGACAGAACGGGTCTCCTTCCTGAGCGGTATGACGGCTGCGTGGTCCCATGGTGTTTATACTGCGTACTATTGTTTGTATAGATGAACGTGGTACCTTCAGGCGTTTGGAAATTGCTCCCAAGGATGAACCAGACTTGTGGAGGTCTACAATGTTTTTTCTGAGGTCTTGGCTGATGTCTTTTGATTTTCCCATGATGTCAAGCAAAGAGGCACTGAGTTTTAAGGTTGGCCTTGAAATACATGCACAGGTACACCTCCAATTGACTCATGATGTCAATTGGCCTATCAGAAGCTTCTAAAGCCATGACATCATTTTCTGGAATTTCCAAGCTGTTTAAAGGCACAGTCAACTTAGTGTATGTAAACTTCTGACCCACTGAAATTGTGATACAGTGAATTATAAGTGAAATAATCTGTATGTCAACAATTGTTGGAAAAATTACTTGTGTCATGCACAAAGTAGATGTCGTAACCGACCTGCCAAAACTATAGTTTGTTAACAAGAAATTTGTGGAGTGGTTGAAAAACGAGTTTTACTGACTCCAACCTAAGTGTATGTAAACTTATGACTTCAACTGTTTGTGAGAATGCTGTTCAATGACTACAGCTCAGCATTCAACACCACAGTTCTCACAAAGCTCATCACTAAGCTAAGGACCCTGGGACTTAACACTTCCTTCTGCAACTGGATCCTGGACTTCCTGACGAACCCCCCCCCCCAGGTGGTAAGAGTAGGCAACAACACGTCTGCCTTGCTGATCCTCAACACGGGGGCCCTTCAGGGTTGTGTACTTAGTCCCATCCTGTACTCCCTGTTCACCCATGACTGCGTGGCCAAATACGACTCCAACACCATCATGAAGTTTGCTGACGACACAACATTGGTAGGCCTGATCACCGACAACGATGAGACAGCCTATAGGGAGGAGGTCAGAAACCTGGAAGTGTGATGCCAGGACAACAACCTCTCCCTCCATGTGAGCAAGACAAAGGAGCTGATCGTGGACTACAGGAAAAGGTGGGCCGAAAAAAAAAAAAAAAAAAATGCACACAGGAGGAACTCAAAATCCCAAAACACCTCACGGCCATCGGAAAAAAATAACATGTTAAATTAAGTGCTTAATAAAATAGAGTAAGTAGTATTATATAACACACACAGGACTCACATTTAATTTAATCATTCTGAGCAGCACATCTGTCCAGGGAGGAGACATCAGTTGAACGGTTTTAAACGTGGCAGTATTTTAGTCCTCGTCATGTCTGTCTCGGATAGGGCTGTAGTGGAACGGGTTGAGAGTTTCAAGTTCCTTGGTGTCCACATCACCAACAAACTAACATGGTCCAAACACACCAAGACAGTTGTGAAGAGGGCACGAAAACAGCTTTTCCCCCTCAGGAGACTGAAAATATTTGGCATTGGTCCCCAGATCCTCAAAAAGGTCTACAGCTACACCATCGAGAGCATCCTGACTAGTTGCATCACTGCCTGGTATGGCAACTGCTCGACATCTGACCGTAAGGTGCTACAGAGGGTAGTTCGGACTGCCCGGGACGTCACTGGGGCCAAGCTTCCTGCCATCCAGGACATAGGCGGTGTCAGAGGAAAGCCCAAAAAATTGTCAGACTCCAGTCACCCAAGTCATAGACTGTTTTCTCTGCTACCACACGGCAGGAGGTAACGGAGCGCCAAGTCTAGGACCAAAACGCTCCTTAACAGCTTCTACCCTCAAGCCATAAGACTGCTGAACAATTAATCAAATGGCCACCAGACTATTTTAAATTGACCCCCCCCCCCCCAGTTGTTTTGTACACTGCTGCTACTTACTGTTTATTAGTTAATTCACCCCTACCTACATTTACAAATTACCTCGACTAACAGGTACCCCCGCACATTGACTTGTCCTCCACCAATTGCGTCCACCAATTTACACAGATCGCCCTTGTTTGGCAATGTTTGTAAATACAGAAAGGGGTCTATTGAAAAACTCTTTACAGTCGTGTTTCCGTTTGTCACACAGTTGTAGCTTTTCATGGTGGTAGCATTTCTAACACAGCAAGTGCAGGTCCAGGGTCAGTTTATTCTGATGGGGTTATTGGGTTATCCTACCAAAGTACCTGAAGCAAACAAAAATGACTTGATCAGCCCAATGGGGCACAATTACCGTTGCAGTATACAATGATAACCACTAGAGTGAACTGTTACTCCACTTCAATCATCCCAGTATTAGCAGAAGAAAAACATTTTAAAAAGACTGACCAGGTGAAAGCTATGATCCCTTATTGATGTTACTTGTTAAATCCACTTCAATCAGTATAGATAAAGGGGAGGAGACAAGTTAAAGAAGGATTTTTAGCCTTGACAATTGAGACATGTATTGTGTATGTGTGCCTTTCAAAGGGTGAATGGGCAAGACAAAAGTGCTTTTGAACGGGGTATGGTAGTAGGTGCCAGGCACACTGGTCAAGAATACACTGTTTTCCGTGTGTATCAAGACAGGTCCACCACCCAGAAGACATCCAGCCAACTTGACACAACTGTGGGAAGCATTGGAGTCAATATGGGCCAGCATCCCTGTGGAACGCTTTCGACACCTTGTAGAGTACATGCCCCCAACGAATTGAGGCTGTTCTGAGAGGGGGCTTCCAAGTCAATATTAGGAATGTGTTCCTAATGTCTGGTACACTCAGTGTATACCACTAGTTAGGGGGGAAAAACACTGCAATTAGGATACCTACTCCATTGAGTTACATTTGGATGTGTCAGCAGGCTAATTTAAGCACTATTATGAAAGGATGGTGGGAAAATGTCCCTATAATAGCATTACACAAACCCCAGTATTGGAAATGGATGCTCTTATCTGGCTTTTGATGATGATTGAATAAAAGACAGATGTGAGGGATGAATGGATCAGCACCTCCAGTGGGGTCATTCAGATTGTTGCTTTCATATGACTACATTGACAAATGGTTTTCCTAAAAAAGAATCTGTCATCAGGTTGAAAATAGATCAAATGAATATTAAATACACAAAAGATCACATTTCTTGCTATTAATGATAATTAATTGTAATATCCATGTCTTACTTCCTTGCCAAGTTCATTACAAGTGATAATCTCCACAATATTATTGGCCTATTCCTTGATAAAGGGCTTAGTGGCAATATCATTTTTGATCTGTCATAACAGTGTCATAAATCCATGTGATTAATCATTTGGAATCATGCCAAGTTCATCCTACACAGAAAATTAATGGCGTTAGGAGTTAGTTTGATTGGTGTTGTTGAATGAAGCATTTACATAATTGTACAAAACAGTAGGGCTAAGCAACAGAATTAGTAGCATGGAATTGAGTAAGTATAATAAGTACGTCTCACTTTGATAGTAAGCAAATTATTTCATATTTCTGACTATAAGTACAGTAGCTAGGCTACATATTGGTAGGTGGATGATTTAAAGCACGTGTCAAACTCCTTCCACAGAGGGCAGAGTGTCTGCAGATTTTTGCTTCACCCTTGTACTTGATTGATGATTTAAGGTCACTAATTAATAAGGAACTCCCCTCACCTGGTTTTCTAGGTCCTAATTAAAAGGAAAAAACAAAAACCCGCAGACATTCGGCACTCCATGGAATGAGTTGACACCCCTGATTTAGAGAATCATACCTGAGCAATGAATGGCATAGCTGTTCGTTAGAATGTTATACCACTTGACTACAGATTTTTATACTGGATTAAAAAATGTATGCACTGATTGTGCAAACTGATCTGTGAAACAAGAACATTACTACTTCCTGTACATTTCTGAAGAGTTTTTCTTAACTTAGAAATCAATTTCAGCACTAGTACCAAGAAAGCAGTCATATCATATGAGAGAGATGATCTAAAGGTAAAATGTTGCATTTGTCACGCTTAAGTTTTGTGATAACCAAGCTGAACATGTTTATTAATGTACCTATCCTCTACCCACTCTGTCACGGGACCAATCTAAAAGCAAAGGAAAACACATACATACACACTGTCATATTAAATATATACATAAATCTCATTTACTCTCTTACATGGGATCATTTTACAACTAAATTACTTTAGACTTTTTCGCATTTTAAGTATCTTCACATATTAAAAACATACAAAAATAAAATTTTCCTCAATAATAGTCCGATTTGTTCTGTACTAGGCAGCAGTCTGTGATTTCCTGTTCCGTTTCGCTCGACGGGTGGGTGGAAAACTGATAAACTCAAATTGTTTGATTCTGTCCATGTTGGGGAAAGGTAGTGGGCCCTTGTGTAGCCTCTTGATGAAATGGACCTCTCTTTGGTTCTCCCTCGTCTTGGAGGCTTTGATGGGCCTCCCTTTCCTGGTGAAAGCCACATACCAACCCTCATACTTGGCATTCTGGAAGGCAGTGTAATTGTTCTCCAGAACAATCTCTGTGAAGATACAATCCCTGCTTCTGCCATCAGGCTGTTGAAAGGATGAGAGAGAGGAAAGACTAAGTCAAATCCAAGTTTATAGGCACATACACAGTTTAGCACCACTACTAGAAGGCATATTAAAACAACATCTGATTAGGCTACTTATACAGTATTTCCCTCTGAACTACACTGCTATCTAGTAATTTCCACGCTCCAAACAAAATTGAATACTTCAATATTGTAATGAAACACAGAAAAGACTATTAACAATTACAAACAAATGCAAACAATGTGTACAAGACAAGCCAAATAGTAGCCTACACGACAAGGTCAAACCCATTGTACCTACATTTTGAGACAGTTTCGTTAAAACTACAATGAAGACACCACATACTGTATCAGTACAGCCAATAAATTAAGAGTAAACTAGGAATAGTGGAGAATGTATTTAAAATAAGTATGAATTATTAGCAGGATATCCAAATCACACAACGATAACTATATTGTCGGAGTTGTGAGAAGTATTAGCAAACTATTCCTCTCTAACCTAAGGTTTTCAGAAGAGAGGAACCACTAGAAAGCTACACCCGTTATCTACATTTATTTATTCGCTAGATTAAACCAGAACCTAATCTTTTAAAATGATGATGACAGATGAAAAAGATGATGCGAGATGAAACCCTTCATTTCTCATGGCAAGCAGACAACACTGAATACATATTTTCTATTTCCATTCAAGAAGTGGAGGGTTGACTCCTGACCAACCACCAAATGGAGTGAGGAGAGTTTCTCCCATGCCTTGAAACTGTAATGCTACATGAAATACAAGTTGGGTTGTCTCTCTGTCACCGACTCTATCCAGGCTAATGAATGACATTACAAATAAGTACCATTATAACACAATATAAGTCACGTATATCTGATATTTTTCTTACTTTTTAACTCTGCATTTTGGGAAAGGGCTCAAAATCAAGCATTTCACGGTAGTTTACTACACCTGTTGTATTTGGCGCATGTGACAAATGCAATTTTAGTAAGTATACCCTACCGTTCAAAAGTTTGGGGTCACTTAGAAATGTCCTTGTTTTTGAAAGAAAAGCACATTTTTTGTCCATTAAAATAACATCAAATTGATCAGAAATACAGTGTAGATATTGTTAATGTTGTAAATGACTATTGTATCTGGAAACAGCAGATTCTTTATGGAATATCTACATAGGCGTACAGAGGCACATTATCAGCAACCATCACTCCTGTGTTCCAATGGCACGTTGTGTTAGCTAATCCAAGTTTATCATTTTAAAAGGCCTATTGATCATGAGAAAACCCTTTTGCAATTATGTTAGCACAGCTGAAAATGGTTGTCCTGATTACAGAAGCAATTAAACTGGCCTTCTTTAAACTAGTTGGAGCATCAGCATTTGTGGGTTCGATTACAGGCTCAAAATGGCCAGAAACAAATAACTTTCTTCTGAAACTCGTCAGTCTATTCTTGTTCTGAGAAATGAATGCTATTCCATGCGAGAAATTGCCAAGAATCGGAAGATCTCGTACAACGCTGTGTACTACTCCCTTCACAGAACAGATGGGGCAGAACACTCCGGGATGCTGGCCTTCTAGGCAGAGTTCCTCTGTCCAGTGTCTGTGTTCTTTTGCCCATCTTAATCTTTGTTATTTATTGGTCAGTCTGAGATATGGCTTTTTCTTTGCAACTCGGCCTAGAAGGCCAGGATCCCGGAGTCGCCTCTTCACTGTTGATGTTGAGACTGGTGTTTTGCGGATACTATTTAATGAAGCTACCAGTTGAGGACATGTGAAGCATCTGTTTCTCAAACTAGACACTAATGTATTTGTTCTCTTGCTCAGTTGTGCATCAGGGCCTCCCACTCCTCTTTCTATTCTGGTTAGAGCCAGTTTGCGCTGTTCTGTGAAGGGAGTAGTACACAGCGTTGTACGAGATCTTCAGTTTCTTGGCAATTTCTCGCATGGAATAGCCTTAATTTCTCAGAACAAGAATAGACTAATGAGTTTCAGAAGAAAGTTTTTTGTTTCTGGTCATTTTGAGCCTGTAATCGAACCCACAAATGCTGATGCTCCAGATACTCAACTAGTCAAAAGAAGGACAGTTTTATTGCTTCTTTAATCAGAACAACAGTTTTCAGCTGTGCTAGCATAATTGCAAAAGGATTTTCTAATGATCAATTAGCCTTTTAAAATTATAAACTTGGATTAGCTAACACAACGTGCCATTGGAGTGATGGTTACCACACAGGAGTGATGGTTACTGATAATTGGCCTCTGTACACCTATGTAGATATTCCATTACAAATCAGCCGTTTCCAGCTACAATAGTCATTTAAAACATTAACAATGTCTACACTGTATTTCTGATCAATTTGATGTTATTTTAATGGACAAAAAAATGTGTTTTTCTTTCAAAAACAAGGACATTTCTAAGTGACCCCAAACTTTTGAATGGTAGTGTACATCAGTTTTATTGCAGTTTCTCTGTTTAGCGAACCAAACTCTTTAAATTATTTTCTATTTGTTTATTTACAATAACAAATATACTGAACACTGGTCTCAGACGATCCTGCAGGTGAATATAAACGCAACATGTAAAGTGTTGGTCCCATGTTTCATGAGCTGAAATAAAAGATCCCAGAAATGTTCCACATGCACAAAAAGCTTATTTCTCTCAAATTTGTGCACACATTTGTTTACATCCCTGTTAGTGAGCACTTCTCATTTGCCAAGATAATCCATCCACCTGACAAGTGTGGCATATCAAGAACCTTGTGCTGGGGACAATAAAAAGCCACTCTACAATGTGCAGTTTTGTCACACATGTTGCCACAGATATCTCAAGTTTTGAGGGAGTGTGGCATGCTGACTGCAGGAATGTCTACCAGAGCTGTTGCCAGAGAATTTTAGATTAATTTCTTGACCATAAGCTGCCTCCAACATCGTTTTAGAGAATTTGGCAGTACGTCCAACCGGCCTCACAACCGCAAACCACGTGTAACCACGCCAGCCCAGGGCCTCCACATCCTGCTTTATTCACCTGCGGGATCGTCTGAGACCAGCCACCCGGACAGCTGATGAAACTGAGGAGTATTTCTGTCCATAATAAAGCCCTTTTGTGGGGAAAAACTCATTCTGATTGGCTGGGCCTGGCTCCCCAGTGGGTGGGCCTATGCCCTCCCAAACCCATCCATGGCTGCACCCCTGCCCAATTGTGATATCCATAAATTTGAGCCTAATGAGTTTATTTCAATTGACTGATTTCCTAATATGAACTGTAAGTCAGTAAACTTGTTGAAATTGTTGCCTGTTGCGTTTATATTTTTGTTCATTATACATAATGACCAACTAGGAAACAAGCACGCTGGAATTCTTACAACTTTGAAAGTGATGTGGATTTGATATCATACCTTTCCAACCAGTTTCCCCTTCCGGTTCATACAGAGGTAGCGTCCACTCTCTGCACCTTTGATCCGAACCCGACTGCCAAAGGTGTCAGTCTCTACAAAGAGACGTGCTACAACATCCACACAAATATCCACATGAAAATGGTGTGATAAATCCACTAGGCCTATGTAAATTCACTACATAACAAGTGTATTTTGGACACTCCCTATATCATATTCAAAATCTTTTATGCAAGTGGAATAATACAAACCTGTATAAAGCCAAAAATAAACTGTCTGCCATCTATTGGCCTACAAAAAAAATATTATGCAAAAGGAGATCCTAAAATTAACTGACATTCACTGGAGAGAGACCATCACAACAGCCTATGTGAGATATTATGTGTGTTCAGGTTTGAGACACATTAACAAACCATTGCGCTGATTAATTAAGTGTTATCATTAATCATGTTTGAAGACAAAAGTAATGGAAGTGGAATACAACAAATCCCAATTGCAGTTGTCCTATGGGTCAATTGATTTACCCCCTGGTTAATTAGGGTTAACAACTGGAATGTGTATTGGACCAGGACAAAAGACTTGGCCTGATTCGCCAGACAAGGGTTTAGATACAGTAGGCAGGCTAAATGAACATACAGCCCCACAGAGGGCCAGCAATAGGTGGGCAAGTAGCCTGGGCTAGCCCTGCACACCTCTTCATAGACAGACACCTCATTACAAATGCAGTCCTCATTAAAAACCATTAATAAGACTTTAGACTTGTATGCATGGGTCCAACTGGTTGAAAACAGATACTTTGCCCAAATGCAGCCACCATTGTGTCATGGGAAGAACTTACCGTAATTGTTGCCGTCCTCAGCAGTAGCGGCGACCCTCTTGCCCTGTATCTGGACGTGCTTCCCGCTGGTCCGGCTGTATAGTTGATAAACCCTGACCTGTCGCCGGCTAAGCTGGTCCGTCATTGAGCCCTGCTCCATCACATACTGGTTAAAATTAGGAGACGGGTGATTCTCCCCCTTTTTTTGCAAAAGGGAAACATAAAATCACATATAGAATTTTCTTCTAACCTCTATTTTTTTTCCTAAAATAAACCAACCACCGCCTGAGGAGAGCCTCACTGAATAAAAGTAACATGGTGATATTTTGGTTGATTTCACATCACCTAAACCAAATGTTAATCAAAACCAGACTTTGAACTACTGACGTCTGTGCCCAGTGGGAGATGCCTATATATTTTTATCTATTTAACTAGGCAAGTCTGTTAAGAACAAATTCTTATTTGCAATGACGGCCTAGGAACAGTGGGCTAACTGCCTTGTTCAGGGGCAGAAAGACAGACTGGTACCTTGACAGCTCGGGGATTCGATCTAGCAACCTTTCGGTTATTGGCCCAATGGTCTAACCACTAGGCTACCTGCCGCCCCAAACTGTCTATACAATCTGCGAGAAATCAATCTGCAATCTGTGAGGATCTATGGAAGAGGGTTTACCTGAGCATGGCACCACAACACGAAGAAATTAAAAGATCTGCAAAATAAAATCACAATAAATAAAACATTATCACCAACAATGCAATCTGTTTTGATAAGAATGTTTCAAACGGTAGTCTTCTTACATGTAAATACAGCGCTGATTTATTCCATACATTCTTTCATCCAATCGCAAATGTTTTTTTTTCACAGAGAGCAAGTAGCCTAATATTCCCAACGGATAAAAAATAATCCAAGAGTTCCCTCGCATCCGCTTGACTCCGTGTCTCTTGTTAGTTTGTGAGTTTTATTCCATTCACACACCAACTTTCAGATGTGAAACACCTTCTTCATAAATTCATATGAGAAACACATCATGGTACGCATATGGGGAAAATCATATACTCCAGTTACTGCATGTGTGTTGAAGTGTGAAAGTCTTCCTGAGAGTATCCAAAAAGTCTGCAACCAAGAGAGTCACCGAGATCCATCATACATTTTAGAGTCAAACTTCCAAAGTCCACAGGAAAAACTATTAGTTATTGCCATTTGGATGTTTATTTCAAGGGAAGAAAAGTGGCACTCATAGGTACTGTATCGCAATGTAGCCACGATATAGCCCCAAGTAATTACACATTTAAAAAGCCCTCTTACTCAGCGCGTCTTGGCCTCTTGCTGGGCAGTGGTTAAATGTTGAAAGGCAGGTCCCTCCCACGAGTTGGGAGTTGGAGGTTTTGAATTGTGGGTGGGCAGGGCACAGTTGACTGTAAAGTGGAAAAAATTGGGGCAAAAGGTTTTGTAGTTCCCTGGTGCAGATGGTAATGGGTGTACTTTGGGTATGTTTTACGCACAATATTACGCATATTATTAGCCTACGCAATTAACGACAAATGACCAACATTCAGTATGCATATCAGCATGAACTTCGTATGTTTGTTTAATTTTATGAAAATACACAAGATATAAAAAGACTGATTGGGTTACAAGAAAAGTTTTAATTTAACCCTACATCTTGTTTTTCATCTCTCGTGACGGATATAAAATGCGTTTTATCAACTATGTTATAATGCATTGAGATCATAATTAATCACGGTATTCATAAGTGAGTAGCCTAATGTCACTTGAAGGGGTGTGGCAATGATGTGCCAAACACTCCATCGCTTTTCCATTCTTTCTCGTTGAGCAGTTTACTGCTCACACGTTCAGCTAATGTGTAAAACAAATCATTTTAACAATAGGCTGTTTCGTCATGATGCAACGGTAGTCTGGTGAGATAAGCCTATGTGTAGTAGCCTAATCAACGTCACTAATTGATGACTAACAGATGTTAACAGGATTCTTATTTTTCGCTGGTTAAACTGGCATTCATTGAATTAAGGTCTATTTTTGTCTAGGCCTTCACCAGTGTCAAAGTCGTCATCGAGGTTATGGTGATGTCTCTGAGACTTTGATAATTGCACAATTTATTGTTTCAGTGCAATGCATGAGTTGTAATTAATGTTATATAAAATTGTATTAGAATTTCTTTATTTCTTTAGTTACACTGATATCCAATACAGCACATTAACTACAAATATTCTTATACCTAGCAGCACAGATTGCCAGAGACGAGTTTCACAATTGGAAAACCTTGCACTGTTATAGTTTAAATAAAATGTTCTACATTAAAGGGTACATTCAAACACAACATTGTGTAATGTGGGCTCTGTGCAAGAATTTAGCAAGTCCCAGTGTTTACATCGTCCACCGCTCACATCACTGGCCCTCTGTTCAGCCAGAAGTTAAGCATCTCTGACAAGTTGTAGCAACAGCAGTTAAGCATCTCTGACAACTCATTCTGCTGAATGTGTGACAGGCATTGGTAGCCACTGACAGACTTCGTAGCAGTTGATTCCACTTGTTAATGTCACTTCTTAAAAGTGGTCAGTCAGTCCATCCATCAAGTTGCGTTGCCCAAGCTGTAGTCTCTGACATAATCCAACAACAAACAACGTTTTTTTGTGTAAAAAACAAAACAAAAAAACTAAGTTGCAGACAAGCAAGGTAACATTCATGATTTGAGAGTAAGGAAACATTCTCCAAACACATTTGTATGTATACATATAGATGCATATACAGCAATACAAAAATAAACCACCATTTCTTATGCAGCAGTAATAGACATCACATCACCTGGAAAATCTATTTGCTTCTTCAAAGAATGTTTGTCAGGCATCTGTTGATATTTGATCCTGTTTAGGTTAGCTTAGTCTTCTTGTAAAATTCAAATATACACTTTTTAAAGAATCTGACAGGTGTGGCATATCAAGAAGCTGATTAAACAGTATGATCATTACACAGGTGCACCTTGTGCCGGGGACAATTAAAGCCCATCACCAACCCACACCATCACCACCACTAGTCCACCCCACCCATTGACTTTTCACGCATAAAATGCACATTTTCGGATGCTCATCACAAGTAGTTTTGAAGACATTGCCATCCTTAATGTTTCATGTCTCTAGTATTTTCTATTTATATACTAATATAGTGGGTGATGAATATGACTGTGGTTCAAAAGGGTTATTACATACTGCTATACGTAGAAACACGGCAGCGTGGGATGTTTAGCTCGATTTTAGGAGCTAACTAGCAGAAATTTGGGGAGTGGCTGAAGGGAGAGAGAGCTTTTGCAGTAGCTAGCCTCATCACTGTGGAATTCATCTCCAGCAGTCTGACTCTGTTGTCAGCAATATTTTTTGGGAGTGGGATGTATAATGAAAAAAAGAGAAGTGGCTTCATGAAATGCCGCTCGTCTACCCCCCCCCCCCCCCCCCCCAACACACACCCCCACTTCAGTTTACAAAGTGACGGTGAGATCTGAGGCCTTGCAACCTGATCTTATTTATTCATGTCTCCACTGGCTTTACTGGCGCTAAAGCTGTGATGGAAATAACCAGACTTTCACTGAAAGCAGGCACCTACAGCCACCCACAGAAAAGGTACAGAATTCTTTGAACCTCAGGAGAGAGAGAGGGGGGGGTGACTTTTTAAAAAGACTTGGGTGGAACGGCAGAAACCCATGACAGGTGGGCAGATAGATCTGACTCAAGTGTCATGCTTCAATGTGAAACTGATCATATGTGATTGTAAATGTATAGACACACCCATTTTTAAACAGAGACCACCGTAGAGCATATCCACAGATAAGGTCTCCCAAAATCGGACAAATCAGATGTGAAAACGTTATTCCTCGTCATGCAATGACCATGTTTTTTACCTACCTCAAATCAATTCATGTATAGCTAACAGCTGATCAAAGGCTGCCTGCATAAAGTTATGGACAGCTTTAAACACTCACTATACAGTATCACTACATGTAATTATTTATTATTTTGAGTAACTTCGTCAACACATGACAATCTTGATCCAGTATAGTTCAGAGCTACTGTACCTCCAGTAACAAGTGAAAGGACGATTGGTGGTCTCCCAACAGCTCCAACTACATCGTAAAGATCTCCACCATAAAGAACAACTGGACACTCTTTTCTGACCCTGCAAAAATAGAGGCAAAGGTTTAGAAAGTGGGTGGTCCTCTTTATGAATGATAAAAACTTAGATTGTTTCAGAAGATGAGCTTGGAGAATATCTGTGGATTGCCACTGTGGATGCTTGCACAGCAGTCGAGCACCTCCACTCATGCCACCCAAACCCCTGCTATAAGGTCACTCCGCAGTGCTCTGATAAGAGGACTCCATAGACTTATAGGAGGGCTCTCGCCATTGCTCTGGTTGTCCAACGCCTGTATGACAGAACATACATACTTGCCTCTTATAGAATGTTCTGTTAGAGAGGACTTTTTCTAGAACTGTCATACTCAGACGTGAGAGATAAATGATGAGACATTTGTCAAAATGTATCAACATTTTACTAACGTAATTAACTTTAATCTAATTCCATTAATCCTATGTTTTTATTTATACATGTAGTGTGTGCTCAAAATGTACAGATTTGTGGATATTAGAAAGGCCTCTGACCCCTACGTACACCCCAACCATTTGCAAGCTGACCATTTGAGCTTGCCAAATTTGACACAGCTGACACAGGCAATAAATTTGAACTAGTTTCCCCACCCCCTTTATCTGTAATGAGCTTTGGCCTACAACCCTTCGCACACACACACGCGCACACACACGCACACACGCGCACACAGAATTTGAATGGGTCCACAGTTATTGCCAGCACATCAAAATATGATGTATGCTGCTATATTAGAGTAAGTGCATTTTCTAGTATTGGAAGACACAGTACAGGCCTAGTCAAAACACCATATAATAAAAATATACAGTACCAGTCAAAAGTTTGGACACACCTACTCATTCAAGGGTTTTTCTTAATTTTTATTATTTTCTACATTGTAGAATAATTGTGAAGATATCAGAAGTATGAAATAAAACATATGGAATCATGTAGTAACCAAAAAAGTGTTAAACAAATCAAAATATATTTTGTATTTGGGATTCTTAAAAGTAGCAACCCTTTGCCTTGAT
This sequence comes from Salvelinus fontinalis, assembly GCF_029448725.1. Classification (NCBI taxonomy): domain Eukaryota; kingdom Metazoa; phylum Chordata; class Actinopteri; order Salmoniformes; family Salmonidae; genus Salvelinus; species Salvelinus fontinalis. The sequence goes on along the minus strand of NC_074668.1, from coordinate 21,079,404 downwards.
GACAGCTTTACACACTCTTGGCATTCTCTCAACCAGCTTCATGAGGTAGTCACCTGGAATGCATTTAAATTAACAGGTTTGCCTTGTTAAAAGTTAATTTGTGGAGTTTATTTCCTTCCTAGTGCGTTTCAGCCAATCAGTTGTGTTGTGACAAGATAGGGGTGGTATACAGAAGATAGCCGTATTTGGTAAAAGACCAAGTCCATATTATGGCAAGAACAGCTCAAATAAGCAAAGAGAAACGAGAAGTCCATCATTACTTTAAGACATGAAGGTCAGTCAATGCGGATCATTTCAAGAACTTTGAAAGTTTATTCAAGTGCAGTCGCAAAAACCATCAAGTGCTAAGATGAAACTGGCTCTCATGAGGACCGTGACAGGAAAGCAAGACCCAGAGTTACCTCTGCTGCAGAGGATACGTTCATTAGAGTTACCAGCCTCAGAAATTGCAACCCAAATAAATGCTTCACAGAGTTCAAGTAACAGACACATCAACTGTTCAGAGGAGACGTGTGAATCAGGCCTTCATGGTCGAATTGCTGCAAAGAAACCACTACTAAAGGAGACAAATAAGAAGAAGAAACTTGCTTGGGCCAAGAAACACGAGCAATGGACATTAGAATGGTGGAAGTCGTTTGGTCTGATGAGTCCAAATTTGACATTTTTGGTTCCAACCGTTGTGTCTTTGTGAGACGCAGAGTAGGGGAACGGATGATCTCCACATGTGTGGTTCCCACCGTGAAGCATGGAGGAGGAGGTGCTTTTCTGGTGACACTGTCAGTGAATTATTTAGAATTCAAGGCACACTTAACCAGCATGGCTACCACAGAATTCTGCAGCGATACACCATCCCATCTGGTTTGTGCTTAGTGGGACTATCATTTGTTTTTTAACAAGACAGTGACCCAAAACACCTCCAGGCTGTGTAAAGGCTATTTGACCAAGAAGGAGAGTGATGGAGTGCTGCATCAGATGAACTGGCCTCCACAATCACCTGACCTCAACCCAATAGAGATGGCTTGAGATGAGTTGGACCACAGAGTGAAGGAAAAGCAGCCAACAAGTGATTAAGACTGTTGGAAAAACATTCCAGGTGAAGCTGGTTGAGAGAATGCCAAGCTGTGCAAAGCTGAATCAAGGCAAAGGGTGGCTACTTTGAAACATCTAAAATCTAAAATATATTTTGATTTGTTTAACACTTTTTTGGTTACTACATGATTCCATATGTTTTATTTAATCGTTTTGATGTCTTCACTATAATTCTACAATGTACAAAATAGTAAAATGAAGAAAAACCCTTGAATGAGTAGGTGTTTCCAAACTTTTGACTGGTACTGTATATATCTAAAATGGGATGCTCAACAGGTGAAACCCGAGTTGTTAATCCACGATTAACACCCACCATTTGCAGACAGGGTTTGACTGCTTCATCTGACAAGATCAAGAAGCTGGTAACATGTCAGGCTTCAAAACTAATAGAGTGACTCAGACAAGAGCGATTCACAGAGAGGCAATGAAAATAGCCGGACACTGTCCAATTCCAATGGCTGGAATCAGACAGGCCTGCCGAGGACGTCAGAGCATCTGTGTTATTTTTAAGGAGCAAAATGTCACAGAGCAATGAACATGCTCAAGGCACATGTGTAACAGGGTTAGGCACAAGGTCACGTTGAAGCCCTATCACTTTCTGAAGATAGTCACTGTTGTTAATGTGGCATAGATCAAGTGCTTTGAAGGTCCAACATTTAGAAAAAGGACAACATTAAGGAATATTCGATGAAGTTATTGCCAACACAGTATTGGTAGCAGCTGTTCCAATACCTTCATAAAAATGTCCTTGTTTGAAAATTGAAAATTCATTTTTACGGAGATACTTTGAGTCTGTCCCTCAGTCTTTGACAGTCATAGACAGTATTTATGAATCGTTGGAGAAATTCAGGAAAATCATGAGTCATTAAAAATAAAAATGATCAAATGTATTATTCAACAGTTTTTTTCAGGCTCAGCAGAGCAAATCCCAGACTCCTCACGTCTCATGTGGCAGTAAGAAAACGGAGACGAGAGACTTCGGAGACGAGAGACTGCAGAAAAACAACATGCAAACAATGTGACCTCTAAACACTGGCATTAGGAAAAATAGCCATTTATTAGAAATTATTTATGCATCCAGGAACAGGTGACCTCCTGCTCCCCAAGGACACATTAGGCCATTATGTTTGACTGGTTTGGGGTTTCAAGGACTCACTGAAATGCCTTTTTAAGATTTATTTTATCTTCAGTTGACAGCAAAGACTTCAGGCATATGCCACTGATGTCACTTGGCCAACACTGAATTGCTGAGTATATTCCCTGAGAAATTTTGTAGGGGGATCTTTTAGAAATTCTCCTTGTTGTAGCAGAGGAAGGATAGAACACTAGTATACATGTATCATAGGTAGTTGATTCCTTTAACAATATAACATTATAATATAAATGTTGTTTTCAAAGTAAACCATGTCCTTTGTTTTAAAACTTCTCTAGGATAGGGGGCAGCATTTTCACTTTTGGATAAATAGCGTGCCCAATTTCAACTTCCTTCTACTCATCCCCAGGATATAAGATATGCATATTATTAGTGGATATGGATAAAAAACACTCTGAAGTTTCTAAAACTGTTTGAATCATGTCTGTAAGTATAACAGAACTTATGTAGCAGGCAAAACCCCGAGGACTAACCATTATTTTGTTTTATTTTTTTAGGTCACTGTCTGCTCAATGAGTTTTCATTGGGATACTGGATTTCTAATCACGCTGTTTTCAGTTCCTACCACTTCCACTGGATGTCACCAGTCTTTGGAAATAGGTTGAGGTTATTCCTTTGTGCAATGAAGAAGTAAGGCCATCTGGAAACATTGTAACGTCATGTGTACTGCTTGAGAGTTGCGCAAGACTCGAAAAGTAGCGTTAGTTTGTTGATCTCCTGTATTGAAAACAGATAGACCCGTCTTTAATTTGATCGTTTACAAATACCTTAAGTTGTATTACAAAAGTAGTTTGAAATTTTTTGGCAAAGTTTAGAGGTAATTTTTGAGATATTTTGTAGTGACGTTGCGCAAATTGGAAGCTGTTTTTTTCTGGATCAAAGGTGCCAAATAAATGGACAATTTGGATATATATAGACAGAATTAATCGAACAAAAGGACCATTTGTGATGTTTATTGGACATATTGGAGTGCCAACAAAAGAATCACGTCAAAGGTAAGGCATGATTTCTATTTTATTTCTGCGTTTTGTGTCGTGCCTACAGTGTTGAAATATGCTACTCTCTTTGTTTACTGTTGCGCTATCATCCGATAATAGCATCTTATGCTTTCGCCGAAAAGCCTTTTTGAAATCTGACATGTTGGCTAGATTCACAACGAGTGTAGCTTTAATTTGGTATCTTACATGTGTGATTTAATGAAAGTTTGATTTTATATCATTTTTTTTTAATTTGGCGCTCTACATTTTCCCTGGCTATTGGCCATATCCCAGAGAGGTTTAATTAAAAGCAGGAGAATACTTAATTATGATGAAAATATTTCATCTTTGAGAGGGAGAGGGATCAACTGCTGATGATATACATTTCCCTCTAGTTGATGATGCACAACACCAATCCTCAAGGACTGTAGTCCTGCTGGGTCACCCCAGCCACTATTGGATACATTGTCACAAATTGACTGTAGTACACACATGGTTGCCTAGCTGCAAATAAGACCCTAGGAAGCATAAACGTCAACTGACAGCAGCAATAACCCCTGAGGACCTGACCAGTGCAACCCTGCTCTAGCCCCTCAACAACATGTAATTTAATATTGTACATTTTAATGTTGAAATAGTGCTAATAACGCAATGAAAATGTGCAAAAAATAGATTCTGAGTTATAGGTGAACATTCACCGTATTGGTTTTTGTACCTTGTGCAAATTATAAGCAAAACATGCATCTGCTTTTTTGACATCATGATTTGTGAACTTGTTGATACATTCCAAACAGCCGGGGCAAAATAACATGGGGGGAGTGTTGAATATTGCACCCCTGGATACAGTTTAGCAAGCTGTCAGTCATCTCCCAGTGATTGCTTAAAATGTTTTGTGTGTCTCAACAACTTCCTGTACAGAACAGGACATGCTGTACGTGTAGTAAGTCACTCGATCTAGTGTCAGTCTATCAAAAATAAGATTTGATTGAAACTGTTTGCAATTTGATTGAAACTGTTTGCAGATAGACAATCATGACTGATGCATGTTTTAATGTGGAGCATGCTATGATGGTTCACATACAAGTAGAATGACGTCATGAACATGCTTTTCATTGATTTATCAGACTAATTCCGAACATCACATTCTGTAATTATGAATGTGCAAGTATGGGCGAATGATTGAGGTTCCCCGCCCTGCTTTTTTTTCCATCTGCTGCCTTGCATCCCAACTGGTTCTGTCTGCTGCCGTGAGCCCTCCAGTAGCTGCCTGACTGTGGGCCCCAACCCCAGCTGGTGTGTGGCTTGGTGGAGTGCTGACTGGGGCTGGAGCAGCTGTCTGCTCCCTCCACCCCCTCCTCCTCTGATCTCCGCTCTGCAGTTCACACCTGATCACCAACGACTGCACTTCACAAAGGAATTTTCTATTTTCTCTCACCCCACCAGCAAGACAAGTGGTGCCCTACAACTCCCTGACTGGCGACACCCAAACCAGGCTGTGACACAACAACACGCTTGGTATTTCAGTCACACTTCCATGACTCAGTTGCCATGGGAGTAGAAGGCTATTCTCTCTCTGTTGGTGTGACTCTAGGCAGTAGACTTAAAAAGCCCATCTACGTCAAATAATTGTCTGTGTGTCCGATGAGCAAAGACCCCTCATTATCTCCTACCTCATCACCTCCAATGATCTCTTCCCAGCTTGCAAAACTTATTGAAATGGTGTCATTACAGTCAAGAATTGTGGTTGTAAAATGGTTGTAACGACATTATTTCAACCAGCTGAGTTGAAGCAGTTTAATGTCACAATAGGAAATTCAGACCATATCTGACACTGACCCCTGAACTATCCCTGTCTAGAGGTCACATGTCATCCCACTGGTCACTGGCCATGAGAACCAAACTATCCTAGGTCAGCCATGCTGTGTCTTACCTGCCTGTGACCTCTGAAAGGGCTTCCGTTGACCCCCTTCAATCTCTCCTCACATATCTTACTCTTAGCCCTGTGTCTCTCTCAAAGGCCTCTTCACATCCAATCTAACACTGCATCTCTGAACCCAGGACAGGCCTGCTTCCCCTGACTGGTCTGTAGTTCTGTGGACGAGTGCTTATAGCCCCCTAGTCAGTCCTCCATCAGTCAGTCACATATTTCACAGACATAATGACAAAGTCAAACATCGGCTGGTGACACATGGCCTTAAAGAGGAGTTGAAGGCCGCTGCCAGAATGTGTGTTGGGGGGAGTGTGTGTGGTGGTGCGAGTGTGTCCTTTCATGTCCTTTCAGGCGATAGTTTCAACCTCATTAGTAAAAGTTCAATTGACTTTCATAGTCAAGCTCATTATTGCTCATCATCAGGATTTCTGCATTCAAAGTGAGGGAATACAAATCCTGCACAATATCCCTCCCAAAAGTAAAATCATTACTTAATTATATTTATGCATGATTGTAAGATTTCTTATCAAATGTCCAGTTCTTCTGAAGTCTTTACTCAAGCTGGTGAAGTTGAGAGTCGCAGTCATGACAGAAACGGAAATGAGATTTAAGCAACGTTTTATATCAGAGATTTTTTTTAAATCATTCAGATGGTCTGCTGCTTGGAAAACAGGTCTCAGTAGGCAAAGCAAATCAATAGCTTACAATTCCATTGACAATGTCACACTAAAGTAATGGAAGTAATTGGCTTAACTTTGATGCAGGGGGAGGGTCAGAGGGTCACATAGGGAGCAGCGTAACAGGACACTTCCAAAGACAGCACTTCAACTTTACAAAAACACAAGTGCAGCTCCTGTTTCCACTCACCTGCACAGCCCAGCATCGAGGCCCTGTCTCCCAGCAAGTCACTACAGGACGGACCCCTCAATAAGCTGGGAACACATTTGTCGCTTTCACATAAAAATTTGACACAGAATACCATCAATGAATGTCACAGTTCTTACTGTAGTTCATTAAGACAGGAGTTTTGCATCCCTGTGTCAAAGCACTGTCCATTTACTGTGTTTTTATTTTGCAATCGATGTGTGAAGTATAATGAACGGTAGAAAGTAGAAACACAACCATACCGATCACTTATCACTGGCATTTTGCTGATATCGTTTATTATGATAAGTAGCCTAAACTAGAGAAATGTGAAGTTTGAAATGAAATAAGTTTTCTAATATGGGTGATTGTTATTGGGAAAATTAATGACTACAACCATCAAACTAGTAGTGGTGCACATTAATGTTATAAACGGATATCGTCCTATATCATTATCGCATCAATTCAGAATTTATCGCGATATGGATTTTTGTCCATATCACCCAGCTCTAATGACAATACTAAGTAAATGGCAATTTTTATATGACAAATATGATTGAAATTCCTGTCACAGCAGCACAGATTTAGGAGCTATTGAAAACTATGAATCACGTTCCGTTTTTCCCCATTTGAAATGACCCTTTATCAATAATAAAATGAAAAGCCCTTTTGCTGTAACACCAAGTCATTACTTTCAGCCAACCAAAAGTAGAATGTTAATGTAGGCCACCATAACGACAACAGAGTGGACCATTCTGTTAACGTGACAGACAGCTAACCTTTTTTTCCTCTTGTTAAAGTAACAGCGTAGGTGCAGAGGCAGAGAGATGCACCTCTTTCCAAGGTGCTGCTGGGGTTCAGATGATACATATCAACAGATGCAGGACGACTAGTCAACAGGCACAGAGATAAAGCCAGAGATTTGAGAATGGCTATGTTTGCATGTCAGTTCTGATACCTTTCAACATTCCAGAGAAAATGTCTCCTTTCCTCACCACTCCCTCTGTTCTTCACCCTTCCACTCCCCCTGCTCCCCTGTTCTCTCTCTTTCTCTCTCTCTCTCTGTGTCTCTCCCTCTGTCTCTCTCTCTCCCTCTGGGTTGGGCTGTCAGATTGAGCTGCAGACAGAGGGGTCCACAGCAGGGGCAAACTCAGCCTGTCCATCACTGGGCCCCCCATAGTTCCCAGTGTACCCTGTCACACTCCAATTAAACCAGAAGCCGCTCTGAGGGGCACCTTCTTAGGCAGGCTGCCGACAGCTATTTGAAATGGTACATGGGGACCTGCCCTAGCAATGTTTGTCTTTACACTAGCTATCACTTTGATACATAAATGCCTTTCCCTCCTTAACATGTTTAGTTAAGTCACATTCAAAGTCAAACATATATTTTTGTCTGGATATGTCAACTGCATAATTTATTATCTTAGAGAGACACTGAGAAATCATACAGATAAAAATGAATATGCATGGCGACACCCGACATACTACCTACATGACAATTATGAAAGGTTAACACATGTTATGTTTTGACATGTCAATCCTAGGGCAAATCAACGTACCACATGCTGCTAGAACAGTCCTACTCCCATCTCCAAGAACGCTCCTACTCCAATCTCCAAGAACGGTCCTACTCCAATCTCCAAGAACGGTCCTACTCCAATCTCCAAGAACGGTCCTACTCCAATCTCCAAGAACGGTCCTACTCCAATCTCCAAGAACGGTCCAACTCCCATCTCCAAGAACGGTCCAACTCCCATCTCCAAGAACGGTCCTACTCCCATCTCCAAGAACGGTCCTACTCCAATCTCCAAAAACGATCCTACTCCAATCTCCAAGAACGGTTCTATTCAAATCTCCAAGAACGGTCCAACTCCAATCTCCAAGAACGGTCCTACTCTAGTCTCCAAGAACAGTCCAACTCCAGTCTAACATATCATGCTATCTTATAGGTCTTATAGGCAGATAGTGAGGGAAATGTGGCTTGAAATGACGATTCCTTGCCCAGCCTATAAGCTTTAGCTTTAAAGTGGGACAGACACTACTTAAAATAACAAAATTAAATCGAACCAAAATTTGCATACAGTACTTTTTATCAAACTCTGAGAAATGTATGACACTTTGGAAGACATGTATTTCAAGTCTCATCAGTTTTCAGAGTCATGAAAAGAAGTATACAGGATTTTTTTTTCAAATCTACAAATCCTCTCCCTTTTGCACAAAGTCCAACAAAGGAGGAAGCCGCCAATGAATGACATCCTGTGAGGTACTGTATCCCTCGCCCAACCCTCCCACCACAGATTCTGACTGCCTCAATACACAATTGCACCTGAACCGTGAAAGGAAGGTGAAAATTAAGTCTACTTTGAGGCATAAAAAAACTGGCTTATCTCCCGGGTGGAACGATGTCCTCCTCATCTGACACACAAGGAGCCAGAGAGTTGACCTGAATGAGAAACAGCATGGCCTTTTACAAAGACCTGTTAGAAACAATTAGTCCTGACCGCCGGGTTTGATTTGGGCGGCTAATTGCTGGTTTGGACTGAGAGAGTGTGTGAGATAGCTGGGAAGCCCGGTAACTGTGAGGACCCTGGGGGTGAGCGATGCTCAGACAATAGCTGCCTTTATTTCACATTCAGGTTCTACAAGGTAGGTGTGCTCAAATGGCTTAATCATTCATTCAGAGCACACTGGAAAAGTCATTCATATTGTAAGATGGTACAACACTGTTTCAGGTATGCTCCGCTCCCCTGTCTTACCCCCAACATCTCTCTTTCCATGTCACAAAAAAATAAAAAACAATTACCTAAATTATAGTGATTTTTTGGGGCTTATGAAACAGGAATTTTTGCCTTCCAGTCCCAGGAGAAAGCTAGAGGAAACCTGATCCTATTGGCTTGTCCTGTCGGAAGCACCTTAGAATCCTTCAGTCACGCTGTCTCAAAGGCTTGTTTTTAACTGAGGCATATTTTGACCAGTATACCTTTTTAATGAGGCCAATTTGACCAGGATACCTTTTTACTGAGCCATTTTGACCAGTAAACCTTTTTACTGAGGCCATTTTGACCAGGATACCTTTTTACTGCGGCTATTTTGACCAGGATACCTTTTTACTGAAGCTAATTTGACCAGGATATATTTTTACTGAGGCCATTTTGACCAGGATACCTTTTTACTGAGGCCAATTTGACAAGGATACCTTTTTAACGAGGCCATTTTGTCCAGGATACATTTGAATTGATGCCAATTTGACCATGATACCTTTTTACTGAGGCAATTTTGACCAGGATACGTTTTTACTGAGGCCATTTTGACCAGGATACCATTTCAAACTACTTTGTGAGTGATGAGAGGTTGACACAAATAACAGTAGAACATGTAAAACGATGGCCATGTGCTGGAGGATTAAAGGTGCCTTATCCACCGCGTTTTTAGGTTCATACTTTCACCTATATGGCTGGGGTTTCACTCTTTTTCCCCTGCTCAAGAAGTCAGTCTTCACATACCAAGTACCCCCTACTCTACAATATCCCCTGTTTTTGGCTCCTTTAATCACTTGAATAGGCATTCCTTCATGCAATTTACAACAGTCTCTCATGTACAGGTAAAAGGGAAAGAATTTCAGAACATAAGTGAAGCAATCCATGCAAGCCACAACTGACGTCAACTGACATCATGTCCTACATAGAACCCGTGAAGTTAAACAGAAACACTTTTTCACTGTAAATTCCAGCATACAATCGACGGATTTGTAGACTTTAGTGATGAACCTTCTAAAAGTCACAAAGATTCCACAGCTTGACATGTGTGGCATGCAATATCTATGTTAGTTCTGCTCCCTGTCTTACTGTATGCGTCACTTATAAGTAACTATTCATCAAAGTGTCAGCCTTATGTAGTTGTTACGGTAGATTAAACTACCTTTGTCTATCTGTGTTTTAATTAAATGTATGCTATTTGGACAAATGTAGAGTATTGACATAATTTCTTACACTTGGTTGATTAACTTTTTTATAAATTGTATATATTTATTTTTGTAAGTGGCAAACAATTGTCACCTATACTATATTTTGTCTGCCTGCGTCAGTTGCCGATATGATGTATGCATGTCGTCAATGTTGCATCATTCACATCCATAAGGGAGAATCTTCACCCTGACTTTCTTTATCACCCTACTGCATGGAGAAGGTCACTTCAAAGGCTTGCTTCAGTCAAAGGGGCAATAGAGGACTGGGGTCGACAAATGCACAAGTTGTAAAACTTAACAAGGTGTGAATGCCCTGCTGGTGCCCTGGCCCTCCAATGTGCAGCAGCAGCCTGTGTAGGTCCTTAGGGCCCTGCTACCAGGCCCGGGGGATGGGACATTGACAGTATTGTGTTTGGAAAGGAAACATCAGGTGGTTGGTGGTTGGACCAGAGCTGGCCCTGCAGGAGAGAGGAGAGGCCCTGCCTGACTAGCTGGACACTCTTGATTTATCTGTGCATTTCAGAATTATGTTCCTAACCTCTTCACCTCTCCACCATTTGTGTTGTGTTGTCCCCCTGCTCTGTTCAGGCAATCAAGCACTGTGCATTTCACCCCTCACCCAACTCCAGTGCATGTCACCAGCTCCAGTGTCATCTACAGTTCGGCATGAACACCAAACCACACACTGTCTTGGTCAGAATGGAGCGCAAGCATCGGGGGAGGCTTGGCTAGATTCTGTTGTACTGATGGATATTCTGGGACACATCAAACATACTGTATATATATATTAAACTAATTTGGCTCCTAAATAATATTGTGAAATTCCCTTTACACCAGACCACACATAGTGTAACATACAGGAAATATCTTGGTTAGTGAGGATTTTGCAACTGTTACAATGTCGCATCGATGCATTTGCATCAATGTAACTGATTTGACCAAAAATTAAGACAAAAAAAAAATATGAGCACAATCTATTACCAGCAACATCAAGGACCATTATCAGAATCAATGTTTTCACTTAATTTTATTGAGTCTACCCGGATACAATCTTATAAATTACCTATGCCAATCTACTGTAACCACACATTAATTCCACCTTTGAAGACAGACTAGAAAGCGCAGCTCCTCTTCATCAAAATGAAACCTCAACAAACACAACCTGAGGTAACTGGCTCACCAGGAGGTGTGACATTCTATTGGTTAAAAAAAATCAAACTCCTTTGAAAATGAATTATTTGACATCTGCAAGCAGATGAGCAGAATTATTTGCCTAATTTGTATCGATCTGACAGCTGCATTTAACCCAAGTCACCATACTATATTGATGGATGATTAGTCTCACAGTCTCTGCTGTTGAAAGAAGCATGGACACCAATGAAGACAGATAGACATGGAATGTGGGTTACTGCTGGTTCAGTTGTGGTTGAATTAACCAGAGTTGGGTAATTGTTTCTCAAGGCATAGAGCAGGATATGCCTGTAGGTTGCCTCACGTGGAATTGTGAGAGAGTAGCACCCTCCACTGGTTCAAATTAGAGAAACATTTCAAATGGAGCTAAATAAAGTGACAGTAAAATGTTACATATGACAAAGAATTTAAGTCATAACTTTTTCAACAGTCTAACATTTATATCGATCTCGATATTGAATTATTCCACTGTTTCAGGGCAGCAAAAACTGACCAATAGAGATATCAAGTACAGAGCAGACAACAAACATGTAAAACATTTGTACCAAACAAGTGTAGACGTTTTGCATCATCGTTCAAAAAACAAAATATGTCAATGAGCTTGATATTCTTATGCAGCACAATTTTGCCCGATTCGCCAAACAAGTTGTGATGACACCATTGTACCTCAAGAGGGTGACTTATAGTGTACTTCATCCTAATGATCATTTCACAAAAACATCCCAGCTAGCAAATTTGGTTCCTTGGAAGTCGTGGGAAAGTAAGTCTTTGGTTTTCCATTTGTTATAGGAACGAACCCATAGCTTTTCTGATCGGTAAAATATATATCTTTTTTTACATTCTGAGAACGGAAGTGAAAATGTTGCCTGTTCTGAGAACAAACATGTTTAGGTTGAAGGGAGGTTCTGAGAATGTTTTACTATAGTTCCCTGAAAGTTTTCCTGGGAGGTTTTACTGTGTTCTGAGAATGGAAGTTATAGGTTATTTGAAGGTAATTAAAAAACATTTTGAGAAAATGTTTCAATAAGACTGGATAACACTGATAGCTTAGTTTGGTCTAATGGTGCCATATACAGAAATCGCTCCGTCATTTTCTGCTCGCAAAAATTCGAATAGTTTGCCTAATTTCAGTTTATGTGACAAAACAAGCTGTCATTGTGTAGAGAATCATTGTACCATCTAAACCGCTTTGAAATATATATTCCTTAACCAAAAATATAAGCTGGTGTATAAAACAGAAAGTAAAAGATGCAAAAATGAAACTTAAGAACAGGAAGCATAGAAATAGCGCACATGGAACAGATCTACCACTTCTTAGAATTGCTTTCAATGAGAATGACAGCTTTAAAGCTGCAATATGTAACTTTTTGGGCAACCTGACCAAATTCACAAAGGAATTTGTGTTATAGAGCTGTTATTCTGATCGAAAGCAAGTCTAAGAAACAGTAGATATGTTCTATGTGCACTATTTCTATGCTTCCTGTTCTTAAGTTACGTTTTTGCATCTTTTACTTTCTGTTTTGTGCGCCAGCTTCAAACAGCTGAAAATATAATATTTTGGGTTACTGAAAATATACAGTATTTCACAGCGGTTTAGATGGTACAATGATTCTCTACACAATGACTGCTTGTTTTGTCACAAACTGAAAATAAGCAAACTATAAGAATTTTAGCAATCATGAACTGGTGGAGTGATTTCTGCATAGTGCATCTTTAACTGTTTTGAACTCTAACTACACATGGAAATTAATTTGTTTAGTCATTCATGCAAACACATTTCTTTTTTATAATGGCATGGCATCACGCTCAAGGTCCTAAACGATATCATAACCGCCGTCGATAAGAGACATTACTGTGCAGCCGTATTCATCGACCTGGCTAAGGCTTTCGACTCTGTCAATCACAACATTCTTATTGGCAGACTCAACAGCCTTGGTTTCTCAAATGATTGCCTCGCCTGGTTCACCAACTACTTCTCTGATAGAGTTCAGTGTGTCAAATCGGAGGGCCTGTTGTCCGGACCTCTGGCAGTCTCTATGGGGGTGCCACAGGGTTCAATTCTCGGGCTGACTATCTTCTCTGTATACATCAACGATGTCGCTCTTGCTGCTGGTGATTCTTTGATCCACCTCTACGCAGACGACACCATTCTGTATACCTCTGGCCCTTCTTTGGACACTGTGTTAACAAACCTGCAGACGAGCTTCAATGCCATACAACTCTCCTTCCGTGGCCTCCAACTGCTCTTAAATGCAAGTAAAACTAAATGCTCTTTAACCGATCGCTGCCCGTACCTGCCCGCCCATCCAGCATCACTACTCTGGACGGTTCTGACTTAGAATATGTGGACAACTACAAATACCTAGGTGTCTGGTTAGATTGTAAACTCGCCTTCCAGACTCACATTAAACATATTCAATCCAAAATTAAATCTAGAATCGGCTTCCTATTTCGCAACAAAGCCTCATTCACTCATGTTGCCAAACATACCCTCGTAAAACTGACCATCCCACCAATCCTCGACTTCAGCGATGTCATTTACAAAATAGCCTCTAACACTCTACTCAACAAATTGGATGCAGTCTATCACAGTGCCATCCGTTTTGTCACCAAAGCCCCATATACTACCCACCACTGTGACCCGTACGCTCTCGTTGGCTGGCCCTCGCTTCATACTCGTCGCCAAACCCAGGTCATGTACAAGTCTCTGCTAGGTAAAGCCTCGCCTTATCTCAGCTCACTGGTCACCATAGCAGCACCTACCCGTAGCACGCGCTCCAGCAGGTATATCTCACTGGTCACCCCCAAAGCCAATTCTTCCTTTGGCTGCCTCTCCTTCCAGTTCTCTGCTGCCAGTGACTGGAACGAACTGCAAAAATCACTAAAGCTGGAGACTCTTACTTCCCTCACTAGCTTTAAGCACCAGCTGTCAGAGCAGCTCACAGATCACTGCACCTGTACATAGCCCATCTGTAAATAGCCCATCCAACTCCCTCATCAACCATACTGTATTTATTTTTTTATCTTGCTCCTTTGCACCCCAGTATCTCTACTTGCACATTCATCTTCTGCACATTCTACCATTCCAGTGTTTAATTGCTATATTGTAATTACTTCGCCACGATAGCCTATGCATTGCCTTACCTCCCTTATCCTACCTCATTTGCACATGCTGTATATATACTTTTCTACTGTATTATTGATTGTATGTTTGTTTATTCCATGTGTAACTCTGTGTTGTTGTATGTGTCGAACTGCTTTGCTTTATCTTTGTCACGCCCTGACCATAGACAGCCCTTGTTTCTCTATGGTGTAGTAGGTCAGGGCGTGACTAGGGGGTATTCTAGTATAAAATTTCTATGTTGTGTTCTAGTTTATATTTTCTATGTTGGTGTTTTGTATGATTCCCAATTAGAGACAGCTGGTAATGTTGTCTCTAATTGGGAATCATATTTAAGTAGCTATTTTTCCCACCTGTGTTTGTGAGATATTGTTTTGTGTTTGTGCACCACGTAGTCACGGTTAGTTGTTTGTTTATTGATATATTTTGTTTAAGTTTCTCTTTGAATTAAATATGTGGAACTCAACATCCGCTGCGCCTTGGTCCCGTTCTTACGACAATCTTGGCCAGGTCGCAGTTGCAAATGATAGCTTGTTCTAAACTAGCCTACCTGATTAAATAAAGGTAAAATAAACTTTAAAAATACACTGGGGAAAATAAGCGACAGCAGGAGGGGGTGGAGACAACAGGAACAGGTGAAACAGATCAGGGTTTGACAACTTCATCTAATTTATATCTTTCTAATTTGAGACATGTATTGATATTTTATCCAAGTTTATAATTGTGTGGTGTTGGTTGTGTCTTACTCTTTAAAATACATTACACAAATTCTTGATATTTGACAATGTAACTGAGTACCAACAAATCTTCCTTTGGACTTGAGCAGAAGAATTTGTTGATGCCATTCCGTGCATGTACTTCCCCTTAATGTTATGTTCCTCTACATCCATGATGATGCCAGGGGATCCTTCATGGTCATAATTGACAACACACCACTCCCTTACGTGATTAAGTTCAATGGTGCCAGGTCACCATGTGGTGTAAGCCTTGTCATGAGACACAGGGAGCTGGTTAGATGCTACAGTGTCACCCAGAGTTGCCTATTTGAGCTGAAAACAAGGATAGTCCAACATGCCACCATCCTTCTTGCACAGACAAGTAATATCCTTGTATTTTATCTGGCCTGGTGAGACTCTGATAACCTGATTAATCTTCATTGTTCCTTTAATGGCATCTAAGGCATGCATCTGAGGTGAGAAGAGATAGCATATGATAAGATATAAAGAGTAACAAACACCTTATACATTTCAATACTCAACCAGCTACTGTACATCTATCACTCCAGTGTTTCATTGTAATTATTTTTCCACTATGGCCTATTTATTTTTTTACCTCCCTAATCTTACTACAGTTGCACACACTGTATACAGACTTTCTATTGTGTTATTGACTAAGTTTGTTTATCCCATGTGTAACTCTGTGTTTGTGTCGCACTGCTTTGCTTTATCTTGGCCAGGTCGAAGTTGTAAATGAGAACTTGTTCAACTGGCCTACCTTGTTAAATGTGAAATAAATCTATTTAAAAATCAGTGTGATTCAAACTTATGATCTTCTGTTCTCTATCCTCGGAATTAGTCCACCAGGATGGCGCTAGCATGCCAGCTTTAAAAAAATTATACAAACCTGTTAATTTTAGTCTATTCAAAACGACCCTATTTCAAATGAAGCAAGCACTCGTTAAGATCAGGTGTGACCAATTAGCGGGCGCGGCCAACACACCCGAACACACTTAAGATAGAGTTTTGTTGCTGCTGAGAATGTTTTAACATTCTCTGAACATTACTAAAGTTCTTTCTTTTTTTATGGAAAGTTTTCTTAACGTTCTCAGAACAATTTGAGCGCATGACTCAAAAGAACTTTGAGGAAACCTGTTGGGAACATTATACTCAAATACTGAAATTCCCACAGAAGAAGAACGTTGCTTAACGTTCTTGGAACAATGTGAGAACATGACTATAAATAGAACCATGAAGAAACCTATAGGAAACATTATGCTGAAGTACTGTACTGAAATTCTCACAGATGATCACTGTTTCTAACGTTCACATAACAATGTGTGAACGTAACTTTAAATAGAACCATGAGGAAACCCGTAGGAAATGTTATGCCGAAGTACTCAAATTCCCACAGAAGAACCTTCTTTCTTAACGTTCTCTGAACTATTTGAGAATGTTCCCAATGTCAAACCAGTTGGAGAACGTTCCTTGAAAATGATCAAAATGTGAAATTAAATGTAACCATGTTTGAACTTTTAGGAAACGTTCTGTTAAAGTAAGGAAATACCAACAAAATGTTTTTTTGTCAAGTTCCTTAAATATGCAGAGAATGTTTCAAAGCCATGCAACTATCCTGCACATATTAAATATAATATATAAAATATATTAAATAACCATAGGACAACCACACTCTCACCAAGCTCTAAGAAACACCCAACTGGGCACAGGCATCAGTTCAACGTCTAGTTTTGATGTACATTTGCTTGAGTTGTCAACTAATGTGGATTCAATGTAAAAACAACAAACAAATTCACCATGTCATTGGATTTAGATTAAAAGTTGATGCGAAAAAAAGACAATGTCCTTACATTGATGACTTTTTGCAAATCCAAATAGTTTTGATTCAACATCACATTGATTTTGGGGGTTGAATTTATGTGGAAACATTGTTGATTCAACCAGTTTTTGCTCAGTGGGATATGGTTCTCAGAACGTTATCTGCAAGCTGGGATTTTTTACATTGAGCGTGTGTGGTCCTGCTGTAATATTGTCAAAATATCAAAGAATGGCAGCACAGTGTAGTGTGTGTGTGTGTGTGTGTGTGTATGTGTGTGTGTCCTTCCAGATTTCACTCTCACTCTATGTCTATTGTTCCCAGAGGAAACATCTGTAGCTTCAGATCAACTGCAGGGCATCATTACACCATAGCTGACTGACAATCTGCATGAATTACAAAATATAATGAGTGTCAACCACTGAAGGAACTGGTCTTGTGAATAAGAACATTCATGGGGAACAGAAAGCATTTTGCAGGTCTTTAGAACATGTAGCGGTTTAGTTTATCATGGTAGTTGTGTCATTGTTCACTTGACATAAAACCTGTTTTAATTAGCATTCTCATTTAATACATATTCCTCACCCTCTGTGAATATCCAAATCATAATTATATTCATTTCTCATTAGGACTTTCATTCTATTAAACACTGTTATTCAATCCAATAATCTATTCTCCCGAGGAAGTTAAGGTACCATCCCTGGTATAGAGTCAATAGGCTATAGAAAACAGACCGATTTTCACCACTGGGTGTCCATCGACAAGAAAATAAACTCCTCCTGTAATCAGGCCAGGTGTTGAAAGGCCAATATATCTGGCCAAACCCACATCTGCACTTTCTCCCACACAAACCTTGCACTTCACTCGTGCAAGGGTTCGCATGCTAATCTTATGCATGTTAATATTATTATTGTTGGCATCAGAAACTGATTCGGTCTCTGTCAGAAGCAGCAGTCCCATGAGTATCCGATACGACCATAGCCCCGCCAGTGGTTATCCTGCTAATGGGAATAACAGGGATTATACTGGTCGTTGTCCCGATTGAAGACATGAGGGAAACTCCACAATTCATGGTTATAACGTTCTTTATATATTCTCAGATTTACTAGGGAAAAATGAAAGTATACTGATTAAATTTGCATACACCTGTCGATGAGCGGCTGTAGCCAATTACTTCACGACATAGCCTGGATAAAACGAGCGCAATAACGTTAGGTTTCTTTCAGAGGTCCATCCACCAATTTGCGGTTCCTCAAAATGTAATCACTGTTTTTGAAATCCACAGTTTGATTTGAATGTTAATGTTGCTTTCCCTCATAACACAAAGGAGCAGGTGGAACTCCTAAAGTGGTGATGATATGCATTGCCGTACATTTCAGAGTTGTGCATCACAATTGCAATTCTTACCCAAGCTATTGTTAGTCATATTTTTGCAGCAGAGTCTCAATGTAATACTTATTTTGTGGCCCATTTAATAGAATACGATTCATTCAGGAAAACTGTGGAAACAATGCTCTTTAAGGCTCCCAGACCGGTAATGTATACTCCCCATTACAGAGGCAATACAATGAACCACAAATACAGTAGGCCTACTATAATATGATTACTATGGATGTGTTGAAAAGTAATTTAAAATTTAACAAGTAATTATACATGAAGACATGTCAGAGAGTGAAAGGTTTCAGGCAATTTAACAATGCCCCTGAGCTTGATTCCATTCGCTCTATTCCAGCCATTATTATGAGCCATCCTCCCCTGGGAAAGGGTCAGTTGTCCTAGTCATTTGTCCAACTGAATGTATTCAACTGAAATTAGTCTTCCGCAGTTAACCCAACCCCTCTGCATCAGAGAGGTGCGGGGGGCTGCCTTAATCAACACCCACGTCTTCGGCGCCCGGGAAACAGGGGCAGAATCACATATTTTCCCCTTGTCAGCTCGGGGATTTGATCCAGCAACCTTCCGGTTACTGGCCCAACGCTCTAACCACTAGGCTACCTGGTTCCCAGTGTGTCGTTATTTACCGACTGCCTCAGACCACTCGTAGAACAGCTAAGTGCTTCGTTAGATGTGTTTTTCCGCTACTGCATCACTTTATACAAAGACGATCTCCGCTAAACATAGTCAATATGTTAATCTGTCTCTCTGTGATCAGCGATAATTTCCCAACGAAGTTGACTACAAATACCAATTTGAAAATATCTTTCCAATTTTTACAAACAAGCGAAGGATAAAAATATGCTTCAAATGAAAAACCTAGATGACTGCATTAAAAGATAAATAGCCTACAGTATAAGCTACATAAGTCAGTGTGTCAATGGAACTAGCTGCTGAAGAAGCTCAGCAGTTGAGTTCATCAGGAAAATTGCAACTGAAAATCAGAGACAGGGAAATCAAGGCACACGTTTCCGCAGTGGCAAAGTGGGACATCAGGCATCTCTGCATGCTGGTGTAAGGACATGGATTGCCGAGCCTGTGGTAAAAAGGCCCACATTTAGCGAGCTTGCAGAAACAAAAAGAGCTCAGAGAAAATGTCAAAGACTGAAACAAGAAAGAGACATTCCAAGGAAAGAAAACATAGATGTTTATACTGTTGAGCAGGAGAACATTGAGGTGAGTGACTCATAAAACTAGGAAGTCAAACTGAATATATTGACTTTTGCTAGGGGGCCACACAGCTACTATGTCTCACCCCCACAACATAATGCTGCCACCCCCGTGCTTCACAGTTGGGATGGTGTTCTTTGGCTTGCAAGCGTCCCCCTTTTTCCTCCAAACATAACGATGGTCATTATGGCCAAACAGTTTTATTTTTGTTTCATCGGAACATAGGACATTGCTGAGCGGCCTTTCAGGTAATGTCGATGTAGGACTCGTTTTACTGTGGATATAGATACTTTTGTACCTGTTTCCTCCAGCTTTTTCACAAGGTCCTTTGCTGTTGTTCTGGGATTGATTTGCACTTTTCGCACCAACGTACATTCATCTCTAGGAGACAGAATGCGTCTAGTCATTGACTACAGCTCAGCATTCAACACCATAGTGCCTTCAAAGCTCATCACTAAGCTGAGGACCCTGGGACTAAACACCTCCCTCTGCAACTGGATCCTAGACTTCCTGACGGGCCGCCCCAAGGTGGTAAGGGTAGGTAACAACACATCCGCCACATTGATCCTCAACACGGGTCCCCTCAGGGGTGTGTGCTCAGTCCCCTCCTGTACTCCCTGTTCACTCATGCCTGCACGGCCAGGCACGACTGCAACACCATCATTAAGTTTGTCGATGACACAACAGTGGTAGGCCTGATCACCGACAACAATTAGACAGCCTATAGGTAGGAGGTCAGAGACCTGGCCGTGTGGTGCAAGACCAACAACCTCTCCCTCAACGTGATCAAGACAAAGGAGATGATTGTGGAATACAGGAAAAGGAGGACCGAGCATCCCCCCATTCTCATCGACGGGGCTGT
Organism: Salvelinus fontinalis; assembly: GCF_029448725.1. Lineage (NCBI taxonomy): Eukaryota > Metazoa > Chordata > Actinopteri > Salmoniformes > Salmonidae > Salvelinus > Salvelinus fontinalis. The sequence continues at coordinate 21,059,099 of NC_074668.1, read as the reverse complement.
AGTGGAGCAGGTTGAGAGCTTCAAGTTCCTTGGCGTCCACATCACCAACAAATTAACATGGTCCAAGCACACCAAGACAGTCGTGAAGAGGGCACGACAAAACCTATTCCCCTTCAGGAGACTGAAAATGTTTGGCATGGGTCCTCAGATCCTCAAAAGGTTTTACAGCTGCACCATCGAGAGCATCCTGACGGGTTGCATCACTGCCTAGTATGGCAACTGCTCGGCCTCCGACCGCAAGGCACTACAGAGGGTAGTGCGTGCGGCCCAGTACATCAACGGGCCAACCTTCCTGCCATCCAGGACCTCTATACCAGGCGGTGTCAGAGGAAAGGCCCTAAAAATTGTCATAGACTCCAGCCACCCTAGTCATAGACTGTTCTCTCTACTACCGCACGGCAAGTCTAGGTCTAAGAGGCTTTTAAACAGCTTCTACCCCCAAGCCATAAGACTATTTGTTTAGCCCCCCCCCCCCCCCCTTCTATGCTTCTGCTACTTTCATAATCTATGCATAGTCACTTTAATGACTCACCTACATTTACATATTACCTCAATTACCTCGACACCGGTACCCATTGTATATCGCACCGCTATTGTTATTTACTGCTGCTCTTTAATGAGTTATTCTTATCTCTTACTTTTTTTTGTGCATTTTCTTAAAATGCATTGTTGGATTAAGGGCTTGTAAAAGTCAGCATTTCACTGTTTTATTCGGCGCATGTGAGAAATACAATTTGATCTATAACATGAAAACAGCCAAGCCAACTCTGCGAGTAACATGGTCAGTGAGGTGTTCTCTTGTTTGTCTGGAAGTAGCTAGCTAGAAAGCTAGCCAACTTTAGCCAGTGAGCTTGGGTGTTTGATTGCCGTTGTGAGGTCAGAACTCTCGGATCAACCCTTCTCCTCCGTCAGAGCGTCCAGTGTGCGCTCTAAACTGATCATTTAACAGCGATCTGAATTTACAAACGACCCAGAGCGGCGCACTCTGACACACTGGAGACAATTTACGAATGCACCCTAAGTAGACCAGACCCAGCTTCTATGTCGTCTATGGGATACACGCTCAGTAATGCAGACCGGAACGATTTTTTGGGGAGGTAAACTGCCACAGTTGAACTATCTTTATTTATTCATAAGCTTTGGTTTGCCAAGAAGAACCAAAGTTGGGAACTTGTAGTCATTCATTCATGAACGTATTGTATTATTTAGCCCTGTGTTTTATTTGATTAATATAGCTAATTCTATTGTACACACAAGAAAATGTTTGCGGGCCTGCCTGAACTTGGGATATCTAATGGCGAGGATCTAAAAGAAACACTGACCAACTGCACAGAGCCTCTGAAAGCCATTGACCAGTTTCAGGTAAGCTGACCTGACGTTAGCTAGCTAACACTAGTTATCAAGCTAACAGCTAGATAAACCAGGACTAAAAACATGTTGATACTAGCGTATCGACAGTACAGTGGTTTAAACTATGTATTGTGCTCATTGGTTACTATAAATATCAGTTAAGTTAGTGATTAGTCAACGTAGGTCATTCAAATAACGTTAAATAGTCAGTTAATGTTAGCTAACAATGACACATGGCATCGTTCGGCAGCGCTTCCATGGTCGCCCTGAATTAATCGTTCAATAAATCACCACATTTGGGGAAATTCATTTGGAAATGGTTTCAGTAAACGTAGGTAACTTAATTACCAAAGTAAAGACGCTGCTAGAGTTATTTAGAACATTTATCTCTATTCGCGCCTTCTAATTCCTCCAAAATGAGTGCGCATGCGCGTGGACCAGAGCCGTAACTAGGCATGTCGGTTAAGAACAAATTCTTATTTACAATTACGACCAACCCCGGTATGAAGTCAAAGTGTTCTAAAATCGTGTATTTCAAATGGAAAACGTTTTGCAACGAAAACCAGTGGTGTATTCATTACACCCGATTCTGTTTCGTCTGTTAATAACAGAGGCGTTTAATCCTAACGCTGTTGAGTTCCGGGGTGTATTCATTACGGAAACGTTTACAATTTAAAAGCCAAACGGAGTTTCAATTGGACAAATTCAGTTAGGTTTCCTCCCCGTTCCATTTGCTTCTGTTTAAGACACGTTTTGCAACAGCGTCTGGAAGAAAGAACCATGCAGACTTCTCCACTTTAGAGCAGGAAAGAATCGATAATTGAGATGTGCAATTTGTGCGGAGCACTTCGCAGATTACTCAGATTGGAATTGAAACACGTGGAATCCATACAATTTTTAAAAAGAACCACTACTTCCGTTTAATAACACAACAGCTTTTATATGATGTTGAAGAGCATTTGGAGTAAACTGTTTCTGTTGCAAAACGTTTAGCAACAGAATTTGCATAAGGAATGCACCCCAGGAGAGTCCATCACAACGTTTTGCAATGGAATCCGACCCTGGGGTGTATTTATTAGTCAGTCAGTTTTTTTATGCGCTCTAGAGAACAACATATACGGAGTCCGCCAAACATTAAGAACACCTTCCTAAATTTTCCTTCAACCTGTCTCATCCCCTTCATTTATACTGACTGAAGTGGATTTAACATCAATAAGGTGACATCAATAAGGGATCATAGCTTTCACAAGGATTCACCTGGTCAGTCTATGTCATGGAAAGGTTTCCTTAATGTTTTGTACACTCAGTGAATACTAAGTTTTACCTGCATTCAATACTAATTTCAGATAAATTGTTTCTGTAATACAATGAATACAGACTGTAGTTCAGAGAGCCTGGTCAACCGTGGGGTACATTTCAAAGATAAGAAAGATCTTACCTAAGAAGTAATCGCATTCTAATATTTTAGCTAGGCAAGAAAGTTTAGAAAAAGGGTGATTCATTATTTAGGTTACAAGGGTCACCCTTTGTGAAGGGCAGCCTTCCAAACCTTGGGGATAGTACCAGTATAATCATCAGGTAAAAAATATGGGTTAATGATTCAGCAATCAGAGTTGCCTCAAAAATGGATCAAGCATATAAGTGGATTTTTTTAAAAATATATATATTTTTCCAATCTTAAGCAAGGCATCTAGCACATCACAGATAATAAATTGTTGAAATGAAAACAAAGATTCACTGGAAGTTGATGGGTTAACCATCGAGTCAGCTAGAGGCTGGCAGAGGGAAGAACGGTTGATTGACTGACCCTCTTCCAGACTGACCAGGGTCAATTAAACCACCGTTTCTCTCCAATAGAAAGCCTGCCGAGATAAAATGATGATTAAAAGCTTCGCTTATCCCATTGTTTCTGAGTTATGATGCCAGAATCAGACAGAACTTGCTTAGGCAGGCGAGAAGAGGAATTTATACGCTTCAATGCATTTACTGTTTGTGGCACACAGCATTGCGGTACCATGTACCGCTAGCAGCATTTTAGCCAAAAAGTGTTATACTAGCTGTCTAGTCTGTTTCATAAATTTGCAATAAGCATAAAACAAAATTATTTAAGGAATTGGCAACTCGTTCTCATTCTGAGAAATAAGGTAGGCCGCTTGATTTCAACATCTGAACAAAGTGTACAGGTTAGCATGCTGTTCAAATAGTTGGAGACAGACAGAAGGGTGTGTTCATAACAGTTCAACTGTTCTGCCTTGTTAGCTAGCAAATAGATCCAAGTTGGATAAAGTCGAAATATGAAGATCCCATTGAAGATTAGCTGGTTACTCACTAGCACGTGGGCTTGTGCTTGAGAGATTGCTTTTAAGACCTGTGTTAATTTTCTATTATGCCCGCTACAAGAGGTGAATGTGCATTATGCATAGTTCTGGTAAAATATCTACCAAAAAGGGCATTTTCATAGACCAACTTGAAAGCCAGATCAGTTATTATTGAAAAAAAAGCAGGTTAAGCTATTTTGACAATTATTAATAGGTCTTGTGATTGTGGAAGGCTTATATTTAATTCCTATATTGTAATTATTTCGCTACTATGGCCTATTTATTTCCTTACCTCCCTTATCCTACCTCATTTGCACACACTGAATATAGACTTTTCTATGGTATTCCATGTGTAACTCTGTTGTTATTTGTTTCGCACTGCTTTGCTGTATCTTGGCCAGGTCGCAGTTGTAAATGAGAACTTGTTCTCAACTAGCCTACCTGGTTAAATAAAGGTGAAAAAAAAAAAAAAAACATTTAGCCTAGGTATAATTTCACAAGCCCTTAATTCATTAGATTATTGCTGACTGTTTGAAATGCAGTGTATTTGACTTTATTTGTACAACTAAGCATATTTAGAGAGAACATATTTAGAGAGAACATATTTTTTTTAAACAGAGATTGAAAAAAATCTAGATTTTTTATTCAACTAGGCTTGGGCGGTATCCAGATTTTTAAAATGTCCTTCTCTCATCTCAGGATTTATGGTATTACCCGGCATAGTACAGAATGTAAATTAGCTAAAATGAACGGAAACTAATTGAAAAGACAGGGAAATCCAGCATATAAAGTTATAGAGGCATTTCATTTTTTACTAAGTGTGGACTTTTACAAGCGAAAGTGAACATCAGAAATTGTGCAAATGAACAAAGTTGTGAAGCATGCTTTTCTGAAGGAAGAGCAGCATGTATATATGGAGCAGAGGGCAGGAAAATGAATAAAAAATGTAACTGATAGGAAGCACAGGGAAAAAATGTCAACTCTACAGATGACTCATCCAGAGCACTTTGACTTCTGTTATAAGCCATTATACGATATTACGTGAATGGCTCAACTGTTCCAGGGGAACAGCTTCATAATGTGACAGGTGAAATGAACAATGCAATCTGCTTTATTTCCTAAAGTATTGCACATGTTGACTGCAGGTATAAACTTAGAAAGTAGATATAAATATTCAAATGTATTGAAAAACTTAAAATAAGTAGTTTTGATGGTATTGGAAAACCATCCTGTGGCTTTTTCTAAATACCCCTGTATATACGGTTTACCGCCCAAGCCTAGATTGAACCAATTTGCCTGTAGTTAGCAGCAGAGTTGGAGTAACTGATTATATGTGGTGGGCCGACGCCCAAAACAGTGAAGTTGATCGATCTACATGGAGGGAGGAGCTAATTTCTTTTGTATATAACAATTAAATATTCTTATGATGATTACTGTAAAATTTGTTGCCAGCTAAAAAAAAATCAAATTTTCACAGAAAAGTACATTTCAACACTGTCTGCTCAGGCAAATTAGCTAACTGCTAAACTTGGAACCAATCAGAACAACCGTACATACCCCTCGTGATTATGGCAGCCAATAGCCTGCTTCTATCTACGACGTAAACAACGCCTATGATCTGCTGTGTGTCTTTAAGATCCGACCCTTTAAAAAAATGTTTTTTGCCTGAAATTACATACCCAAATCTTACTGCCTGTAGCTCAGGAACCGAAGCAAGGATATGCATGTTCTTGATACCATTTGAAATGAAACACTTTGAAGTTTGTGGAAATGTGAAATTAATGTAGGAGAAATTAACACATTAGATCAGGTAAAAATATATATATTTTTTAATTCAAGAGATCAATTCCAGCCCAGGCACAATTTCGTATTTGGCCACCAGATGGCAGCAGTGTATATGCAAGGTTTTAGACTGATCCAATGAATCATTGCATATCTGTTCAAAATGTTGTATCAAGACTGCCCAAATGTGCCTAATTGGTTTATTAATACATTTTCAAGTTCATAATTGTGCGCACTCCTCAAACAATAGCATGGTATTTTTTCACTGTAAAGCTACTGTGAATTGGACTGTGCAGTTAGATTAACAAGAATTGAATCTTTCTGCCCATATCAGATATGTCTTATGCCCTGGATTTTTTTTGCTACTTACAACCTCATGCTAATCGCATTAGCCTACTTTAGCTCAACCGTCCAGCGGGGGGGACACCGATCCCAGGGAGGTTTAAAGAGGAATTATAAACTGGGTGGTTTGAGCCCTGAATGCTGATAAAATCGTATCATATTCTATTTGTCACATCCGCCAAATACAACTGGTGTAGACCTTACTGTGAAATGCTGACTTACAAGCCCTTAAAGCCCTTAACCAACAATGCAGTAAAAAAAAAAGTGTTAAGTAAAAAATAGATATATACATGGGCTACCGGTACAGAGTCAATGTGTGGGGGCACCGGTTAGTCAAGGTAATTTATGTAATATGTACATGTAGGTGGAGTTAAACTGACTATGCGTAGATAATAAACAGAAAATAGCAGCAGTGTAAAATATGGGGGGTGGGGATGCAAATAGTCTGGGTAGCCATTTGAATAGCTGTTCAGGAGTCTTATGGCTTGGGGTAGAAGCTGTTGAGAAGCCGTTTGGACCTAGACTTGGTGCTCCGGTACCGCTTGCCGTGCGGTAGCAGAGAGAATAGTATATGACTAGGGTGGCTGGAGTCTCTGAGAATTTTTAGGGCCTTCCTCTGACACCGCCTGGTATAGAGGTCCTGGATGGCAGGAAGCTTGGCCCGGTGATGTACTGGGCTGTACGCACTACCCTCTATAGTGTCTTGCGGTCGGAGGCCGAGCAGTTGCCATACCAGGCAGTGATGCCAACCGTCAGGATGCTCTTGATGGTGCAGCTGTAGAACGTTTTGAGGATCTGAGGACCCATGACAAATATTTTCAGTCTCCTGAGGGGGAATAGGTTTTGTCATGCCCTCTACACAACTGTCTTGGTGTGTTTGGACCATAATAGTTAGTTGGTGATGTGGACACCAAGGAACTTGAAGCTCTCAACCTGCTCCAGCCCCGTCGATGAGAATGGGGGTGTGCTCAGTCCTCCTTTTCCTGTATTCCACAATCATCTCCTTTGTCTTGATCACGTTGAGGGAGAGATTGTTGTCCTGGCACCGCACGGCCAGGTCTCTGACCTCCTCCCTATAGGCTGTCTCATCGTTGTCGGTGATCAGGCCTACCACTGTTGTCATCAGCAAACTTAATGATGGTGTTGGAGTCGTAACTGACCATGCAGTCATTAGTGAACAGGGAGTACAGGAGGGGACTGAGCACGTGACCCTGAGCGGCCCCCATGTTGAGGATCAGGCTGTCAGGATGTGTTGTTACCTACCCTTACCACCTGGTGGCAGCCCGTTAGGAAGTCCAGGATCCAGTTGTAGAGGGAGGTGTTTAGTCACAGGGTCCTTAGCTTAATGATGAGCTTTGAGGACACTACGCTGAGCTGTAGTCAATGAATAGCATTCTCACATAGGTGTTCCTTTTGTCCAGGTGAGAACGGGCAGTGTGGAGTAGAGGTCGACCGATTATGATTTTTCAACACCGATACCGATTATTGGAGGACCAAAAAAAGCCGATACCGATTAATCAGCCGATTTATTTATAAAAAAAATATATATAATAATAATAATAATAATAATTTGTAATAATGACAATTACAACAATACTGAATGAACACTTATTTTAACTTAAAATAATACATCAATAAAATAAATTTAGCCTCAAATAAATAATGAAACGTGTTCAATTTGGTTTAAATAATGCAAAAACAGAGTGGTGGAGAAGAAAGTAAAAGTGCAATATGTGCCATGTAAAAAAGCTAACGTTGAAGTTCCTTGCTCAGAACATATGAAAGCTGGTGGTTCCTTTTAACATGACTCTTCAATATTCCCAGGTAAGAAGTTTTAGGTTGTAGTTATTATAGGAATTATAGGACTCTTTCTCTCTATACCATTTGTATTTCATATACCTTTTGACTATTGGATGTTCTTATAGGCACTTTAGTATTGCCAGTGTAACAGTATAGCTTCCGTCCCTCTCCTCGCCCCTACCTGGGCTCGAACCAGGAACACATTGACAACAGCCACCCTCGAAGCATCGTTACCCATCGCTCCACAAAAGCCGCAGCCTTTGCAGAGCAAGGGGAACAACTACTCCAAGTCTCAGAGCGAGTGACGTCACCGATTGAAACGCTATTAGCGCGCACCCCGCTAACTAGCTAGCCATTTCACATCGGTTACACCAGCCTAATCTCGGGAGTTGATAGGCTTGAAGTCATAAACAGCTCAATGCTTGAAGCTTTGCGAAGAGCTGCTGGCAAAACGCACGGCAGTGCTGTTTGAATGAATGCTGCTGCTGCCTACCATCGCTCAGACTGCTCTATCAAATATCAAATCATAGACTTAATTATAACATAATAACACACAGAAATACGAGCCTTTGGTCATTAATATGGTCGAATCCGGAAACTATCATTTCGAAAACAAAACGTTTATTCTGTCAGTGAAATACGGAACCATTCAGTATTTTATCTAACGGGTGGCATCCATAAGTCTAAATATTCCTCGTTGGACTAGTTAACCGTAAGTTTGCAAGATTGAAACCCTGAGCTGACGAGGTAAAAATCTGTCGTTCTGCCCCTGAACAAGGCAGTTAACCCAGCGTTCCTAGGCCGTCATTGAAAATAAGAATGTGTTCTTAATTGACTTGCCTAGTTAAATAAAGGTGTGGCCGATTAATCGGGGCAGATTTCAAGTTTTCATAACAATCGGATATCGGTATTTTGGGGCGCAGATTATTATTTTTATATATATATATATATATATATATATATATATATATATATATATATATATATATATATATATATATTAATTTTTTCACCTTTTATTTAATCTTTATTTAACTAGGCAAGTCAGTTAAGACATTCTGCCTCGTTCAGGGGCAGAATGACATATTTTTAACCTTGTCAGCTAGGGGGATCCAATCTTGCTACCTTACAGTTAACTAGTCCAATGCTCTAACACCTGATTACATTGCACTCCATGAGGAGCCTGCCTGTTGGCGAATGCAGTAATCTAAGGTAAGTTGCTAGCTAGCATTAAACTTATCTTATAAAAAACAATCAATCAATGACTGTCATTGCTCCAATGTGTACTTAACCATAAACATCAATGCCGTTCTTAAAATCAATACACAAGTATATATTTTTAAACCTGCATATTTAGCTAATAGAAATCCAGGTTAGCAGGCAATATTAACCAGGTGAAATTGTGTCATTTCTCTTGCGTTCATTGCATGCAGAGTCATGGTATATGCAACATTTTGGGCCGCCTGGCTCTTTGCGAACTAATTTGCCAGAATTTTACGTAATTATGACAACATTGAAGGTTGTGCAATGTAACAGGAATATTTAGACTCATGGATGCAACCCGTTAGATAAAATACGGAACGGAATAAACCTTTTGTTTTCGAGGTGATAGTTTCCGGATTAGCCAAAGGTATATGGTTTAGAGAGAAATAGTCGACGCTTTATAATTCCTGTAATAACTTGCGGCTGAATTTGAAAGGGGTTCCTTTGTTATTTTACCGCTCATGTCTTCCATAGAGAATGTCTTGATCTACTTCAAATAAGGTCTGTGTTTCATGCAGGCTAAAACCGCCTCAACGTTTTGATACCCGTGTAAAATTCACTAGGATAAGGTAACGTTTGTCAACATATTTTCATAAATCCACTCTACAATTTTTTTAATCTTCGCTTATATTTAGCCAATATTGATCAGAGTTACCTTGTCCTATGGATATCTACACAGTTATAAAATTGCACGGTGATGTAAGCCTACACGAAACACAGACCTTATTTTAAGTGAATCTAAAAATATCCTATGCAATAAATGAAGGAACCGCTCTTCAGATTTTGCTAGGTGTTTATATATATATATAATATATATATATATATATATATATATATAAAAAATATATATATATCTATATATATAAAAATATATTTTTTTAAATAAATCGGCCGATTAATCGGTATCGGCTCTTTTTTGTCCTCCAATAATCGGTATCGGCATTGAATAATCATAATCGGTCGACCTCTAATATATATATTTATAATTGGCCAAATCGGTGTCCAAAAATACAGATTTCCGATTGTTATGAACTTGAAATCGGCCCTAATTAATCGGCCATTCCGATTAATCGGTCGACCTCTAGTGTGGAGTGCAATAGAGTTTCCATCATCTGTTGGGGCATTATGTACATTGGAGTGGGTTTAGGGTTTCTGGGATAATGGTGTTGATGTCGGCCATGACCAGCCTTTCAAAGCGCTTCATGGGTGAAGACCTGAGTGCTACGGGTTGGTAGTCATTTAGGCAGCTTACCTTAGTGTTCTTGGGCACAGGGACTATGATGGTCTGCTTGAAACATGTTGGTATTAAGACTTAGACAGGGAGAGGTTGATCATTTCAGTGAAGACACTTGCCAGTTGGTCAACGCATGCTCGCGGTACACGTCCTGGTAATCCATATGGCCCTGCGGCCTTGTGAATGTTTACCTGTTTTAAGGTTTTACTCACATCTGCTGCGGAGAGTGTGATCACACAGTTGTCCGGAACAGTTGAGGCTCTCATGCATGCTTCAGTGTTGCTTGCACCGAAGTGAGCATAGAAGTTATTTAGCTCGTCTGGTAGGCTTGTGTCACTGGGCAGCTCACTGCTGTGCTTCCCTTTGTAGTCTGTAATAGTTTGCAAGCCCTGCCACATCCGACGAGAATCGGAGCCAGTGTAGTACGATTAGATCTTAGTCCTGTATTGATGCTTTGCCTGCTTGATGGTTCGTCGGAGGGCATAGCAGGATTTCTTAGAAGCTTCCGCGTTAGTCCCGCTCCTTGAAAGCGTCCGCTCTACCCTTTAGCTCAATGCGGATGTTGTGATTGCCTGAAATCTGTGGTATATCAGACCGTATACCACGTGTGTGACACAACTTTTATTTGTACTGCTGTAATTACGTTGGTAAACAGTTTATAATAGAAATAAGGCACCTGAGGTTTGGAGAACAAGAGAAAATAATCAGTGTTGCAAGCAGTAGTTTTTCCATGTTAACGCTAGTAACGTTAGCTAGCAGGTGTTGTAGTAGTGTGAAAAGGGCGACTGCAGCAGCTGTTATCAACTTTAAGGGTAGATGTTTGCTAATTTGTTAGCATCACCCTTTTCAAGATTAACTTTCAAACTTTGTTTACAAATTATCATCATCTGGTTCGTGGCACTGTTTTTTGTTGCAGCTCACTTGCTGTTAGCTATCTCTTTGAAAGAATGACTGAGAAACATTGTTACATTTAAACTTTAAATCACTGGTTAGTGTGATGAAAGCTATAAAATATATTTGCAATGGGAAGAAATAGCTGGTTTGTTAATTTCACTTTGCACATGAAATGGTTGTGCTTTCGTATTGGTATGATTTCATGGGGCCTGCTGTCTGTGACTGCTGTCTCCTGTCTATCAGTAGTGTCTGTGTTTGACCAAAATTGTCTCTCCTTCAGAGCCATGGGGTGCAAAGGTATTAAGGTTGCTGTCCTTTCAGCACCATGAGCCTGTCACCTTTGATGTGACACTGTTGTTGTCACTTCCGGTTATAGTGTGTTGGCTACCATAAGTTGGTAAACAGTGCATTATTTTATGCTGTGTGTCATGTATCCATGACGTGTCTGTCTCTGTTTGTGCAACAGCCTGAAGCGCAGCCAGGCCTGTTTTGATTTTTTCTTCATAATGTCATCAAAAAGTATTGCTCCTCCTTCACTAGAACAACAATGGTCCTACTAAAGAAGATATGTCAGGCGCATTAATGATGCTATGTTTTCTGTTATTTCCAAAGGTTTTGTTTGATACAACGTATAGGTCTTGATCATATGAAGAGGTAACTCCGTTGACCATTTAGCCAATTTATTGAAAGCTAGCCAATGTTACAGTTGACTAGCCTAGCCAGCTAATATTGTCAATGTACCTGCTCAGGAAGCTAGTGCTTCATTAGCTATCTCTGTCAGTGAATTCAATTTCATTTCAATGTTTTGGCATGATTGTCTCATTTCATGTAACTAAACTCAGCAAAAAAATAAACGTCCCTTTTTCAGGACCCTGTCTTTCAAAGATAATTCGTAAAAATCCAAATAACTTCACAGATCTTCATTGTAAAGGGTTTAAAAACTGTTTCCCATGCTTGTTCAATGAACCATAAACAATTATTGAACATGCACCTGTGGAACGGACGTTAAGACACTAATAGCTTAGACGGTAGGCAATTAAGGTCACAGTTATGAGAACTTAGGACACTAAATAGGCCTTTCTACTGACGAACAGAAAGATGCCCAGGGTCCCTGCTCATCTGTGTGAATGTCCCTTAGGCATGCTGCAAGGAGGCATGAGGACTGCAGATGTGGCCATTGAGATGCCTACTGTGAGATGCCTAAGACAGCGCTACAGGACAGACAGCTGATTGGCCTCGCAGTGGCAGACCACGTGTAACAACACCTGCACAGGATCGGTACATCCGAACATCACACCTGCGGGACTGGTACAGGATGGCAACAACAACTGCCCGAGTTACACCAGGAACGCACAATCCCTCCATCAGTGCTCAGACTGTCTGCAATAGGCTGAGTGAGGCTGGACTGAGGGCTTGTAGGCCTGTTGTAAGGCAGGTCCTTACCAGACATCACCGGCAACGATGTCGTCTATGTGCACAAACCCACCGTCGCTGGACCAGACAGGACTGGCAAAAAGTGCTCTTCACTGACGAGTCGCAGTTTTGTCTCACCAGGGGTGATGGTCGGATTCACGTTTATTGTCGAATGAATGAGCTTTACACCGAGGCCTGTACTCTGGAGCGGGATCGATTTGGAGGTGGAAGGTCCGTCATGGTCTCGGGCGGTGTGTCACAGCATCATCGGACTGAGCTTGTTGTCAACGCCTGCAATCTCAACGCTGTGCGTTACAGGGAAGACATCCTCCTCCCTCATGTGGTACCCTTCCTGCAGGCTCATCCTGACATGACCCTCCAGCATGACAATGCCACCAGCCATACTGCTCTTCTGTGCGTGATTTCCTGCAAAACAGGAATGTCAGTGTTCTGCCATGGCCAGCGAAGAGCCCAGATCTAAATCCCATTGAGCACGTCTGGGAACTGTTGGATTGGAGGGTGAGGGCTAGGGCCATTCCCCCCAGAAATGTCTGGGAACTTGCAGGTGCATTGGTGGAAGAGTGGGGTAACATCTCACAGCAAGAACAGGCAAATCAGGTGCAGTCCATGAGGAGAAGATGCACTGCAGTACTTAATGCAGCTGGTGGCCACACCAGATACTGACTGTTACTTTTGATTTTGACCCCCCTTTTGTTCAGGGACACATTATTCCATTTCTGTTAGTCATATGTCTGTGGAACTTGTTTAGTTTATGTCTCAGTTGTTGAATCTTGTTATGTTAATACAAATATTTACACGTTAAGTTTGCTGAAAATAAACGCAGTTGACATTGAGGAAGTTCATTTTTTTTGCTGAGTTTAGCTGCAGGCTTAAAGAAACATTCAATCATATAATTTGCATAGAACCCCAGATAAAAGCATGTCGATGGAAAGATGCGTGTGTCATGTATGCTAGAATGAAGGTTTAAAAACGACAGCTGCATATGCATATTAACCAATACATATGGCATAGCCTACACACATGGCATACCTTGAAATACAATCCTCTCTAAAAACAGCTGTACAATGTGCCCTGCAATAATCTAACCAGCGTTTGATTTCTAACTAGATCAGTTGTCAAATAGCAGCTGCCCAATCCCATGGTGGTTATGCATAATGTTGGATGCATTAGAATATAAGATATGGAGAATGATAAAGGGCCGGTAGGATTATAGAAAAAGCAGTCGGTTAATTGTTTGAGTTCCAAATACTAAATGTTCAGTGAATGTGAGTATATTTAAGTGGTTAGTAACTTTTGCACCATAAACTTTTAGAAGGTTGTTATTAACAATTATTGTTAACAGTTATGTATTATTCTAGTAACTATGACTGGGTGTGAGGCATGTTTCCATAATGTACATTTCATGCATATGCATTCGAATACAATCCCAAATAGTGTTTTACCATTTATTGAGTACAGAGACAAATAGCAAAGGTGTCTCGGGCAGTATTTGAATTATCTAAATATAGTGTAACCTACCATACTTTGGAAACTACTCAGACCCCTTGACTTTTTCCATATTCTTTACAGCCTTTGTGGAAATGGATTTAAAATAAAATCCTCAGCAATCTATACACTACCCCATAATGACAAAGCAAAAACAGTATTTTTGAAATTTTTAGACCATTTGCTATGAGAGTTGAATTTGAGCTCAGGTGCATTCTGTTTCCATTGATCATCCTTGAGATGTTTCTACAATTTGATTGGAGTCCACCTGTGGTAAATTCAATTGATTGGACATGATTTGGAAAGGCATACATCTATCTATATAAGGTCCTACAGTTGACAGTGCATGTCAGAGCAAAAACCAAGCCATGAGGTCGAAGGAATTGTATGTAGAGTTCCGAGAAGGGATTGTGTCAAAGCACAGATCTGGGGAAGGGTACCAAAACATTTCTGCAGCTTTGAAGGTCCCCAAGAACACAGTGGCCTCCATTATTAAATGGAAGAAGTTTGGAACCACCAAGACTCTTGCTAGACCTGGACACCCGTTCAAACTGAGGGTGACCAAGAAAACGATGGTCACTGACAGAGCTCCAGAGTTCCTCTGTGGAGATTGGCACATGACAAAAGGCACATGACATCCCGCTTGGAGTTTGTCAAAAGACACCTAAATACTCTGACCATGAGAAACAAGATGCCATGATGGAACTCTTTGCCCTGAAGGCCAAGCGTCACGTCTGGAGGAAACCTGGCACCATCCCTATGGTGGTGGCAGCATCATGCTTTGAGGATGTCTTTCAGCGGCAGGGACTGGGAGACTAGTCAGGATCAAAGCAAAGATGAACGGAGCGAAGTATAGAGATCCTTGATGAAAACCTGCTCCAGAGCGCTCACGACCTCAAACTGAGGTGAAGGTTCACCTTCCAACAGGACAACGATCCTACGCATACAGCCAAGACAATGCAGTAATGGCTTCGGGTCAAGTCTCTGAATGTCCTTGAGTGGCCCAACGAGAGCCCGGACTTGAACCCGATCTTACATTTCTGGGAGACCTGACAATAGCTGTGCAGCAACGCTCCCCATCCAACCTGACAGAGCTTGAGAGGATCTGCAGAGAAGAATGTGAGAAACTACCCAAATACAGGTGTGCCAAGCTTGTACCGTCATACCCAAGAAGACCCAAGGTTGTAATCGATGCCAATGGTGCTTCAACAAAGTACTGAGTAAAGGGTCTTAATACTTATATTTTTGCTTTGTCATTATGGGGTATTGTGTGTAGATTGATGAGGAAAAAATACAATGAATCAATTTTAGAATAAGGCTGTAACGTAACAAAATGTGGGTAAAGTCAAGGGGTCTGAATACTTTCCAAATGCACTGTATATGTCACGTGCTGTGGCGGGCACAATCTTACAATGTTACAGTCCAGAAATGAGAGCTTTACCATCTATGCCAAAAGCCCGGGCCTTTGATGGAGACTGTAGAACTGTCATCAACCCATGCTTCAGTATTCTCCCTTCTATCAAGGATAATTTGTGTGCTCAGGCCACATATGAGTAAAATAAATGGTCACGACAAAGGAATGTAGTTTGTGAGCTAGAAAATTAACATCCTAGCAGTCTGAGGCAGGTTGCTCTCCAATCATCTTACTCTAGCTATCGACAGGAATAATGTGGCATTTCTTATTTGTCATTATGAATGAAATTAGTGGGCCCTGCCTTGATGACTGTATTCGCTTTACACTACTTGTCGTATAGATTCATTTTTTTGTCTTAAATTATTACTTGGATTAAATTGATAGCTAAAACCCTCCTTGTCCTGGAATGACATGCTAGCTAGTGATTAAAGCTATCTGCTCCTGCTAACTAGCAAGCTAGCTACATTACTAAGGTTAATGCATTTTAAGTTGGGAGTCATTTTACAGCTAAATAGTTAGATTACAAATAAATAAAGACTCTCTCTCGAGCTGTTACCAGCTGTGTTTAGTACCTTAGATACAGAGAATGTGATTGGCAAATTTGATCAGCAGAGATGGTATCTGGATAGTGAACAAGTTTTAATTGGTTTACAGTTTAGTAGTCGGCGGCATTTGGCTGTCCAGCTAGTGAACGTGAAAGTAAGAATTTAGAAAAAATGTGCAAGAATTGACATTGCCAACAAATGGAAATGTATTAAGAAGGAATATATACACTATGTAAAAACCAGCTCCTCTCTCGACATAGATTGATCATCTCGAAACTAAAGCAAATGGCTTGCTACAGCTCACCATCTAGTACATGTAATCTGATTACACATTTTTAAAAACTGTAATAATTTGTTACCAGCTAAATTATTGTAAGCATTACTTCTTGTATTACTTTTAAATTCAGGAAGGATGTTTGAAAAAAATACCTGAATTGTTTTTCAATTCAGCATGAAAAAAGGCACATGTTTTTTAAGTTCGTTCCATTTGAGCAAGTCCGAGACCACTATGTAGACTCATGGATCCTTTTGTCTTTTTCTAATGCCTCTTAAGGGAAAGGTAATCTGAAAGTAATTAGATTGGTATGGAGTTTGGGTAATCCCAAAAATTCTGTTACTTATTACAATTCTAGACAGGTGAATAGTAACTGTAACAGATTACATTTAGAAAGTAACCCACTCAACCCTGATAAGCAGGCTCCATGAGTAATATTAGATTACACAATTATCCCTGCAATGATTATCAAATGAGTAACACCACCATGTCAGTGCATTGATTATTATCTCACCTTCATCGGTCTGTGTGGGCTGTGTTGTTTTGCAGACAGAAAATGGCATTTTGTTACCAACTCTTCAGTCAGCTCTTCCCTTCCTGGACCTTCACGGAACTCCTCGATTGGAGTTTCACCAGTCTGTCTTTGACGAGCTTCGTGACAAGTTGATGGAGCGAGTCCGTACTATCGCGGAGGGCAAGGATGAGGACCGGTGCGACATCTATGCTAGTAAACAGCAGGTCTTCATAGAGAAATCATCAACCATTGTACATGTATTTTAGACATTGAGTTTCTGGGTATTCCTGCTCCCTCTACAGTTATGGTAAACTTAAAGAGCTGCTGGAGAAGAGCTTTCCGCTGGTGAAGATGCCTTCCATTCAGCCAGTGGTCATGCAGGTGCTGAAGCATCTTCCAAAGGCAAGTCTCGGTTTTCCCACCTTCAAATACAATCTGCATTAGGGGAAACAGCTCCACTGTTCGCCCCAGCGCGTTTGTTATAGTTTTGTTGTTGGAATAGAGGAGAGGAGCCTCCGGCAGCATGGTAAAAACAGGTACGTACTCTGCTGTTCAATCTCCTGTGCAATGATGTCTGAGGCGGGGGGAAAAACAGTGTTTGTTGTTTGCAGTAACTTCTTCGTTTTAATATCCCAAACGGATGTGGCAGTTTCACCAATTTTAAGGATTCTAGCTTTAAGTGAATGCACTTGTTTTTCAATTTATAGTTCTTTGTAAATCGCATTAGCCATAAGACGTGACTTGTTTTCCATGATTTTGTCTCCAAAGTACCTTGATCTCTACCACAGCTCAGTGTTTGAAATGTATGTTCTGATTGAGTGTTTATTTCCCTATGAACAGGTACCAGAGAAAAAGCTGAAGCTTGTGATGGCTGATAAGGAACTGTATAAGGTCTGTGCTGTTGAGGTGAAGAGGCAGATCTGGCAGGAAAACCAGGCTCTCTTCGGAGATGAGGTCTCGCCCCTGCTCAAGCAGTATATCGTGGCAAAGGAGGCAGCACTTTTCAGCAGCGATCTCTCTATTCTGCACAACTTCTTCAGCCCCTCCCCCAAAGCAAGACGCCAAGGAGAGGTGAGCCACCCCAGTACATCTGGACCTTTTCATTACTTATTCACTCCCAATAGATTCTGTTCACATTCCAATAAGCATTTGTTATGATTAGGGCCATGAACCCATTATAACAAGTAGGGCTGTGACGATACCAGTATCACACTATTCTTTTTATGGACAAAATGATAACACAAGGCAGATCAAAATCTTTGGTTCTTTAAAAACCTGCTGTACGTAAAATATTGCATGCTATAGCTTGGAAAATAAATATGACTCTGGATGACAGCATAACTGTTTGTTTAAGATTGTTTTCCTAAAGAAGTTAAATGTGCTTATTGTTTTGTTTCCTTGCCACCATACTAACAAGTATCATCCCGGCCCTAATAACAAGAGTCCATAGTTTTTTACCCAGTCAACCATTTGTTAGTCTGTAAATTCAAGAGAGAGTTGGGTGTGCTTGAGACTAACCCTTTTTCTGTTTAGGTAGTCTTGAAACTGACCCAGATGATTGGAAAGAATGTGAAACTATATGACATGGTGCTCCAGTTTCTGCGAACACTTTTCCTGCGTACTCGTAATGTCCACTACTGCACCCTGCGTGCAGAGCTGCTCATGTCCCTCCATGACCTGGACATCAGTGAGATCTGCTCAGTAGACTCCTGCCACAAGGTATGCCCTAACTCATGTGTACAGCATGCCTTCTGTAGACAAACAGGAATAGTATTGATTTCAAATATATGCAAATACGTTGCCGAATGTTCTGCATACTTGTGCAGAGTGCTGTACGTCTATATCTTGGCAGTTCACCTGGTGCTTGGATGCCTGTATCCGTGAGAAGTTTGTGGATGCCAAGCGAGCCCGGGAGTTGCAAGGTTTTCTGGATGGAGTGAAGAAAGGACAGGAGGAAGTACTTGGGTGAGAGAAGAAGAATGGAGGAAATGTGATTGAACATGTCTTATTCCACCATTTTAGGATTAATAAAAAGATGTGAAAAAAATGTTAAGGGTCTTCTTGCTTTCCAGGGACCTGTCCATGATACTGTGTGACCCATTTGCCAGTAACACCCTGGTTTTGAGTACGGTCCGAAACCTGCAAGAATTGCTAAGCCAGGATGCTCTACCCAGAGTAAGACATTCAATGTTGTCATTCGTGGCCTTATATGTTTTTGTGTCCATTTCCATATTCTGTCGATGCTATGTGAAGACCTATTGCCACTACTAAAGAGATGTTTCTGTGTAAATGAACAGGACAGTCCAGACCTGATGCTGTTACTCAGAATGCTGTCTCTTGGACAAGGTGCTTGGGATATGATTGACAGCCAGGTCTTTAAAGAGCCTCGATTGGTATGCAGTCACTTCTTTCCATGAGTATTATTTTATAATCACTTATTTTTTTTCAGTGAGTTTAGCTGTCTGTATTACATTACTTATGAGCTGCACAGCAACAATAGTTTGATGCGCAGAGCAGGAAAACAACCTCTTTACAATGAACTACAGCTAGGTCCTCCCGAGTGGTGCAGTGGTCTAAGGCAGTGCTAGCTGTGCCACTAGAGATTCGAGTCCAGGCTCTGTCGCAGCCGGCCGCGACCGGGAGACCAATGGGGCGGCGCACAATTGGCCCAGCGTCGTCCGGGTTAGGGGAGGGTTTGGACGGCAGAGATGTCCTTGTCCCATCGCGAACTAGTGACTCCTGTGGCGGGCCGGGCGTAGTGCACGCTGACACGGTCGCCAGGTGTACGGTGTTTCCTCCGACACATTGGTGCGGCTGGCTTCCGGGTTAAATGGGTATTGTGTCAAGAAGCAGTGCGGTTGGGTTGTGTTTCGGAGGACGCATGGCTCTCGACATTCGCCTCTCCCAAGTCTGTACGGGAGTTGCCGCGATGAGACAACTGTAACTACCAATTGGATACCACAAAATTGGGGAGAAAAGGGGGTAAAACAGAATATATATAAAATAATACAATGAACTACAGCTAGATGGCGTAGATGTGACATAACCAGCCAGGGCAGAGACTTATTTGATTCTTTCCCTCTCAGGAACTGGAAGTTGTGACCCGTTTTCTCCCAGCCATGTTGTCTGTACTTGTGGACGACTACACCTTCACTGTAGAGCAGAAACTCCCTAGTGAGGAGAAGACCTCCCTCTCCTACCCCACAGCCCTGCCTGATAACTTCAACAAGTAATTACTGGGATGGGATGTCACACTGGGGAAGGGACATACTGTTACTCTGGTAGACTTGGCATGTCTGTAATTTTGTATATGTGTGTTGACATTAAGAACATTATCATGTAAAAAATGTAGAACAAGTAGTATTGATATTCTAAAATATACATTGATAAGTGTTATTTACAGTGTACATGAAACTGCTGTATGTTTAATGAGGACAGACCTGGGTTCAAATACTATGTAGGGCATTTAAATTACTTTCAAAGATATTTGGAACTAAGTAAAGACAAGTTGTTCAATGTTGGAATGTATTAGGAAATGTACTTGGAAGGTTTTGTAAAATACTCAAATACACTGACTCAAATAAACTCCCATGCATTTAACTCAGGTATTTAAAAATAGTATTTGAAATAAGTATTTAAAATACTTTCAAATAGTAGGCTATTTATATAATTATTTTTGAAAATACTTCAATACATCATTTGAAAATACTCAAATACACAGAAAATAAGTATTTAAATAACATGTTTAAATACACATGTATTTGAACCCAGGTCTGAATGAGGACCCTCTTTGATTAAAGTAAGTTTTCCCCTGCCCTAGGTACCTGCAGGAGAACAGGGTGGCTTGTGAGATGGGTCTGTACTACGCACTCCACATTGCCAAGCAGAGGAACAAGAATGCCTTACAAAGGTTACTTCCCGCATTGGGTAGGTTCTGCACTTGTTTTGCCACAGGTTAATAGAAATAAATAAATAAATACTGTTAGTAAATTGTTGTTAACCTGGCTCTCACCATTGTTTTGTCTATATCATATAACTGCAGTGGAGACCTACAATGACATGGCCTTTGGAGACATCTTCCTGCACCTCCTGACAGCACACCTCACCTTGCTTTCTGATGAGTTTGGGACTGAAGAGTTCTGCTCTGCTGTGTTTGATGGCTTCCTCCTCACCTCTTTCTCCAGGTCTGTCTTTTCCTGGGACATACAGGAGATTACTGCAAGTATTTCATTTGAAATTAATGGAAATGTTACTAAACATTTATGAAATGTGTGAAATTGAGGTAGAGTACTATACTTCCTGTACTAATGGTCATATATTTTACCTTTATCTCACATAAGCCATTACTCCCTGACATATTTTTATGTGTATTCCAGTAAAGAAAATGTTCACAGACACAACCTACGCCTGCTGCTTCACCTTCACCAGAAAGTGCTGCCATCTTGTGTGGAGACCTTAGTGAAAACCCTGGAACCCTCAAAACAGGTGGGCAAACTGCCATATTGCATGAAGGTTCCAAAGGAGATTGAACAGGATCTTGAGCACTTACAAATTCGTAACACATTGCACAAATTGCATTTCGGGATTGCAGGATTATTACATGTTTTATTTGCACAATATCATACTAAATGAATGATGATGTAAACAATTGCGCACAATTTTCAGAGATCCGTTTTGGCTCATCAAAATTACTGGCGTAAATTATACAAAACCTTTCATTCATCTTTAATTGAAACACCTGAATAACTAATGATGTAATCATGCATTTTTTCTCCATGAAAACGTAATATTAACCACATAAGATCAATGATTGTGGTTATGTAAATTTTTTTTGTCTGTCGCTCACACTAGGTGGTGGGTGTTTGGGGGTGGAGCCAGTCTAGGAAGATCCAATCACACAACATGATTGTTGTAGACACTCCACTTCCCATATATGTGGCCGTAATGTGCTCTCATCTCACTTCTTTCGTCTTCCTCACGGATTTGATGTAGATCCTCTACGACTCTCCTAACGATCGACTTGGACCTCTGTTTTCCTGCTAACCTGTTCACAGGTGGACAATGAAGGACTCTGCCGCGACTTGAACCTCTGCTTTCCTGCTAACCTGTTCAGAGGTGGACAATGAAGGACTCAGCGGCCAAGCATAGGACAGTAGCTTCTCGTCGAGAGGATTGAGCTCACAACAAAATCTACTTCTCAGTGTCGAGGCTCACGGCTAGCCTTCGTCCGCTTAGCATCCTCCGGATGGTATATCTGTCCGCAGCATGATCTGTTAGGGCACTGTACGTTACCGCTCACTGATGGCCTGTCAAGGAGAACTACAGGAGACCGAGCGGTCATTCGCTGTAGATGTTTCAATGTCCCGCCCTAACGATTCCCCTGGAGGAAAGAGGGGAAGACGGTCCTAGGGGTCCCTCCCCAGCAGCAGAGGGGAGCAGTGCATGGTTCACACGATGTTCGGCCCTGCCCCCTCCTGGTCTGAAGACTACAGGAGTGGCACGTCTGCTCCACCAGAGCGTGTTCCCCAGTGCAGCGGCCCATCGTTTTTATATCAAAGCACAGGAAAGATGGAGCAGACCACTCTCCCCCGGAGTGTTCTCCATACCGTAGTGTTCCCCTCAACACCCTTGTTGGTTGAGTCAGAGGCCAGAAGACAAGATTTCAGTTGCCACAAAGCACTGTCCCCGTTCGTGTGCATTTGCCTTTTCAAATAAAAATACCACTGTTGCACCAAAGCATTTCGCCAGGAGCACAGAACATATAACCAAAAGAGGACCACAGGGTGCTACGGCAGTGACCCACTTGCTACACTTCCATCCCTGGGTTCTATCCATGGTTACGAGAGGCTACCGACTTCAGTTCACCAGAGAACCGCCAAACTTAGAACAGAATGTTGGTTTCTGTAGTGACTGGCGACAAATACTAGAGCAGGAGATGTCCTCTCTGTTGAGCATAAGGAAGATCTGAGTAGTAGCAGAAGCACAGAGCAGTTTCTACTCTCGTTACTTCCTGGTTCCCAAGAAGGGTAGGGCAGCACCCCAAATTGGACCTACGGGTCCTCATCAGCTATCTGAGAAAGTTCACGTTCTATAATGTTAGGCGAAACGTGTGGTCTCTCTTCATTCATCAAGGCTATTGGTTCATTATAGTTGATTTGCAGGATGCCTATTTCCACAAGCGTGGAAAAGAACCTTGTGGCTGCAAGGAGCGAAGGTAAGTTGCTAGCTAGCATTAAACTTATCTTATAAAAAAACAATCAATCTTCACATAATCACAAGTTAACTACACATGGTTGATGATATTACTAGGTTAACTAGCTTGTCCTGCTTTGCATATAATCAATGCAGTGCATGTTAATTTATCATCAAATCACAGCCTATTTCAACTTCGCCAAACGGGTGATGGTTTAACAAAAGCGCATTCGCGAAAAAAGCACAATCATTGCACAAATGTACCTAACCGTAAACATCAATGCCTTTCTTAAAACAAATACACAGAAGTATATTTTTTAAACCTGCATATTTACTTAAACGAAATTCATGTTAGCAGGCGATATTAACTAGGGAAATTGTGTCACTTCTCTTGCGTTCAGTACAAGCAGAGTCAGGGTATATGCAACAGTTTGGGCCGCCTGGCTCTTTGCGAACTGTGAACTAATTTGCCAGAATTTTACATAATTATAACATTGAAGGTTGTGCAATGTAACAGCAATATTTAGACTTAGGGTTGCCACCCGAACCGGAACGGTTACGTATTTCACTGAAAGATTCAAAATTATAGTTTCCGAATTTAACCATATTATTGACCTAAGGCTCTTATTTCTGTGTTTATTATAATTAAGTCTATGATTTGATATTTGATAGAACAGTCTGACTGAGCGGTGGTAGGCAGCATTCATTCAAACAGCACTTTACCGCGTTTGCGAGCAGCTCTTAGCAATGCTTGAAGCACAGCGCTGTTTATGACTTCAAGCCTATCAACTCCTGAGATTAGGCTGGCAATACTAAAATGCCTATAAGAACATCCAATAGTCAAAGGTATATGAAATACAAATGGTATGGAGAGAAATAGTCGACGCGTCATAATTCCTATAATAACTACAACCTAAAACTTATTAACTGGGAATATTGAAGAACTGGGAATATTGAACCACCAGCTTTCATTTGTTCTCATGTTTTGAGCAAGGAACTTAAACGTGAGCTTTTTTACATGGCACATATTGCACTTTTACTTTCTTTCTCCAACACTGTTTTTGCATTATTTAAACCAAATTTAACATGTTTTATTATTTATTTGAGACTAAATAGATTTTTATTTATGTATTATATTAAGTTAAAATAAGTGTTCATTGTTCATTCAATATTGTTGTAGTTGTCATTACAACAAATGTATATACAGTGGGGCAGAAAAGTATTTAGTCAGCCACCAATTGTGCAAGTTCTCCCACTTAAAAAGATGAGGCCTGTAATTTGCATCATAGGTACACTTCAACTATGACAGACAAAATGAGGGGGAAAAATCCAGAAAATCACATTGTAGGATTTTTTATGAATTTATTTGCAAATTATGGTGGAAAATAAGTATTTGGTCACCTACAAACAAGCAAGATTTCTGGCTCTCACAGACATGTAACTTCTTCTTTAAGAGGCTCCTCTGTCCTCCACTCGATACCTGAATTAATGGCACCTATTTAAACTTGTTATCAGTATAAAAGACACTTGTCCACAACCTCAAACAGTCACACTCCAAACTCCACTATGGCCAAGTCCAAAGAGCTGTCAAAGGACATCAGAAACAAAATTGTAGACCTGCACCAGGCTGGGAAGACTGAATCTGCAATAGGTAAGCAGCTTGGTTTGAAGAAATCAACTGTGGGAGCAATTATTAGGAAATGGAAGACATACAAGACCACTGATAATCTTCCTCGATCTGGGGCTCCACGCAAGATCTCACCCCGTGGGGTCAAAATGATCACAAGAACGGTGAGCAAAAATCCCAGAACCACACGGGGGGACCTAGTGAATGACCTGCAGAGAGCTGGGACCAAAGTAACAAAGCCTACCATCAGTAACACACTACGCCGCCAGGGACTCAAATCCTGCAGTGCAAGACGTGTCCCCCTGCTTAAGCCAGTACATGTCCAGGCCCGTCTGAAGTTTGCTAGAGAGCATTTGGATGATCCAGAAGAAGATTGGGAGAATGTCATATGGTCAGATGAGACCAAAAACCAAAGAACACCATACCTACTGTGAGGAACCTGCTGTTCTTTTCAATGACAAGCAATGATGCGCTACTAGGGGTAGACGCGCTGGCACACCCATGGCCAAGAGTACAGCTTTACGCATTTCCCCCCTCTGTCTGATTCTCTCCAGAGTCAGAACAGCAGTGGTCTCTCATCCTAATAGCCCCTTTCTGGCCAGGAAGGCTATGCTTAGCAGATCTGTCACTCCTATTCGACCAGCCCTGGCAACTACCGGTACGCAATCTGCTGACCCAAGTGAACAGAATGATTTTCCATCGCAATCCGAACATTGGGGCTCTTTGGTCCTGGCCCATGAGAGGATGAATCTTAATGCGACAGACCTGCTGCTGAATTTCGTGGAGACTTCAGAGCATTACAGCCCCGTATACACTCATACTACACAACAAGAAGTGTGGTGTGTTTGATAGACGGTGTGATCAGAAACAGATCCTTCCCTTTCTTTGCTCAGTTCCAGAGTTACTCTGCCTCCTCCAGGACCTTTTGGACAAGGACAAGCCTTTTACACTGCAAAGGTGTACTTGGCCTGCAACATAGGCTTCGACAATGGTACAGTGGGGAAGTACCACCTCGTCCGTCTTTTAAAAGGGTGCCCAGTACCCAGACGTCTAGTCTCATCCTGGGACCCTTCTGCTGTGCTCGAGGCCATTTCACAGCAGCCGTTCGTGCCGCTGGAAAGCATGGAAATTTGATTTATCTCGTTTAAAACTGCTTTACTTTTAGCTATTATATCCGCAAAACAGGTGGGGGAATTGCGCGCTCTGTCAGTCCACCACTAGTGCCTGAGCTTTGCCCTGGGGTCATCCAAGGTTAGTTACTTTGCCTGAAGTAAGTTGTGCTTATAGTCGCCTCACTTTGCAGCTGTTGGCCTTTCACCCACCAGCCTTGTCCTCCATGGAGGATGAGCGTCTCCACTGCTTGTGTCCAGTACGTCCATTGCATATCTAAATGCCCGGACGAGAGCCCTATGAAAGAGCAATCTGCTCTTTGTTTCTTGGGACCAATTTCTCGCAAGTGTTTATCCCATCGGATGATGATGGCTATTTTACTGGCATATAACAGCAAGGGTTTACAACCTCCGAAGGGCCTGAGTGCTCACTACAACAGAGATATGGCTGCGTCGTGGGCATTGTTCAAAGCGTCGCTGTTCAAGAGATCTGTAATGCAGGGCTACCCCCCATACCAACTGGACATCACTGTGCCCTCATTAGAGCATACGGTGCTTACTGTCGGGAGTTCTGAGGGTTGATCCTGTCTAGACTTGGCTTTGAAGATATTAGGAGCTCTACTGGAGTTGGCTACATTTTAATTTTATTTAACTAGGCAAGTCAGTTAAGAACAAATTCTTACTTACAATGACGGCCTACCTACATAAGGTTACTTGACGTAACCCAGGGACTATGATATTATGAGTGAGGTGACTCAGTGTGTCCCTCACGCTCTGCGTAAGGAAGACCACATGTACATTTGAAGTCGGAAGTTTACATACACTTATGTTGGAGTCATTAAAACTCGTTTTTCAACAACTCCACAAATTACTTGTTAACAAACTATAGTTTTGTCTAGTCGGGTAGGACATCTACTTTGTGCATGACACAAGTAATTTTTCCAACAATTGTTAAGACAGATTATTTCACTTTTAATTCACTGTATCACAATTCCAGTGGGTCAGAAGTTTACATACACTAAGTTGACTGTGCCTTTTTAAACAGCTTGGAAAATTCCATAAAATTATGTCATGGCTTTAGAAGCTTCTGATAGGCTAATTGACATCATTTGAGTCAATTAGAGGTGTACCTGTGGAAGTATTTCAAGGCCTACCTTCAAACTCAGTGCCTCTTTGCTTGACATCATGGGAAAATCAAAAGAAATCAGCCAAGACCTCAAAACAAATTGTAGACCCCCACAAGTCTGGTTCATCCTTGGGAGCAATTTCCAAACGCTTGAAGGTACCACGTTCATCTGTACAAACAATAGTGCGCAAGTATAAACATCATGGGACCACGCAGGCAGCCGTCATACCGCTCAGGAAGGAGACACATTCTGTCTCCTAGAGATGAACGTACTTTGGTGCGAAAAGTGCAAATCAATCCCAGAACAACAGCAAAGGACCTTGTGAAGATGCTGGAGGAAACGGGTACAAAAGTATCTAAATCCACAGTAAAACGAGTCCTATATCAACATAACCTGAAAGGCCACTCAGCAAGGAAGAAAGAATCCACTGCTCCAAAACCACCATTAAAAAAAGCCAGACTACGATTTGCAACTGCACATGGGGGAAAATATCTCACTTTTTGGAGAAATGTCCTCTGGTCTGATGAAACAAAAATAGAACTGTTTGGCCATAATGACAATTGTTATGTTTGGAGGAAAAAGGGGGAGGCTTGCAAGTCGAAGAACACCCTCCCAACCGTGAAGCACGGGGGTGGCAGCATCATGTTGTGGGGGTGCTTTGCTGCAGGAGGGACTGGTGCACTTCACAAAATGGATGGCATCATGAGGAAAATAAAATTATGTGGATATATTGAAGCCACATCTCAAGACATCAGTCAGGAAGTTAAAGCTTGGTCGCAAATGGGTCTTCCAAATGAACAATGACCCCAAGCATATTGCCAAACTTGTGGCAAAATGGTTTAAGGACAACAAAGTCAAGGTATTGGAGTGGCCATCAGAACTCCCTGACCTCAATCCCATAGAAAATTTGAGGGCAGAACTGAAAAAACATGTGCGAGCAAGGAGGCCTACAACCTGACTCAGTTACACCAGCTCTGTCAGGAGGAATGGGCCAAAATTTACCCAACTTATTGTGGGAAGCTTGTGGAAGCCTACCCAAAACATTTGACCCAAGTTAAACCATTTAAAGGCAATGCTACCAAATACGAATTGAGTGTATGTAAACTTCTGACCCACTGGGAATGTGAGGAAAGAAATAAAAGCTGAAATAAATTATTCTCTCTACTATTATTCTGACATTTCACATTCTTAAACTAAAGTGGTGATCCTAACTGACCTAAGACAGGGAATTTTTACTGGGATTAAATGTCAGGAATTGTGAAAAACAGTTTTTAAATGTATTTGGCTAAGGTGTATGTAGACTTCCGACTTCAACTGTACTTAGAAGTGAGATGAGACCGTATTACAGCCACTTATATTTGGATCTTCCTAGATTGGCTCCACCCCCAAGCGATATCCATTGTGAGACTCCTCACTCATAATATCATAGAGCTGGGGTTACATCAAGTAACCTTACGTTTTACTGTTCTGACAATTACATGTGGCTTATAACAGAGTTTTTCCTACTCAGGTCACATAGTCACGTCCCATAGTCAGGGCCATGGGAAAGCTCCTGGCCCTATGGCATAACTACTGTATTTCCATATTCTTCATTCTCTGTGCTTGTCTGGTGTCCACAGAGCAGTGACCAGGTAAAGGAGCTATTCACCAAGCTGACAGAGAAACTGGAGGCCCAAAAGAAGAGTCCTCCACAGCCAGACGAAGCACCCTCCCTGGACCTGGGGCTCCATCCTGTTAAAGTGCCCACTACAGCTTCCACTCCAACAACATCCATCTGAGAGAGGTGGTAGGGAGCAGCAAAAGAGGGGAACCAATTAGTCTGAAAAAAAGATGCTGATATTACATGTTGAATTTAGGTTTGCTCATGAAACCACATGAAAAATGACTAAATGTAATTTCCTCTAGGTATTATGGTGAAGGTTTAGTTTGTTTTCTAATACTTGTTTTTATTAAGATGTCGTATTTGAAGCAGTCTTCCAGCTTTAAAAATGTAACTCAGTTGCCAATGTTTTTCAGTGTGAATTATTACTTTTAATTTTATAAATATGTAGTCTTGCTTAATTATTGTTGAAAGTATATTTTCTTATGTACTGGATCTATAAAGACTGAATGTCAATGTGTGTGTATCTACTGTCAGTGGTGACGCATGCTTTAAATACATTTATTTAGAAATGGTTAAAAAAAGTTTATACTATATATACACACGAGTATGTGGACACCCCTACAATCTCCATAGACAAACACCGGCAGTAGAATGGCCTTACTAAAGAGCTCATTGACTTTCAGTGTGGCACCGTCATTGGATGCCACCTTTCCAACAAGTCAGTTCATCAAATTTCTGCCCCGCTAGAGCTGCCCCGGTCAACTGTAAGTGATGTTATTGTGAAGTGGAAACGTCTAGGAGCAACAACAGCTCAGCCACAAAGTGGTAGGCCACATAAGCTCACAGAACGGTACCGCTGAGTGCTGAAGCGCTTAAAAAAACGTCTGCCCTCTGTTGCAACACTCACTACCGAGTTCCAAACTGCCTCTGGAAGCAACGTCAGCACAAGAACTGTTCGTCGGGAGCTTCATGAAATGGGTTTCCATGGCCAAGCAGACACACAAGCCTAAGATCACCATGCTCAATGCCAAGCCTTGGCTGGAGTGGTGTAAAACTCGCTGCTATTGGACTCTGGAGCAGTGGAATCGTGTTCTCTGGAGTGATGAATCACTTCACGATCTTGCAGTCCTACGGACAAATCTGGGTTTGGCAGATGCAAGGAGAGCGCTACCGGCACGAATGCATAGTGCCAACTGTAAAGTTTGGTGGTGGAGGAATAATGGTCTGGGGCTGTTTCGGGCTAGGCCCCTTAGTTCCACTGAAGGGAAATTTTAACGCTACAGCATACAATAACATTTTAGACGATTCTGTGCTTCCAACTTTGTGGCAACAGTTTGGGGAAGGCCTTTCCTGTTTCAGCATTTGTATTTATTATGGATTCCCATTAGCTGCTGCAAAGGCAGCAGTGACTTTTTTCCTGGGGTCCGGCAAAATGAAGGCAGTTATACAATTTTAAAAACATTACAATACATTCATTACAGAATTCACAACACACTGTGTGCCCTCAGGCCCGTACTCCACTACCACATATATACAACACAAAATCCATGTGTACTTGTGTTTTATAGAGCGTATGTTATCATGTGTTTGTATGCCTGTGTCTGTGCCTATGTTTGTGTTCCTTCAGTCACATTTCAGTCCCCAGCATGACAATCAGTGCCCGACCTCACTAATGCTCTTGTGACTGAATGGAAGCAAGTCCCTGCAGCAATGTTCCAACATCTAGTGGAAAGCCTTCACAGAAGAGTGGAGTATGGTTATAGCAGCAAAGGGCGGACCAATTCCATATTCATACCCATGAATTTGGAATGAGATGTTCGACGAGCAGGTGTCCATATACTTTTGACCTTTATAGTGTCTCTTGAAGTCCAAAAATAGTATAAAAAATGGAAGTTGTCAAGGGCAGCAATGACTCATACAGGAGTTAAAATATCAGACATACAGTATGTTGAAACTATAGCAGCCAGACCTTTTAATTTCTTCTCAGACCTCACAATGTAAAGCAGCAGTGTAAAGTTAAAGTATTTTTACTTACACTACTTTTAAGTACTACTTAAGTATTTTTTTCTGTACTTTACTATTTATATTTTTGACAAATTTTTCTTCACTACATTCCTAAAGAAATTGATGTACATTTTCCTCCATACATTTTCCCTGACACCCAACAGTACACGTTTACATTTTGAGTGCTTAGCAGGACAGGAAAAGGGTCCAATTCACGCTCTTTATCAAGAGAACATCCCTGGTCATTTCTACTGTCTATGATCTGGCGGACTCACTAAACACACATGGTCAATTTATAAATTATGTCTGGAGTGTGCCCCTGGCTGTCCGTAAATGTAAAAAATGGTGCTGTCTGTATGGCTTAATATAAGGAATTTGAAATCATTTTTACTTTTGATACTTAAGTATATTTAAAACCAATACTTTTAGACTTTTACTCAAGTAATATTTCACTGGGTGTAGTTCACTTTTACTTAAGTCACTTTTGATTACGGTATCTTTACTTTTACTCAAGTATGACAATTGGGTACTTTTTCCACCTCTGATGTCAAGTGACCACTATGAAGAATATGGACTCGATTCTTGCTGAGTTTCAGGAAGAGGGTGTCTTTTGGAGGATGCTCTTTATCATCTGCTCATTTGAGTCTTTAAGTGTGAAGGTGACTTTAAGCTGGCCTGGATCCCACTTGTTAATGAAGAAAGGGTCTGCTGTGTCCTTCGAACTGTCCTCTTTACTTGTGTCCTCTATTTTCCTGGCACTCGCACACCCTGCGTGCTTATGGGAGTCATTTGACACCACACTCTTGAAGAAAGTCTCTTTTACTGGGTGACTTGTAGGTAGTGAGCTATACCTCTTACCCCCACCCAGCTGGCCCCACTCCCCCTGCAGACACAGGCCCTCTAGCTGAAGCTGCAGGGCGTCTGGGGACCAGCTAGGGACCTCCAGGCAGTAACCTGATGTAGCAGTCTCTAGGTGTTCGTCATCCATGTGACCTCCAAACGTTCCTGATGTGTGGGCAGATCTATAGGAGGGAAACAATGATATCATGTTTGAGGGAAAGTGAATATTACCAGTTAGCTAATCCTGCGAGCCAAACAAACTGTGACAGAGTTGTCAAGGAAATGTCAGTGCTTGCCTTCGCCTGTTTCGACTTCTCCTCTGTGGCTCCTCAAGCATCACCTCATAGAAGCGCCTGAACACAGGAGCCGTGTTGTCACCCTGGTGGTATTTCTCTTGCACATTCTTCATAGGGTCTAAGGAGGGAATGTGATTTATCATCACATAACAAAAGGTGAAACAGTCTTGAACAACTAAGTGTTTTATCAATGGTTACAGTAGAAAGAATGCTCAGTTTTAAATGAAAGAACAGGAACAATGTGACTTTACCTGGAGTTATGCCAGTACACTGGAATATACTTGGTCTCTGTGGGCCAACAGGTTTCAAAGGCTTCAAACCACCATTCCTCACATGGACTGATTTCCTGTACTGCATAAGATCAATGCTCTTTAGGCTGGTATCAGCTCTGAGCTGACTCTGGCTGTCCTGCAGTGTGTCGGTCTTAAAATCATGTAAGTGTTGGGTCCTAGCAGTGGTTACCCGTGAGACATTGGCACTCTGAAGGAAGAGACACATCATTGATGTTATCTTTCCTCTTACCCCTCAATACTCATGAAAGAGTTTGTGTTAGCAAGAGTCAACTCACCTGTGATGCTGCGCTTGGTATTCTAAAGGGCTTGGACATTCGGGAATTCCTGATCCTCAGTGGCGGCTTTGGGCCGGGGCAAGACGGTGCTGAAGTTCCATCAAAAATAGGCCTAGCACCCCCAAGAAAGAAATGAATAATGTTTTAATTTCAATATATATAATGAGTCTACATTTTTCTGTCTCTCAAAATCCTGTTCTCACAAACGAGCTCTGACTGCTCAGGGTCCAGCCTACATAACACATTGGCTCTGACAGAATCTCTTGAATTTGAGTGGTTGAAAAATCCGGCTGATTTGATATGTCTTTGAACTATGTAAAATTTGCTTGTATCTATCCCCTGATCCAGAGTCAGATATTTTAAATCGCTAGCTAAATCCGTTTAAATCAGGATGTGTGTGTATCTGACCATTGATCTGTTTTACGACCCGATTCCTATTGTTTCAAAATTGTTGCACTTGACTTTTTGCAAAGTTGTAAATATTAGCTAGTAGCTAAAGATTTGCAGATAGTTATGTTGTTTCCTATAGCTACTAGCTGTAAAATATTGAACCCAAGCTAATTGGTAATGGAGGGCTGTTTGGGAGTTAACCGTTGGTTTCTTGCAAACCCTGACATGATTTTCAATGACACGTTGAGTACATATGTAGAGTCGAAGATATTTGGTGATCGAGGTCGACATCGTTCTCCCTCACCTCATGGACGTGACCGCGTGTGTGCATGTAATCCACCCCTATGCAGTGAACAAGCTACCCCATAGCTACCCCAGTGGAAAAAATCCTGCCACCACCACTGCTGATCCTGTTGATGTCCCATTCAGACAGCTCACTTTGACTCCACTTGTCCACATTGACTGTCCCCGACCTGTTACAATGGAACACTAAGAACTCATCGTAAAGAACCCTAAACTCATCGGAAAGAACCGACATCACACATCTCCATGTAACTGTGTTACAACTGGAAAGGTGATAGTAACTGGAATTGATACTATCTCGCACTACGTCATGTGTCTGGCCAGACTTGCATAGGCCTTCTCAAATGTACATCTATAGCATTACTATCTTTTCATCTGATGTGATTAATGTTAGTCTCTAATAGAATGTACTATGTTGCTAGCCTACCGTGGATCAATGGAAAGCATTGATGTGTTCTCATGCTTTGAGGATGACTTGAAGCATGCTGACCTGCTTCTGATAGTATATCTTATCTGCATAACAAAATAATATCAGAGGAAGAGACATGGCTGTAGTTTTGAAACGGTTAAATGTCAGATGATTTGCAAATTAGTGCCTCTGGCATCATGATCCCCCTACCTGTTTTCTTCTCACTTGATTTGGAGCCTGTCTCGCTGTGTTGTTGTGTCTGGCTACTTCTGACCTGGGCTGTAGCAGTGCTTTACCAATGCATTGCACAAAATCCAGGGGCGTTCCAGAGCTTTTTTCTGGTGCCACTGGAGTGGTTTGTTTGAGTTTCCACAAACTGGACATTTTTAGCTGTCAAACATTGAATGTGAGAAAAATTACAAATGTGTCTTTATAGTGGGTAGGCTACATGATTATACAGAATGAACAAACTTAGTCTTTTTATTGTCTCAAATCTTAATAATATGATCATTATTGCTGCATTCTTGTGAATTCTTTGTCTAATTACCATAGCGACACCTATTCATTTAAAGTTCCTTGGTATTGCTATGGTAATTGGACAAAGTAAAGAATTTGGAATTCACAATGTAGAAATACTGATTCTATTCTTAGCATTTCAAGACATTAGACTCAAAATAGAATACAACAAATCTAAATGATTGGACTTATAGGAAAGACATAAAATAAAGATAAAGTTAGAATAATTTTTTTACATTTATTTAATAAATAAATGTTAACTGTTTGTTTATTTAAATCCATTACTCAAGAACTGTTCCAAGTTTTACACAATGACAACTGCCATTTGAAAATCTTCTTGAAAATGAAAGTTTGTATGTCCTTGTTTGAAATGCTACAGTAAGATTTCAAGCATGTACTGTACACATTCGGTGAAGTGGTTTCACATCCTGGCTATAATAAAGTTGGGGGTTTTGACTCTTGTAACCACACAGGAAGAATAATTTGATCTTGCCCATATTTGTGCTTCAACACGTGGTTATGAGAATGACCAATTCTGCTTCTGCCTGTATATATTACATACCATGGTTGTGTGCGACTACAGCAGACCATATCCTCATATAGAAGTCAGGGGAAGTTATAACTAGTTTGTCATTCAGGTCTTGTCCAACTGATGGACTGCAAGCACGAGCTTAAGTAAGTAGACTACTCAAAAGTGGATGTTATGACCTTTCATCATGAGCACAAGCTTCTCCATAATGCAGTATTTTCCTTTAAAAGTGTCATTGTGTATAGATATTTTAACCTGCAACTAATTGGATTCTGATAAACTTTTCACAGTTGTGTTCAGTTACACTTCCCTCGTGTTTTTTTGGGCAGTGAGGCTAAAATGTGGAATCCAAAATGCTGGAGTATGGAGCCAAATGTAAACTCTTTTTTTAAATATGGAGGGGAGTGTATGTAAGCTTGAAGTTGCTTTAAATCATATAATCATATATTGATTGAATGTTCATTTTAAAATATGGTTAAACTTTAAATCAGAGTACTATTTGTTAGAATTTAAAGCTATTTTGTGACAGATGTGATGTCCTTGCGATAGTTGACTTGGGGTGAGATCTGTTTTCACTTAATTTCTAAGTTTTACATCCTGTTTTAATGTGTTTTCAGTTCTACGGTCTGACTACACTGAACACCACCTTATAAGAATGAACAAGGATGTAACACACAATGTCTGCATAATTTCTTTAACAAAATATGTACCATTTCACAGTTTCTTTGTGGTCTGACTAGTAATCTATTCCAATTTGCTCTGTTTTTTCTTAAGGTGAATGTTAATAGCCTGCATACCCCATACATCCCATCCTAAAATGAACAGCACAGTGTCTCCGTCCGTGTTGCCTCTGGACAACAGAAGTCTCTCTGAGTCCTGTACAGTGGAACCCCAACATGTGTCCATCACTGTTTTCCTCCTCCTGGTTGTCCTGGTTGGTTTCTTCCTCAACAGTTTCAGTCTGTGGGTCTTCTGCTGCCGTATACCACAGTGGAGCTCTGGTACTGTCCTGCAGTTTCATTTGGCTGTCAGTGACGCTGTTATCACACCAGTTGCACCATTAATGGCAACATACTTTCTTATGGGTAGCCACTGGCCGTTTGGAGCTTTTCTGTGCAAGCTGAAGATTGCCTTGCTGAGCATTCACTTCTATGGCAGTATCATGTTCCTAACACTCATCAGCATTCATCGATACGTGGCAGTTGTCCAGTTTAAAAGGGGCTCCTGTATGAAACGAAAGGCGTTTGTTCAGAATCTGTGTGCTGGAGTCTGGTTGTTTTTGCTGGCTAAGGGGATTGCCTGTTTCTTCTCATTAAACACAAGCCCAATGGGAAACCGCACACAATGTCTCAGCATTCATCAGGAAAAATACATTGACGTCTACTTCGCCATCAACTTCGTTATGCTCATCCCTGGGTTCCTGCTGCCTCTCTCAGTAGCAGTGACCTGCTATGTTCAGCTAGCAAGTTCAATGTCTCGCATGAATATCAACATGTCCAAGGGCCGTGATATAAAGGCCAAGTCACGTAAAATGGTGGCCATGTGTCTGGTGATATTTGCACTGTGCTTCACGCCTCTGAACGTGATAAGAACTGTGGCTGTCATATTAAAGAAGTACTTTCCAGAACAATGCAGTCTTCTCCTGCAGGTGGAGACTGCATACTATGTCTCCTGGATTTTGGCTGGAGCAAACTGCTGCCTGGACCCATTGCTTTATTGTTTTGGATCACACAACTTTGTCAAGGCTATTCACAGGTCTCTCAGAAAATTTGATGTCAAGTTTAAAAAAGACCCGGCCACAAATGACCAGATCATCTATGATACTGCTATTAATTCTCCCTCCATTGTCTTAGAAGACATCCACACCCAGCATTCGAACACGTCTTGAATAAGGAACCTCATAGTAGTATAATCACATTGGCTTATTGTTTATTGTGTTTGCTCAGTGTCTTTTTCTTTTTTACATAAATAGTATCTATAACATTGACATGGGACCTGTGAAGAAAGAATGTACGGGTAAGTGCCAAAATAAAGGAAACACTTGAGTAAACGAGGGATACAAAGTATATTGAAAGCAGGTGCTTCCACACATATGTGGTTGCTGAGTTAATTAGGCAATTAACATCTCATCATGCTTAGGGTCATGTATAGAAATGCCCATTTGCCTATTATTTTGGCTACAATGGCTAGTCAGTCAGTCAGTCACCAGATTTCAACCCAATTGAACACATGGGAGATTCTGGAGCAGAACCTGAGACAGACTTTTCCACCACCATCAAACAAATACCAAATTATGGAATTTCTCGTTGAAGAATAGTGTCGCATCCTTTCAATAGAGTTCCAGACACTTGTAGAATATATGACAAGGCACATTGAAGCTATTCTGTTGGCCCGTGGTGACCCAACACCCTATTAAGACACTTTATGTTCGTGTTTCCTTTATTTTGAAAGTTACCTGAGTGATCATAAATGTATTATTTTATTGATGTGTTATAATACAATTTGATACTGTCATATGGCATACTGTAATTGTAAAGCAAAACATGCTCTGTTTTAAACTCATTCAATTGTATATTGTATGCATTTTAAAAGGAAGATCTTTTTCACAGTCTTCATTTGTAATAAGTCAATTTTAGTCAGTTATACTGTATGGTTTTGTTTAAAGTACTTTTTTTGTGGCTTGATGATTGCGTTGCTGATGAAGAAAAAATCTTGTCATTACTTTCCCCGCATCATGCAGGAAGTCACTAGATGTAACAGTATAACTTTAAACCGTCCCCTCGCCCCGACACGGGCGCGAACCAGGGACCCTCTGTACATATCAACAAATGACACCCACGAAGCGTCGTTACCCATCGCTCCACAAAGTGCCGTTACAGAGCAACAACACTACTTCTAGGTTTCAGAGCAAGTGACGTAACTGATTGAAACGCTACTAGCGCGTACCCGCTAACTAGCTAGCCATTTCACATCCGTTACATAGAGGTGTTGTGAGAAGAGGCGCTCACACTGTCCCATTCTGAGAGCAGCAAGTGTGACTGATGTAATGCTTTACAAGGCTTGGTAAGGTCTCTCTTCTCATGGGTTCATAATAGCAGGTTGTCTCTGACAAAGGCAGACGGTAGAGAGATACACATATTTACTTACTATTAACAATATACAGTTACAAATTGAGAATTGCAGTCTTGATCTTAATATCATGGTTCATAAATGTTTAGTTTTAGGCTACCTTTACTCACATTTCAGATGTTTTTGTTTAAATCCAGATCTGTACCTGAGTTTGTGAACTGGATATTCTTAGACAATCTTACCATTGTGAGATATAATTGTTGAGAGGCAGTGCAAGACAATGTGGCAACACAGGAAAGGTTAAATGCAATAGCATCCTTTGACATCACTCTATGAAGTGTTGCAAGATACAATAAAATTGTTTAAATGCATGAAAATGAGAAACAACATTTTGATATATTTTTGGGGGTAATAATTTTCCCATCCTAAATATTACTTTTCATAAATGTTTCCTTCAAATGTGTTTTAAGAATGTCTACTTCCACTACATCAATTTCTTCTCAAGATGACCGGCACAGAGTCACCCTCCATGTCCCTCCAGTCCCTGACCACTATCCCAGCAAACATAAATGCTGACATAACCACCATCCCAGCCAACAGCAGTAACACTGAGCTCTGTACAGTGGAATCCCAACATGTTTCCATCCCTGTGATCCTAATCCTGGTCTTTGTGGTTGGCTTCCTGCTCAACAGCTTCAGTCTGTGGGTCTTCTGTTTCCGTATACCACATTGGAGCTCTGGTACCACCCTGCAGTTCAACTTGGCCCTGAGTGACGCCCTTGGCACCCCTGCAACTCCCCTGATGGCTGTATACTTAACCAAAGGCAGCAACTGGACATTTGGACCGTTACTGTGTGTATTCAAGATTTACCTTCTAAGTGCACACTTCTTAGGCAGCATCCTGTTCCTCATGCTTAGCAGCATTCATTGTTATGTGGTGGTTGTCCAATTCAACAAAAGCTCCCATATGAAACAAAATGAGTTTGTAAGGAAGTTGTTTGGTTGCTGCTTCTAGTAGAAGCTCTTGTCCTAACTTTCCTTCTTCCACCCAGTAAGGAGGGAGATAAAACCCAATGTCTGACCATCCATCAGCATGATCTGACAGATGTCTACTTTGTCATTAACTTCTTATTATTCATCTTAGGATTCCTTCTGCCTTTCTCAGTGCTGGCAGAAACCTATCGTCGCCTGGCAAACTCAGTGTCTCAACTCAATATCAACTCAGCCAGGGGCCTTGCCGTTAAGGTCAAATCACAGAGGATGATAGGTATCTGCTTAGTGATATTTGGGCTCTGCTTTCTACCACTCAATTTAGTGCGGACAATAGGGGTAGTGGTAAACAAATACAGTGAAGCTTGTACGATGCTTCAACATTTAGATACGGCATATTATGTGTCATTCATCCTGGCAGGTGTCAATAGTTGCCTGGATCCTCTGCTGTATTGTTTTGGGTCCCAGACGTTTAGAAAGGCATTTCAGGGTGGATCCTTCAGTGTGGGTCGGATGAACACTAAAAGAAGTACAACAGAGCTTTGAGTGAGTCGTGAGACAGAGAGGTTATCAATTACACTGCAATATTATTGAATATATCACATTCTATGTACAGTATGCTGCTTTCTCTGTTTCATATTCATGTCTCATTGATAATTATCTGGATGGGGGTCATATTGGGTCAACTTTTTAACTGTTAATCTAATAATTGTTTTTTATTTTCTTTGTGTATGAATTGTTATCATATTTTGTAATGTAATTATTGTTTCTTTGACCTTTTGCTTTTATTTGAGAAAATAAGTATATATGAGGTCAAAACCTGTTCAAAATCCGGATTAAAAGAAAATGTACCTCTATTTGTCTATAGTTGTCATTTCACAAACTCACTAAAGGTGGGAGTGTTGACTATCCATACAGTAGGCATATCAGATACCCTAATTTGTCTCAGTCCTGTAACCAAAAACAATGTTTTACTTAGCCAATTTCAATTTGATGTATGAAAATTACATGGAATTCAAATGGATTTACCCCAATCACTTTCTGACAGCACCCCTTTTGATTTGAATGAAACCTTCCATGAAAAACAGCCCAGAACATTATTCCTCCTCCACCTAACTTTACAGTTGGCACTATGCATTGGGGCAGGTAGTGTTCTGCTGACATCCGCCAAACCCACATTCATCTGTTGGACTGCCAGATGGTGAAGTGTGATTCATCACTCCATAGAACGCATTTCCACTGCTCCATGCTTGGCATTGCGCATGGCGATCTTATGTTTGTGTCTGGCTGCTCGGCCATGGAAACCCATTTCATGAAGCTCCCAACAAACAGTTATTGTGCTGACGTTTCTTCCAGAGGCAGGTTGGAACTCGGTAGTGAGTGTTTCAAACTAGGATAGAGGTTTTTTATACCCTACACTCTTCAGCACTCAGCGGTCCCGTTCTGTGAGCTTCTGTGGCCCACCACTTCGCAGCTGAGCCGTTGTTGCTCCTAGACGTTTCCACTTCACAATAACAGCATTTACAGTTGACTGGGGCAGCTCTAGCAAGGCAGACGTTTGACAAACGGACTTGTTGGAAAGGTGGCAACCTTTTTTTAAAGATATATTTATTTTTTTGCCCAATTTCGAGGTATCCAATTGTTCGTCGTTCCTGTCTTGTCTCATCGCTACAACTCCTGTACGGGCTCGGGAGAGACAAAGGTCGAGAGCCATGCGTCCTCCGAAACACAACCCAACCAAGCCGCACTGCTTCTTAACACAGCGCGCATCCAACCCAGAAGCCAGCCACACCAATGTGTCGGAGGAAACACTGTACGCCTAGCGGCCTGGTCAGCGTGCACTGCGCCCGGCCCGTCACAGGAGTCGCTAGTGCGCGATTAGACAAGG
This sequence comes from Salvelinus fontinalis, assembly GCF_029448725.1. Classification (NCBI taxonomy): domain Eukaryota; kingdom Metazoa; phylum Chordata; class Actinopteri; order Salmoniformes; family Salmonidae; genus Salvelinus; species Salvelinus fontinalis. Next base: position 21,018,990 of record NC_074668.1, on the reverse strand, counting down.
ATATCCCTACCGGCCAAACCTTCCCTAACTCGGACAACGCTAGGCCAATTGTGCGTCGCACCGTGGAACTCCCGGTCGCGGCCGGCTGCGACAGAGCCTGGACTCGAACCCAGAGTCTTAGACCACTGCGCCACCCGGGAGGCCCATAAGGTGGCATCCTTTGATGGTTCCACTTTGAAAGTCACTGAGCTCTTCAGAAAGGCCATTCTACTGCCAATGTTTGTCTATGGAGATTGCATGGCTCTGTGCTCGATTTTATACACTTGTCAGCAACAGGTGTGGCTGAAATTGCCGAATCCACTAATTTGAAGGGGTGTCCTCATACTTTTGTATATGTGGTGTATTTGACCATTGTAGCAGTGCTCAGAAAGGGACTTTTCGGACTTGAATGCCAAAACATTCAAGAGATAAAAGTGCTCAAAGTTTACCCTTTTTGCAAACTCCACAGTGCCTTGAGACATCAATGTCTTCATCACTGGAAAAGATAAACAGTTGAGATTGATATCATTTAAAAGCTTACAAACACGGTTGTCAAACTATCTTATCATTTCTTTCTTCTTAAATGTTTAATAAAAATCTCATTTTCACCAGGGGTACGCACAATTCTGTTGGGTGTACCCCAAATAAAAATGTGATTCACATTGTTTTTAATAAAAAAAATACATTATTCACATTTTCAAACAGTCCATTTATATTTTCCAACGGGGCCATATATTTAGGGGAGGTTTTTCTCTCCCCTGAGTAGCCTCGTTTCCCTGCCAAAAATAAAATTCAACCATCTAGTGTTAAGCGAAATAACAACATAATGTCAAATACAGATAGCTTAATCAAATAACATCCAATCACATTAACCGTTACTCTCTCGCAGGAATTCCACTAACGGTCCGTATGTAGCCAAAAGTAGCTGCTGCTCATGTTGGTATCTGTACTGATGGCGCAAAAGCCATGACAGGGAGACATAGTGGAGTGGTAACACGTGTGCAAGCAGTTTCTCCAGACACCACTTGGGTACACTGCAGCATCCACCGAGAGCCTCTTGCTGCCAAGGGAATGCCTGATAGCTTGAAAGACGTTTTGGACATTACAGTGAAAATGGTTAACTTTGTTAAAGCAAGGCCCCTGAACTCTTGTGTATTTTCTGCATTATGCAATGATATGGGCAGTGACCATGTAACACTTTTACAACATACAGAAGTGCGCTGGTTATCAAGGGGCAAAGTATTGACACATTTTTATGAATTGAGAGACGACCTTAACGTTTTCTTTACTCATCATCATTTTCACTTGTCTGAACGCTTGCATAATGATGAGTTTCTTACACGACTGGCCTATCTGGGCGATGTTTTTTCTCTCCTGAATGATCTGAATCTAGGATTACAGGGACTCTCCACAACTATATTCAATGTGCGGAACAAAATTGAGGCTATGATTAAGAAGTTGGAGCTCTTTTCTGTCTGCATTAACAAGGACAACACACAGGTCTTTCCATCATTGTATGATTTTTTGTGTGCAAATGAGCTCAAGCTTATGGACAATGTCAAATGTTATATAGTGAAGCACCTGAGTGAGTTGGGTGCGCAATTATGCAGGTACTTTCCTGAAACGGATGACACAAACAACTGGATTCATTATCCCTTTCTTGCTCTGCCTCCAGTCCACTTACTGATATCTGAACAAGAGAGCCTCATCGAAATTGCAACAAGCTGTTCTGTGAAAATTGAATTTAATCAGAAGCTACTGCCAGATTTCTGGATTGGGCTGCGCTCAGAGTATCCTGCCTTGGCTAATCGAGCTGTTAAGACACTGATGCCCTTTGTACCACGTACCTAGGTGAGAGTGGATTCTCGGCAAATGATTTAAGACTGAGACTCTCTCCAATACAACCCAACATTGCAGAATTATGTGCATCCTTTCAAGCACACCCTTCTCATTAACCTGTGGTGAGTTATTCACAATGTTTGATTAACAAATAAGGTTTTATATGTAAGATGGTTAATTAAAGAGCAAAATGTGTGATTATTGTTATTATATTATTATTTGTGCCCTGGTCCTATAAGAGCTCTTTGTCACTTCCCACGAGCCGGGTAGTGACAAAAACTCACACTCATTCTCATGTTTAATAAATGTATCGTATGGTGTGTGTGTGGCAGGCTTACAATGATGGCAAAAATAACATTTGAGAGTGCGCTGACCCTGGTGCTAGAGGTGGTACACAGCTGGAGGTTGAACGTTTGAAGAGGAAAGGGACTATAACATTTTGGGAACCACTGGTGTACTAGATCAGTTGCAGTGGTATGAAGGGATAGGTCCATTCTATGAATTATATTTCTTTAATTAAACGGACGCCCACCTTGTAATCAAGAGCATGTGTCTCAACCAATGGGGGCACATAAAAAAACTTAGATTATGTAAAATAGCGTCTAAACTACAACATTTGCGAATATTTCAAGTATACACGTTTATAAATAATTGACGTAAAAGGTGAAACATTACAATGTTTATTAATAAACGTGTTAATGATATCAAACTGAAACGTTTATCTTTTCCAGTGATGAAGACGTGGATGTCTAAATCTAGCGTGAGGTATGCAAAATGGGTCAACTTTGAGCACCTTAATCTAATTCAAATCCAAAAAGCCACTTTCTGACCACTTCTGGGAAGTTTTGTTTTAAATAAAAGGGATGCTGTCAAAAAGTGATTGAATTCAAATGGATTTAACCATTGAAAAATAATGTATGATATTTTGTTTACAGTACACAGGACACATGCATAACATTTAAATACGTATTTAACAGAGATATGTGAGATACATTTTATGTGAGATATATTTATGTTTAATTTTTATTTAACACGAGACGCTATATAAAAAAAGAGCTGTTTCCTGTTAGTGACGTCACGGCGGATCAACTTGGACAGGGAAGAAAACGCCACTACTGCGTAGTGCGCACAGGTGACTGAGCCTTCGGTGTCACCTTCTCGTGGTGGAAAACATGGGAAAACTCCAAGAATTCGACATAACTTTTAAAGACAATAAAGTTGTTTATAGTCCTGGAGAGTCACTTTCAGGCACTCTGAAAATCACAACCACCGAAGCTCTGCTATGTAAAGGTAGGGTTCTGGAAAACGTCACCATTTAACAATCATTGCTAACTTTCTTTCACCTGTCGTGAATTTGTCATCTCCTCGGACAAGGAAGTAGCGTTAGTGTTTCACTGAAGCAAACAATGGTTATGCAATTGTGATTTGTGACACTTTTTATTTACAGTAGCCTACATTGCATTTTTGTTGTATTTTTATTATTCTCAGGTGATGAACGTGTACAACTAACTTAATTTGTAAAGGGTTCAGGTAGACTGAATTGTATCATGTTCTTGGGGGGGGGGGGGGGGGGGGGGGGGGGGTTTACTCGAACAGACACTTTCTTTAGATGTGTTTGAAGGAGAAAAAAACAAGGCGATCAGTCTCATTTGTGTTGTCAGAGAGGAAAATTTGGACTCATTTTTGGGGTCTGTTGACTAACTTAAGGAAGGATCTCAAAGGGCTTTCCCTGTCCCAAGTATCAAATAGCCGTTGACAGCTGGTGGTCACCCTCATCCTTATCACCTGTTATAGTAGAACAAAATAATTTCATTTATTCATCAAAATTGCACTGGGGGTGATCAAACATGTTTTGAGGTAGTCCCATATATATCTATTTTTTCCAATGCTGTTTAGACAGTAGGTGGAGTTAAAGAACAACCCCCCCAAAAATATGTTCATGGTAAAACACATATTTGAAGATACATTTTCTCTGAACCTTATTGAACATGAGAACTAAATTGCCCTCTTAAAACACAGATGTTTGTGTCATGGGTGTTTCGGCTCAATGTCTTGTGTTAAAGCTCCGGTTTGTTTACATTCCAGGTCAGGAAAAACAGATCAGGCTGTAGCAGCTTGAGTCATGCATTTAGATACGGAAGGAATACAGTGTCACTGGCTGCTCTGTTGTTAACTGATGTCTTAAGAACTTCATAACCTTCCCAAGTTACCGCAGTATTGGTTATCTGACCTGTTGTGAGGACTTCACATTTGATTTTCACAACAGGTGGTCCTCAACAATATCACATTTTTAGACTCTGTAAAGTGGATCTTTGTATTTATTATGGATCCCCATTGGCAGCAGCTACTCTTCATGGGGTCCAGCAAAATTTAAGGCAGTTTATACAATTTTAAAACATTACAATACTACATTCACAGATTTCACAACACACTGTGTGCCCTCAGGCCCCTACTCCACCACTACCACATATCTACAATACTAAATCCATGTGTATGTATTAGAGGTCGACCGATTATGATTTGTCAATACCGATTTATTGGAGGACCAAAAAAAGCCGATACCAATTAATCGGCCGATTAAAAAAAAAAAAAAAAAAAAAAAAAAAAGTTTTATTTTTTATTTTTTTATTTCTTTATTATAATTATTTAAAAACAATGTAATGACAATTACAACAATACTGAATGAACACTTAAATTAAACTTAATATAATACATCAATCAAATAAATAATGAAAGTGTTCAATTTGGTTTAAATAATGCAAAAACTAAGTGGTGGGGAAGAAAGTAAAAGTGCAATATGTGCCATGTAATAATGCTAACAGTGAAATACGAAACCGTTCCGTATTTTATCTAACCGTTGGCATCCATAAGTCTAAATATTCCTGTTACATTGCACAACCTTCAATGTTATGTCATAATTACGTAAAATTCTGTCAAATTAGTTCGCAACGAGCCAGGCGGCCCAAACTGTTGCATATACCCTGACTGCGTGCAATGAACGCAAGAGAAGTGACACAATTTCCCTAGTTTAATATTGCCTTCTAACATTCATTTATTTTGACTAAATATGCAGGTTTAAAAATATATAGTTCTGTGTATTGATTTTAAGAAAGGCGTTGATGATTATGGTTAGGTACACATTGGTTCAACGACAGCGCTTTTTTCGCGAATGCGCTTGTTAAATCACCCGTTTGGCGAAGTAGGCTATGATTCAATGATAAATTAACAGGCACCACATCGATTATATGCAATGCAGGACAAGCTAGATAAACTAGTAATATCATCAACCATGTGTAGTTAACTAGTGATTATGTTAAGATTGATTGTTTTTTATAAGATACGTTTAATGCTAGCTAGCACCTTCCATGGCTCCTTGCTGCACTCGCATAACAGGTAGTCAGCCTGCCACGCAGTCTCCTCGTGAAGTGCAATGTAATCGGCCATGATCGGTGTCCAAAAATGCCAATTACCGATTGTTATGAACTTGAAATCGTCCCTAATTAATTGGCCATTCCGATGAATCGGTCGACCTCTAGTATGTATAGTGCTTATGTAATTGTGTGTGTATGCATGTCTGTTCCAATGTTTGTGTTGCTTCACAGTCCCTGCTATTCCATAAGGTGTTTTTTATTTTTTTATATCTGTTTTTTAAATCAAATTTTACTGCATGCGTCAGTTACTTGATGTGGAATAGAGTTCCATGTAGTCATGGCTCTATGTAGTACTGTGTGCCTCCCGTGGTCTGTTCTGTTCTGGACTTGGACTGTGAAGAGGCCACTTGTAGCATGTCTTGTGGGGTATACATTGGTGTCTGAGCTGTGTGCCAGTAGTTTAAACAGACAGCTCGGTGCATTCAACATGTCAATACCTCTCATAAATAGAAGTAGTGATGAAGTCAATCTCTCCTCCACGTTCAGCCAGGAGAGATTGACATGCATATTATTAATATTAGCTCTCTGTGTACACCCAAGGGCCAGCCATGCTCCCTGTTCTGAGCCAATTGCAATTTTTCTAAGTTTTTTTGTGGCACCTGACCACACGACTGAACAGTAGTCAGTGTGACAACTAGGGTCTGTAGGACCTGCCTTCTTGATAGTGTTGTTAAGAAAGCAGGGCATTGATTTATTATAGACAGACTTCTCCCCATCTCAGCTACTACTGCATCAATGTTTTGACCATGACAGTTTCCAATCTAGTGTTATTCCAAACAGTTTAGTAATCTCAATTTGCTCAATTTCCACATTATTTAGTTGAGGTTTAGGGTTTAGTGAGTGTGTTCTTCCAAATACAATGCTTTTAGTTTTTGAAATATTTAGGGCTAACTTATTCCTTGCCACCCACTCTGAAACTGACTGCAGCTTTTTTTTTGAGTGTTGCAGTCATTTCAGTCGCTGTAGTAACTGACGTGTATAGTGTTTAGTCATCCGCAAAAATAGAAACTCTGGCTTTACACAGTCAGTGGCATGTCGTTAGTAAAAATTGAAAAAAGCAAGGGGCCTGAACAGCTACCCTGTGCAATTCCTGATTCTAACTGGATTATGTTGGAGAGGCTTCCATTAAAGAACACCCTCTGTGTTCTGTTAGACAAGTAACTCGTTATCCACATTATAGCAGGGGGTGTAAAGCCATAACACAAGTTTTTCCAGCAGCAGACTATGATGAGTAATGTGAAAAGCTACACTGAAGTTTAACAAGACAGCCCCCACAATCATCAACATGCTCTTAACAAGTTTAATTGTTTTAATGTTATACGATTGTCGTTATGGGAATTTAAGTTTAATTTGAACTTGTATAATTTAGCCTGAATATTTAGCTGAATGTCAGAGTACTGAACTTTATACTTCCACAGGGTATTTTTTATTTGTTTTTACTTGGCTGTCCTTCTCCAGGACTGTCAGTGTTATTGGGCTCCATCCAGAATTAAGATTGATTGAACTATTAATTAATGTGGGTCATAACCCCAATACTGTCCCAGAGCTGTTTCAAATCCCCTCTAGGACTCCCATTTAGCACCCTTTAATTGATGTGCTCATTTTATTTGTTTATTTAACCTTTATTTAACTAGGCAAGTAGGTTAAGAAAAAAATTATTATTTACAATGACAGCCTAGGAACAGTGGGTTAACTGCCTTGTTCAGGGGCAGAATGACAGACTTTTACCTTGTCAGCTTAGGGATTCGATCTAGCAACCTTTCGGTTACTGACCCAACGCTCTAACCACTAGGCTACCTGCCACGCTATTGGCTTGTGTGACTTTGGTGTGTTTTGAGTATCACTGCAAGGTATGTGACTCGCATAAGAAAACAAACTGTTCAAGTGTGTTGCTTTGCGTCACGCCAGAAACTGTTTTGTCTGTTTGACTTGTCTGTTAGTATCCCACATTATTTGAGCTTGGTTTTTAAGAATATGTTCTGTGTGACATGTTACGTGTTTGCAGGAAAATTTCCCTCAATGTAAACTCTCCTCAAAAGGCCTGTGAATAATTGATTGCTGTGGTCTGCATCTGCCAAACAAATGGCAGATTCAAACAATCTAGGGACCTTAAGTTATCTTATTTTCTTGTGAAGTTAATAGTTCTGTGTATTATCCCTGCAGATATCAAAGTGAATTGCCAAGGCTGCTGTGGTGTCACCAGCAAGATTAATGACACATCCTGGATGGTGGAGGAGCAGTACTTCAGCAGCACGCTCTCTGTGGCAGATAAAGGTGCTGTCAACATTACCTGCTCACCTTTACAGTTATAGGCCACATTCACCTCCCTTTCCCACTTCTTACTGACACTTCAGTTATGGTGTAACTGTTTCCTTTGAAATGACACGTACACACCTTCCAGTCAGTCGTTGTTTTTGTAAAGATTTTCTTTTATCACCTACATATGCAAGAAGGATGAGGTAAACAAACATTTAATCCCTATTCTGAGAGCTTTCCCTTCTACCCTGAAAGTTGAATGTGATTCATAGAACAAGAACAGCAGACATTGTTAATGGACAGAATGTTTTCCAGCCAGCTGATCTGGTGCTTATCTTTCTTCCTGTCTCCCAGGAACCCTGAAACAGGGAGATCACAGTTTTCCATTCAAGTTTCTCATTCCAGGTAAGGCTGCTGAGTGATGGAGCTTTGCAGATCTGTGCACCACATTCTTTAAAATATATGGGTTTTCCTCACATTTTATAATCAGACATGCCCTGGCATGCGAGTAGATACTTTAGTTTTGACATGGCTCATTCATTATCAGCAGAAGTAATATTAGAAATGTAGTACATTTCCTGAATTTCTACATTAATGATTGAGGATGTGGATTACCATGGGGACCGTTGACATGTGTCTAGAATGGAAATGGCGCTACAAATGACTGCACATTGGCAGAGTAATTGATGTGAGCCTCTAAAATAACTTACTCGTGGCCATGAGTTTGAGGTTGAGGTAACAATTTATGTTAAGGTAGCGGAAGACACATTTCAGTTGAATGCATTCAGTTGTACAACTGACTAGGTATCTCCCTTTCCCTTATAGAAGGGCTATAAGTAGTTCATAAATGTTTCATTATTAGCGCATACATACATGCAGTACCAGTCAAACGTTTGGACACACCTACTCATTCAAGGGTTTTTCTTTTGACTATTTTCTACATTGTAGAATAATAGTGAAGACATCAACTATGAAATAACGCATATGGATTCATGTAGTAACCAAAAAAGTGCTAAACAAATCAAAATATATATTTTAGTTTCTTCAAATTAGCCACTTTTTGCCTTGACAGCTTTACACACTCTTGGCATTCTATCAACCAGCTTCACCTGGAATGCTTTTCCAACAGTCTGGAAGGAGTTCCCACGTATGCTGAGCTCTTGTTGGCTGCTTTTCCTTCACTCTTCCTTCAATCAACTCATTCCAAACATCTCAATTGGGTTGAGTGATTGGGTGATTGTGGAGGCCAGGTCATCTGATGCAGCGCTCCTTCACTCTCCTTGGTCAAATAGCCCTTACACAGCCTGGAAGTGTGTTGGTTTATTGTCCTGTTGAAAAACAAATGATAGTCCCACTAAACACACCAGATGGGATGACATATCGTTGTAGAATGCTATGGTAGCCATGCTGGTTAAGTGTGCCTTGAATTCTAAATAAATCACTGACAGTGTCACCAGCAAAGCACCCCCACACCATCACACCACCATGCTTCACAGTGGAAACCACACATGTGGAGCTCATCTGTTCACCTACTCTGTCTCACAAAGACACGGCGGTTGAAACCAAAAATCACATTTGGACTCATCAGACCAAAGGACAGATTTCCACCGATCTAATGTCCATTGCTCGTGTTTCTTGGCCCAAGCAAGTCTCGTCTTATTGGTGTCCTTTAGTAGTGGTTTCTTTGCAGCAATTTGAACATGGAGGCCTGATCCATGCAGTCCCCTCTGAACAGTTGATGTGTCTGTTACTTGAACTCTGAAGCATTTATGTGGGCTGGTAACTCTAATGAACTTATCCTCTGCAGCAGAGATAACTCTGGGTCTTCCTTTCCTGTGGCGATCCTCATGGGAGCCAGTTTCATCACAGTGCTTGATGTTTGTTGCTACTGCACTTGAAGAAATGTTGAAGTTCTTAATTTTCTGTATTGACTGACCTTCATGTGTTAAAGTAATGATGGACTGTTGTTTCTCTTTGCTTATTTGAGCTGTTCTTGCCATAATATGGACTTGGTCTTTTACCAAATAGGGCTATCTTCTATATACCACCCCTACCTTGTCACAAAACAACTGATTGGCTCAAACACATAATGTACTTTAACAAGGAACACCTGTTAATTGAAATGCATTCCTCATGAAGCTGGTTGAGAGAATGCCAAGAGTGTGCAAAGCTGTCATCAAGGCAAAGGGTTGCTACTTTGAAGAATCTCAAATATATTTATATTTGTTTAACAATTTTTGGGTGGTTACTGCATGATTCCATATGTTTATTTAATAGTTTTGACGTCTTCACTATTATTCTACAATGTAGAATATAATAAAAATGAAGAAAAACCCTTGATTGAGTAGGTGTGTCCAAACTTTTGACTGATTGTATGTCTGTATTAAAAATCTGTAATGAATCATTTTAATGCGTTTGTTGAGATTGTGCCCTTGTCCATTAGCTCATTAGCCTCCTTTTCCACTTGTTGACTAGTATGGTAGGGACTGAGAGCATGGATACGCCGAGATGTGTTAGCTGAACTGCTTAGTTCCCAATTTCACCTGCTGTATCAAGCCACCTGTTATCTTTGTTATACTATCCTCTGTACTTGTATGACCGTGGCTTCCTCGCTTATGTTTTGTCTCATGGTCATTCATACTAACAATCTGTTATGGCCTACTTCTCTTTTTTGTTTCAAAGTATGACTCTTGATTATTGGACTGTTACACTTTGCATGCTAAGGAAATTAGTCCGATAGATCATTATATGAACTATATCACATTCTGCCTTATCTATGCAATAGCTTGCAGGGAGAGGAGCCCTATGATAACATCATAAACCCTCTGCTCATTACTTATTGTTAAGATCTGTCAGACTGACCGACAGACTGCCTGTCCAGTTGAGAAGGTATTCACTTTCCTTCTGACAAAGTTATCTTTCATAACAATGTAGGTGATCCATACCACAGAAACCCAAACCAACCTAACCGGTCCTCAACTGTCCGTTCTGATTTAAAATCTGTAATTTGAAACTTGCATCTGCTGTTCAATGTACACCGTCTTTCAATGGTCAAACAAATAGATACAGACCATTTGTGTTGCCACTATTTTTGACAATATTCTTGCCACCGTGAAAAGACATCCTGTGCTAAATAACTACTCCTTCCATTCCCATATAGCCTCTGTTCCCACATCCTTTGAAGGAAACTATGGAAAAGTTATGTACAGAGCGAGGGCTTTCATTGACACTCCTCGCTTCTCTAAGGACTATAAGGTGGAGAAGCCTTTCTACCTGCTGAATCTCCTCAACCTCAATGATGTACCTGACATCCATGTGAGAGCTTCCCTGGCTGATTTGATACCTTTTCACTTTATCAGAGATATCCAAACCTCAGACACTGGACATTGGTGAATCTGGTCTTAACTTTATATTTCCCACCTGTTTCCAGGGACGTAGTTCATCTTCCATTACTAAGAAGTTCACCTACCTGCTGGGGGTAAAGACAGGAACTGTGGTGCTGAAGGCCCATAGTGACATGAAGGGCTACACACCTGGTCAGGTCATCCAACTGACCACAGAGATCCACAACCAGTCTGGGAAAACCACAGGGACTGTGGTAGCCTGTCTCATTCAGGTATAGAGTACTGACCTAGTCTTCAGTGCTTGAAATAAAGCAAGGCGAAGGGAAGTGTTTCAACAAAGTGTGGTTGTGTTAATGGCGCTATAAAGCTGCAATGGGGTAATTCTTGTCTCAATGTGTAGGTGGGATATATATAAAGGGTTTGCTTTATTTTAGTCACTCAAACATTATCTACCCTATTTCTGTGTGCTCATCTCCAACAGAAAGTAACTTACCAGACAAAGAAGCCTACCATTGACTTGAGGACTTTAGTGCAGGTGGAGGGTGCTGGGGTGAAGGCTGGCAAACAGGCTGAGTGGAAGGAGCAGATTATTGTACCTCCTCTGCCTCAGTCATCTCTGGCTGACTGTGGTCTAATAAACATGGAATACTTTATTGAAGTAAGCAACTTTTCTCTTCCTGATAACGTTCCTCTTCAGTGAAACCTTTTGGTCTACAGTTTAGCACCCATGTTTTGATAATACCTTTTCTTTACTCCCTGGTACTTTAGATCTCTCTGAAATCTCCTGAGGCTTCGTTTTTGTTGCCCATCCACATTGGAAACATCTCAGTGGATACCACGTCAGCACGACCCTCCAGACCCCCTCCTCCAACCACCGATCCTTCTCGCTCCTCCGCAAACCCTACCAAGCTAGAAAACAGCAGACGCTCTGAGCCGTCCTCCCAAGACCAAGAAACTCCACCTACCCCTCGCCCTTCCCCCCACCCAGCCCCAAAACCTGTTCCAAGAATCAGAGTCTCCACTTCCTTCCCTGCCTCCCCCAGTGCCCCTCCAGCTGAGATTGACTATCTGGTCATGGACGCCAGGGGGCAGGCGACCGAGGCCCTCCCAACTGAGAGCCACTCCCAGCTTGGTCTCTTGAGCTCTCAGGCCACCGTCTCCCCCAGTGCCTTCAGCTATGCCCCAGGCCTCACCTTCTCCCAGAACCAGCCCCAGAGTGATGCCACAAACCCAACGGGACCTTTGTTCTGTGTGTCCACAGGGGCCACCATCCCATTCTTCTCTGAGGGCAGTACCAACCCCAAGCCTACCCTCTACCCACTCCTGCCTCCAGAGTACAGCACCTCAACACTCCCACAAGGTCAGTCTTAACTCCTGTAGTGACTGGCGGTGCTAATGCTATTTACTTTTTACTCAAAGTTATCTTATTGCACAGTTTGATATTAGTATTTGGGTAAGGTGTTTTCTAGTATTGTCATCTCAATGTATTTGTTGTGGCTGGTTTGAGATTCTTGGCTAATATCCATTATGAAAGAGTCTAATTGCCACACCTTAGACAGTTATGCCTTTGCTTTGTAAGTTGTGCTGTGACCTCATGTAGTTAGGTGGGTCTTGTGTAATAATGTCTCTGTCTGCTAACTAATATCCGCTGTCCTCTGTTACAGAGGCTCCTCCCAGCTATGTCGAGAGCTGTAGCAGCAACACATAAAACAATGTCATGACACAGGAGAGACTGCTTGCAACACTGAACATGACAACCAACCTCCCTTCTATTCGATCATGCTGCCAGATAGACCTCTTAAGTACGTCACCCCAGGTTAAGCAACACCTTTTTTATGACTACTGATTGCTTTCACACATTTTCTGCGCTTTCAGGACAGTAATGGTATTACATAAACAAATTTTATAGCTGGAGACATGTTTTCAAAGATAAGTCAGGGTAGAATTAGTTAAGAATATGTTGAAATGGCATCTTTTTTTAACTAGGCAAGTCAGTTAAGAACAAATTCTTATTTACAATGACGGCCTACACCGGCTATACCCGGACGAAGCTGGGCCAATTGTGTGCCGCCCTATGGGACTCCCAATCACGGCCAGTTGTGATGCAGCCTGGAATCGAACAACGATGTCTAGTGAGGTTCTAGCACGGAGATGCAGTGCTTTAGACTGCTGTGCCACTCGGGAGCCAAAACCCCTATGATTGAAACGAAGTGAATATCCATGAAGCACACTAGCAACTGCCCAGGCTATGTTTTATGTAAGCTCTATGTTTATTTATTGTTTTCACTTAACTGTTCATAGACAATTCACTATGTTCTATATCCAAATAATATTTTATGCATAGGAAATACAGTGCCTTGATACTCTACAATGCACAACCTAATAAAATTGTGTGGTATGTTAAGCCATTTTTGTTTTGCTTTGTTTACTATTCCAGGGTAATTGTACATCTCTCTAGTTTTAGGCCCATTTATCAGTTGTAAACATGAAGGGTCTTGCACTCCAATATAGAAGATGTCTGCTCGACAGCGATTCTTGCAAGTCGGGACAATTCTTGTCCGACAGGGAAACTTTATTTTTATAGTTGCACTTTTTAAAGCTAAATCATATTTAGTGGAATTGTATAAGGTAAAGCTGTATGCCTGGAAATGCTCTTGTCTGAAGCAGAGCATCCAAATTTCAAACTGTCCAGAAAAGTGTTTAAAATTCTAAAATCTCTCTCTTCCTGATAAATAGGAATTTTAATTCCAATGTTCTTTAAATTAGGTTTTTGAGTCAAAGCAACCGAGGAAAAACTAAATTGCTACTTTGTATACCACTTAAATGAAGAAAAAACTATTTGTCAACTCCGTCTTGATTTTAAAATAAATATTTATTTAACTGACTTGCCTGGTTATGAAAAAATTCTTATTTACAATAATGGCCTAGGAACAGTGGGTGAACTGCCTTGTTCAGGGGCAGAACAACAGATTTTTACATTGTCAGCTTGGGGATTCGATCTAGCAACCTTTCGGTTATTAGTCCAAAGCTCTAACCATGCGGCTACCTGCTTCCCCAAGGGCGTTAACTCTGTCAGAGTGCTGAAAGATCTGATGGACTGGTTGGTTTTGGGGGGATTTTCAAATGAATAATTGTTGACATTTTACAAACGTTTATTGAATTTTTAGAAGCAACAGTATGTCTGTTTTGAGTATTTGTCAACTCTGTTAGTGGCTTGTCAACTCCATCACTGATGGATTAAGCTTTTAAGATTAGATTATTTTAGTCAATATTCAGGAAAAATATTTTGATGCTCCCGCCTGCTGTGTACTGAAGTCTTAGCTAGCTAGCACAAGGTGTCCATCGCTCCTGCCTGCCAAACGCCTGCTGTCGTTAACAGAACCTGATGTCATTTATAGAGCTGTGGGAAAGCAGTACTGTGTGGTCTGCATTGATATATATATATATATATATATATATATATATATATATATATATATATATATATATATATATATATATATATATATATATATATATATATATATATATATATATATATATGTGTGTGTGTGCCCAGTATAAATGGCTGCCCAGTGGCTTCAAAGTCTCTCATTGGCCAACACATAGCATCAGCAATCCAGGGTGCATACACATCTAAACTCAGCAAAAAAAGAAACGTCTCTTTTTCAGGACCCTGTCTTTCAAAGATAATTCTTAAAAATACAAATAACTTCACAGATATTAATTGTAAAGGGTTTAAATACTGTTTCCCAACAATTCATGAACATGCACCTGTGGAACGGTCGTTAAGACACTAACAGCTTACAGACGGTAGGCAATTAAGGTCACAGTTATGAGAACTTAGGACACTAAAGAAGCCTTTCTACTGACTCTGAAATATGCCCAGGGTCCCGGCTCATGTGTGTGAATGTGCCTTAGGCATGCGGCAAGGAGGCATGAGGACTGCAGATGTGGTCAGGGCAATAAATTGCAATGTCCGTATAGTGAGACGCCTAAGACGGCGCTACGGGACGGACAGTTGATCGTCCTCGCAGTGGCAGACCACATGTAACAACACCTGCGAGACGGGTACAGGATGGCAACAACTGCCCGAGTTACACCAGGAACGCACAATCCCTCCATCAGTGTTCAGACTGTCCGCAATAGGCTGAGAGAGGCTGGACTGAGGGCTTGTAGGCCTGTTGTATGGCAGGTCCTCACCAGACATCACCGGCAACAACGATGCCTATGGGCACAAATCCACCATCACTGGACTAGACAGGACTGGCAAAAAGTGTATGTCACTGAAGAGTTGCGGTTTTGTCTCACCGGGGGGATAGTCACATTAGCGTTTATCATCGAAGGAATGAGCGTTACACCGAGGCCTGTACTCTGGCATGGGATCGATTTGGAGGTGGAGGGTCCGTCATGGTCTGGGACGATGTGTCACAGCATCATCAGACTGAGCTTGTTGTCATTGTAAGCAATCTCAACGCTGTGCGTTACAGGGAAGACATCCTCCTTCCTCATGTGGTACCCTTCCTGCAGGCTCATCCTGACATGACCCTCCAGCATGACAATGCCACCAGCCTAACTGTTCGTTCTGTGCGTGATTTCCTGCAAGACAGGAATGTCCGTGTTCTGCCATGGCCAGCGACGAGCCTGGATGTCAAATCTGGTGCAGTCCATGAGGAAGAGATGTACTGCAGGACTTAATGCAGCTGGTGGCTACACCAGATACTGACTGTTTCTTTTGATTTTGACCCCCCCCCCTCCTTTTTGTTCAGGGACACATTATTCAATTTCCATTAGTCACATGTCTGTGGAACTTGTTCAGTTTGTCTCAGTTGTTGAATCTTGTTATGTTCATACAAATATTTACACATGTTAAGTTTGCTGAAAATAAACGCAGTTGACAGAGAAAACGTTCTTTTTTTTGCTGTGTTTAGTACTTAATTTGTAAATCGGGAGGTGCCGGTGATGTGCTGAAAAGCTCCCTCCTGCTAGAATCCCCCCCTCGCGTGAACGCGCACGCACTCAATTCTTCATTGCTGTTACTTGCTTGCTAGTTGGGATTTCTGATCAAGTTAGGCTGCGTTTCACTTTATTTTTCATGTCGGTTTGATTGCGGTGGAGGCGCTAGTACTGTCTGCTGTTTTCGGTTTGGCTATTTGTTTCAAGTGTATTAGTCTATAAATAAATCTCTTTACCAAAATTCGTCATCTCTCCCATGTCTTATTTGACTAGTAGTTGTTCTCAAATGTTTATTGCTTGCCTACATGTTACTACTTCCTCTGTTTCAATATAAGACATACATTAATTTTTAATTTCAGTTGTCTATCCTGACGTGAAGTTTGTTCTATAGAAAGTATTTGACTCTGGAGTGTGCCACAGATAGTATTTGACTCTAGCCACAAAAATAAGGAAATTAGAAGGGGGGGAGGATTTCAGCAAGGCTGTTTTCTTGCCTGCTGAAATTCTGCCACCCCTTCTATCTTGGGACTGCAAGGCCTGGCACACTTCAGAATAATTTTGGTAGCTCATGTTGACCAGTAGTGTGTGCCACAGAAAGCAAAATTAGACTATGAAGAAACATAAACATTTATTTTAGAAACATTTTGTAATGTTTAATAAAATAATGATAATACACAATAACAAAAAAACATCACAAAGTTAAGTTTGTTAACAAACATTAAATTAGAAATACAAATTTCCATCTTTGCATAATAAGATATAAAATGACTAAATCAAATATAAAAAGACAAATAACAAACAAATATTGGAAAGCTGCAACAAAGCTCGACTGAACATTTTAGTCCACTTGTTATGGAGAGTTTCCCAGGTGATACCGTCAACTCAAGCCTAACCTAGTCCTGACAGGCAGCGCAGACACAATCCTCCAATGATGTGATGGTTTTCAAACAGGACTGGTGGAACCATCGTGGCAGCGGTCACAATCAATCTGAAATTTATGATGATTTTTTTAAAAATATATTTAAAACATCAAATACATTTTCATGAATTACTATTTATTTCATTATCAGACAAAGAGGATGATACTACCTCTAGAAATATTACTGCTAAAACAAATTCGTACTCCTAAAAATGTGCCTTTTTTTTAGAAGTGAACAAGCAATCACCCAGTTAGTGTCTTCCTCATTATTGTCCACCTCCCCACAGAAGTGGCACAGTTGGCTCAGGTCATCTAGCAAAACATAATGTCAAGTAGTCTATTCATCTTTACATGTGTTTTTCTGAGCAAACAGGGAACAAGGGAATAGTATAGGTTTCTTGTAACATAATTATTTAAATACATGTGTTTTAGTGGCCATCTAGTCAGAAGTTGGATCAAAGATAACCTTGAAAGATCCATATAAATGTTTTTTTTTCTACAATTATAATAAATTAGAAATGGAACATACCAGTGTTTAAGAGGATAGTGACTGCTATTTCTTCTCTCATGATGTTAACATCTTTGTCCGTATTTGAAAAGACAATTAGACTCCTCCAGAATATATTCAGCTAACTGGGTAAAACAATTGATGGCCATTTCATTTTCCCCAACAAAACTGTTACACTTAAGATTCTAATTCGCAAGTATACAACGACACAACTTTAATTTAATTTGACAGTTCTGTTTTGCCTTTTAGTCAGTATACTTTCAGTAGGTTAATTGTACATTACTTATACTTTCATACTTACTTTCAAGGCAAAGACCCCACAAGAAGTAACATCTTGTCGACATGGGTGAGGAAGGGTATCACATGCCCGTCTCTAGATATTACACCCCTTCTCTCTCAGGAATGATCTGAACATATATGTTAATAAAAGTACAGCATTTTGAAACACTTTATTGATTAAAATAGAAAGATTGATAACAGAGAGGAACCTGAGAATGCAGGGATTCCAGCAGGGTGTAAATTGAAGTAGTCAAATCGAGCTGACAAGGGCTGGAATGTAAATGACGTGATCATCTGGGATTATCTAACATCTGAGAATGGTCAGGCATTCCCTCGGATGAAGAGCATCTCTGTCTTGTGTGCTGTCATCCAGGTAGAAATGTCACCTGCAGATGTGATGTAGGAAAAGAGATGAGGGAAATTGAGTGTTTACGTATACTGTATGTACTATATTTTTGAAATGTTTAATTTCTATATTATCATTATTGTGTTTTGTGGTTGAGGGGTATATTATTGTAAAACAATATTTTGAAGTTGACCAAATATTTTGGTAGCCTGTATTTGAAATATTGCGAAAGGCCTGTTTTGTCTGCATGCTTTTTGTTCAAATACAGCTTTGCCGCTCGTTCCCGACTGCAGGCTATTAATTGTTATTGGGCTACAATCCACAGCTAGGCTATCCACTGGTACATAGTCAATGTATTGGGGCAACAGTTAGTCAAGGTAATATGTACATGTAGGTAGAGTTAAAGTGACTGCATGGATAATAAACAGAGTAGCAACAGTGTGAAAGAGACGGTGGCAGAAACATTATGTACAAATAAGTTACAAATAACACGAAAAAACACACACAATAGCACAATTGGTTAGCTGCCGTTTTATGGTCTCCTATCTCTTCCTGCGCCAATGCTGGAAAGAATACATAATTGGTCGTCACTTGTTGCCACAAACCTTAACCCTAACCACACTGCTAATCTTATTCCTAACCTTAAATTTAGACCACAAATATAATTTTTGTTTTCTTAAATGTTTGATGGCCAATTTTGACTTTGTGGCTATGGTAACTAGTGACAATTTAGTGCCGCCTGCTTCTTCTTCTTCTGTGGATGTCAACCGCCAGTAAACTATAAAGTTGCATTACCGCCACTTACTGTACCGGAGCGCCCCCGCATCCCTCATGTGTACTGGGGTAATACCTTAAAAATTGACCAATAGAAGTAAAAAGAAGGGCTCCTGCAGATGCAAGAATGCCCTTTATCAGAAAAGCAGGTTTTAGGGCCTTTAAGAGTGTGTCCCCCCCCCCATTCCCTCTTTTTTTAAATATATATTCTTATTTTATTGTAAAACAAATCACACAGGTGAAACAAGAACACTTTAAATGCATACACATAAAAACATAGAAATAAGCAGGGCAATTGGATTTACTCAGAAAAAATCTTATTGTGATTCAAGATGTCATTCTTTTTGTCATTAACTAGGGATGATGTTTTAACTAGATGATTGAATTTGATCTGAAATATTGGTAATTTTGGTATAGATTTCTGGAATTTTTGGTTTTGTATAAAGTATTTTTTATATATATATTTTTTTATTTTTTTCAATGGTCTTGCAATCATTTCAATAGTATCATATTACAATATGGATTTCCCTTCTTTTAGTTTTCGTATCCAGTAGTGGGCGGAAATACACTTTTTCAGAATGTAGTCTGCCCTAAAACCCCACCGAAGAAGATATTGTTCAATGTGGTTGTAAAGTGAAAGGTCTTTGCTGGAGCTATACCACAGGTTTAGTTATACAAATCTTTGGCTAAACTGCGTAAGATATCTATGGTACTGCTATGCCACACTCTGGCTGGCTGATGCGCTGCTGCTTCTGAAAAGTAGACACACATGTTGACTGAGCATGCTCCATCTGGGCTGTGCAGAAGGAACCAATAGAACAGCAGCTATTGTCACATGACCGTGGCTGAACGTGTGCGCCGGGTGGGGAAAGGAAGGGGAAGCAGTGTACTTTGGCTCGGTTCTTTTTCCCTGCCCCCCGTCTTACTCTCGTTCAACAACTAAGGCCATCGAGAAAGCAGGTATGAAGCTGCTCTATTTTCCTAAACTTTTTCAAGGGCCTTGTTCTGGATCTTACTTGTATTTGCTGTACTTTGTGTGTTTTCCTAGTAGTTTGAGATTTGTTTTTGTTTTGTTTTTCTCAACCTTTTACCTTTTTTTGTGAATGTGGTTTACGGATTTGAAGGTTGGGTTCTTATAGTACAGCATCATTTGTAGAAATACTAAGGGGGACTAGTGAGTTCTGTCTATTCATTAATCACTCTCACACTGGCCTCATTTACCCCTACCACTCTTTTACATGATGTGCCAGAACAATTTACAGGATCATTTGGGATTAAGTGCCTTGCTCCATGGCACATCAACAGATGTTTCACCTAGTTGGCTTGGGGATTCAAACCAGCAACCTTCCGGCTACTGGCCCCACACTCTTAACCATTAGGCTATTTGCCGTCACACTCTTCCACTTAATGGTACTAACAGCTATAATCTTTTAGGTGACGATTTTGGAGTGGAGAGGCCAGAGCATTCCTCCAGGACAGCCATGGAGCGCAGGGGAGTCAGTCAGGAATCAGAGGCAGGGAAAAGACATCCTAACCCCCGCTCTATGACACCCACAGGGGCCAAGGGGAAGAAGGCCCTGAGTGCTAAATCGCACGTGAACAAAAAATCCAAAGCTAAAATGACATCTGTTCACGGCTCAGTCGCTGGGTCCAATGGTTTTATTCTGCATAAAAAACAAGCGAGGGCAACCCCTCAAAGGAAAGGTGGTTCACCCCATGGACTAGGCAAAACCCCTCCAACTCCTGCAGACAGTGGTAGAGAAGCTTTTATAGCAGGGATCTCAGATGTACAAACTCCTTGTTATCCATGTCTGGACCCTGCCCCAACATCCAGTACACAGTGTGCATGGAAGACAATGGGCAAACCTGCCTGCAATCCACCAGCACTGAAGGTAATGTTCATCCAACCCCAGTCCATGATGTTTCATGCTTTTAAATGACTGGTGTCTGAACTCATAAGAGTCTGTTGTGAAGCGTTTAAGCAGGGACGGAGCAGAGTCGAGCATGGAAGTCTTGGGGATGGAAAAGACAATGGCACCTTCCCACATCAAGCTTCCTCCGAGCTGTAAAGGAAAGAGAGTTGTCTCTACCAAGTCACAGCCAGGTTAGTCTGCCTTGCTGGTAAGACTGTTCTTCTATCTAAACTGTCTCATATGGCCACTCTATGTAGTGATGGCACTTGTAGTTAGTTGGCACCTGTACTAAGTTGGGACTAGTTATGACATACTGTACTTGCCTGCTTGGACCACCTTCTGCCACCTCACCGTCCCGATGTATCTGCAGGGTCTAGGAAGAGGAAGAGGAAGATGGGAATGTATAACTTTGTCCCTAAGAAAAAATCCAAGGTGTTAAAGGTAAGAGACCCATCTACTCTATTGTAAAGATTTGTGTAGAAATGATGAACTTTGTTTCGCTCTAATAGTGTCTGAATGATTATCCCCTTCTCCCTGCAGAAAGAGAGCTCATTTGTAAAGGCAGGGCTAGAAAGCGGCAGGGAGAAGAGAGTAGACCTGACACACAGAGAGATTTGTGAAATAAAAGAAAGCCAAGCACTGTTAGCCAAGCAGTGTGAAGAAAAGGCAACTGACTTAAGCAAAGGAAGCAAAATGGAGGAAGAGGACAGCTGCAGTAAGCAGGAATACACTGAACTGACTTTAGAATCTCTGGATCTGAAAGCCCAAGAGGAGCTGTTCTCTCCTCCTCTCTCAGGTAAGTTTACCCAGAGACGGTTTACACATTTCGTCATGAGTTATTAAATGATTCTTGTACAATACATTACTATGCTGTACATTCATTCTGTTTTGTTGATCTGGATGTGTAATTTTGCAGGCTTTCCAGCTGATGGTGAGGTGACAGAGACAGACCTGTCTGAAGAGCTCCCTCTGTGCTGCTGTCGCATGGAGACCCCATGCAGTGGGGAGAGCCTGTCCCAGACTGAGCACACCTGCATGGCCACAGAGAGTGTGGATGGCCTGGTAAAGCTGACCTGCTCTGAAGCAAACTTTCCCTAGTCTTGCGCTCCAGATTTCCTCCCCAAAGTTTGAAATAGCCTTGGGATGAAGTTAACCTTTCCCAGCCTTTGTGTGTTGCGCTAATGTCTAAACAACCCTTATTTCGCCGTTTTTTTTATTTCTATCAATCCATCCGTACATCTCTTCACTACAGGTGAGTCGGTGTCAGAGGAGTGTGCTGAAGCATGAGATGATGCGTCCCTCCAACACAGTGCATCTGCTGGTTCTGTGTGAGGACCACAGAGCCGGCATGGTCAAGCACCAGTGCTGCCCTGGCTGTGGCCTCTTCTGCAGGGCGGTAAGTGGAGGGATCCAGCAGGGATCAACAAAAATAGACTTGGCTGGCTGGTCACCAGTCGCATTGCTTTGATGCATGTTGGTTGTTTTTTCTTAAAACACTCCTTTGCCTTTTTAATATCTGACTATTTAATGTATGTTATGCAGGGGAGCTTCATGGAGTGCAGACCGTATGGCAGCATCTCTCACCGTTTCCACCGTGGCTGTGCATCAGTCATCAAGGCCCAGAGCTTCTGTCCCCACTGTGGGGAGGATGCCACCGGGGCCCAGGAAGTCACTGTTCCCAAAACCGTCTCCAATCCTGTCACTGTCCCCAAAGCTGAACCTGTACTTCCTTCTGTGCCAGCTGTTCCTGCTGTTTACCCTGTGGCCCTTCTTCCCGTTGTGTCCACCAGGCCCCTCATTCACAGGGCAAAGAAGACCACTGAGCTTGAGAGGAGTCTGGACACCTCCCCCAACAGGCAGTTTAGGCTTGACTCTTCCATTCTCAATATTATCCCCCTCTATCTTTGTGTCTCTTGTATCTTTTTCTCTTTGCATTAGTGTGAGCATGGATCATTTGTTTGGGTATTTAGGTTAATATGTAATGATAATGATTGCTGTATGCTGTTTTGCACTAGCCTGAAGAGGGAGATGTTAGGTGATGGAGAGGAACCAGCTAAAACGTCACTGGAGAGCATCCTAATGGCACTGGATGATGAAAAGTAAAGTTACAAGGGGGCTATTTTTAATGTCATTCCTTATTAAACTGTTAACAATTTGGATGAGAAAATACTATATTATACACAAAGCAGGTCATTATTGTTTCATGTCAATGATGAATATAATAGCACTCTTACAGATGCTGCTACAACCCCCTGCCCTCTCTCTTGTGTGTATAGTATGAGGCCGAAGAAAGTGAAGTATCACACAAAGCAGCTGTACATCTCTGCCCATCACGGAGAGCTCCAGAAAGTCATCCACCTGCTGGGTATGTACACACCACATCTCCACTTTATAAGCCTAGTTAGTTCTTACGTGGAGGCAGCTCTTCTAATATTTTAACTTCAATAAAAAAGATCACAATAACTTACTGATTTATTTTCATGAATGATATTATATGATATACTTTAGTGTCCCCGAGGAGAAAGTTGTCAACATGACTCAAAGGGTAATTAACATCTTTGTTCTAGTGGATGGAAAAGACCCCAACTACCTGATGTACAGCCAGAACAAGAGGACCCCTCTACATGCTGCAGCAGCTGAAGGACACCAGGAGGTCTGTCACATGCTTGTCCAGGTGAGGAGATGTACTCTGACATGTAGCAGGTATTGGCTATCTTTTCACAATATAATCACTTGGTGTACAAGTGTAGCAGATGGCTAAGTTAGCTTCGCTACTGCATTCCTTCAGAGATTTGAAGTACTGTCTCCCACAACAAGAACATGTCTTTGCTTTTCTGGGTCAGTATTGACGGTGCTTCTTGAGAATGTTGTGTTTACTGTGCACAGGGTTGATGTTTTGCATCCCAAACGGACAGAATTTCCACTCTATTATACTGTGTAAGTATACATGGGTGAAAGGTTTCTGATTCTCTATCCCCCTTAGGCTGGAGCTAACCTGGACATGTTTGATGAGGAGCAGAGAACCCCCCTGATGGACGCCTGCGAGAACAACCATCTGGACACAGTCAAGTACCTGCTGAGGGCCGGGGCAGCACTCAGCCATAAGGTCAGTGTGTGGAGCATAGCTCATTGATCACCCCATGGATAGCCATGATTTCTGTTAACCCAACCAGCATTGTTATCGTTCATATAATCTCCTGTGGGCAGATTCTGTGTGAAGACCGAGAGAATCTGGCAGAAATAAATGGGATGCGTGAGATCCGAACAACATTAGTTCTGTATTTTTTGTTTTTTTTGTCACTGGTTATTTGGACAAATTAGGATTAGGGAAGACGGTGCTTAAACTGCTTTGCGCGTGTGCCCACAATCGTGGGATTTTTTTTGCGAGGGTGGAGACTTCGTTTTTGCCGGAACTGTCAATTTCTAACACATATGAGCACAGAAATGAATCATGCAGCAGCTGTCCAAATTATGCTAAATGGACATGACCTTTGCTAAATGAGCTGGTTTCTGGTGGAAAGTGATCAAACTGTTTTAAGTCCATGACACGCTCATGTCTAAAACAATTAGCCAGATACTGTAGCAGCTCAAGATCTGTGCTTTTTTAAATAGTCATTAAGAAAAAGACTGACTAACATTTTCATCTTCTCCTGTCAGGATATCAAGGGCTCGACCTGTCTGCATCTGGCTGCTAAACTTGGACATTATGATGTAGTTCAACATCTCCTGTCCAAGGCATCCAAGCAGGTCAACTGTCAGGTATGTACAGATCCATGCCCTGCTCCCTCTTCTACTGACAAGTCCTGTTGACATTTTAACTGCTTCATTCAAACCTCCACTCTTTCAACCATCCATAATTCATGTGTACTCTCAGCAAGGGTTTGGCAGGATGAGTTGGAGGTCAGTGCTGTTGGAAGTCAGCCCAGTTCAACAGTGCCAATTAGGATTTTAAATATGTTGAGGGTAGTATTAAATGGATTGTAATACTCCTGACCTTAACAGGAAAGTTAAAGACTGAGATTGTTATCATGATTCCAGGGGATTTACCATGTTTTGTCTTTCATTTGAATGCCTACAAACTGTTAGTATAGTAAAGCCTTTTCACATACATGTACAATAAAGGAATCTAAAGCCACCTTTTATATCCATTGGTAAAAGCATACCTCCAAATATTCAAATAGGCAACAGAATTCAAAGCAACGATTGGTTGTGCTTGGTTTCAGGATGACGGTGGGTGGACCCCCATCACCTGGGCTATAGAGTACAAGCACAGAGAGCTTGTTCTACTGCTGCTCTCCAGAGGGGCTGACGTTAACATCCGAGACAAGGTCAGTACTGTACAGGATGCATACTGTTCATCCTACTGTACATCTCATCGCAACACCTTACCTTCTGTTCTCACACCTGTTACAGCCTGGGGAGGGGAGGCTAGACACAGGCCAGGTTCCAGTACTCACTGACATGTGGGATGGATCCCATGGGGTGCATGTGTTTCACCTACAGTATATGGTGTAATCTAAGTTAAAGGGATACTTTGGAATGTCACCTTGGGAGCAAACTTACTAGTCCACTTACTTTCTTGAGGAAGGAACGACTTAAGTCATAGTAATAACTATTGAGAAAGGAGAACATATCAACTGGTCTGTATAAGGATAATTTATTCCTCAGACATTTGTATACCGTAGGTGACATACCTGTATATTGTTACGTTTTACATAAATACCCCCCCCAAAACATTTTTAACTTTTTTTTTTTTTTTTTTTTACCTCTGTGGTGTTTGGGGAAGATATTCCTCCTGGCTATGTTTTCCACATTGACCTATGACCCCTCTCCAGGAAGAGAACATTTGCCTCCACTGGGCAGCCCTGTCTGGCTCCAATGACATCGCTCAGATTCTGCTTGATGCCAGATGTGACCTCCATGCAGTCAACGTCCATGGGGACTCAACTCTACACATCGCTGCCAGGGAGAATCAACTGGAATGTGTGACGTGAGTAGTACACCGGTCTCTGTTCTCCCAGAGCTGCAGCATGACACCAGACTGTTCTTGAACGATAGCCTATCCCACCTGGATATGTAGATAGATTATCATAAGCGCACTAGCCTGCAATGAGCCCATTTTTATATATATTCACACACACTCACATCCAGAGACTGTGACTGCTCTAGCCTGGCCAGTGGGTGGCAGGCATGCTGCTGAACCGTAGCCTTGCTAGGGGTGTGAGATTCTAACCACATCCAGTATGATGTCTGCTCCTCCAGACTGCTTCTGTCCCAAGGAGCAGACGTGAACCTGAAGAACAGAGAGGGGGAGACCCCTCTGGACTGCTGTATCTACAACTCTAAGGTGTGGGTGTCCCTGAACACTAATAAGAAGCTGACAGATGCCAGGAGAAGCAGGGACAGTCATAGAGAGAAGGTCCTTAGCAGGTAGAACAGCATGGTTACGGAGCTTACGGAGGGAAGAGGGAACATGAAGGGGTCAAATACAATGTAATTACTGTATATGTGTTGATTATTTGTCGTCCTCTCTGTCCTCTTCAGGGACATCTCTCGGGGGTATGAGGCAGTCCCCATCACCTGTGTGAACGGGGTGGACAGTGACTCCTGTCCTGATAACTACAAATACGTCCCTGACAGCTGTGTCACCTCCCCAATTAATATAGACAAGGACATCACTCATTTACAGGTGAACCTCCAGTGCTCTGTGAAACACAGTCAATGTCCAATCCCATCTTGTTCTGCTTCATAAGTTAGTGGGCCAGAACAAGTGACATACTTACTCTTGACAAGTGTTGTTTAATGAAGATCTCACTCTCCTCCTATTTCAGCATTGTGTATGTACAGATGACTGCTCTTCAAATACCTGCATGTGTGCCCAGCTCAGCCTGCGCTGTTGGTATGACAAAGTAAGTACATAACTACATCAAGGCAAAGTTCACATTACAAGGCAAAGTTATTGCTTTCATGTATTTCAAATGGACATTATGGACTCTTGCAGCTCCCATATATGATGTGTTAGCTGTTATATTAATGTGTAAAGTGTGTTGCCTGTGGTTGCTCAGGAGGGGCGTCTGCCTCTGGAGTTCTGTCAGAAGGAGCCTCCGGTCCTGTTTGAGTGTAACCACGCCTGCTCCTGTTGGAGGAGCTGCAGGAACCGTGTGGTTCAGAATGGACTTCGGTAACAGAGCCTCCCTAACCCACCAGCATCCTATGTCTACCTTTTTTCTGTTGCATACACTATTTCAGCCAAGCACGATAACATTAGTTTCAAATATAGCTTCAGTGTGACACTGCACAGTCATATCTGACAATTATATTTTAGTCTATTTCCTGTACGGTACTTGTTATCAGTTAGTTGGACTGGATCTTGTCTTGTCTGTTTTCAGGGCTCGGCTGCAGCTCTATAAAACCCAGAGGATGGGCTGGGGTGTGAGGGCACTGCAGGATATTCCTCAAGGAACTTTCATTTGCGAGTGAGTGTTATGGAAGACATGCTTTAATTCAAGCGTTTGGAAAAGTGCCTAACCATAACTAAAAATGTATTGTTTTAATTGTAGTTTCAGGATCAGGAAGAACACTTACAATGTCTGTTTTTTGGAATACAAATTACATGAGCCAATATTGATGTCATGAACAGAATGTTAAAACAGGAAGTATGTTTTTCATTTTAATGTTGTGGTTACACAGATTATATACAGCAGGATCTTTATTGTGCAGGTATGTGGGTGAAATTATTACTGATGCCGAGGCAGATGGCAGGGAAAATGACTCATTCCTCTTCACCCTGGACAATAAGGTGATTTAAATTTTTTTTAAGTCTATGAGAAACTCACATTTTTATTGGCCAATGGCGAAGTTGAGTGTAGTATTGTTACTGTAGCATGTTTGTACAGTGCCTTTGTATACCAATGGGAGGTGCTGCAGAGCACACAATGCCACAGAGTCCGAGACAACATTATTTTGATACATGTTCCTCTTATAGCACTTCTCTAGTGCGTTCGCTCATAGTTTGCTTGTTGGCTATTTGTTACACTAAAGCATATTGAAACATGTACAATTTAATGACTGTCTTATGCTACCGCCTCACAGGAGGGATCAACATGACAGCCTTTACTAATGTGTGATTCTATTCAATTCATTAAGTGAGTGATTGCTTCATCTACTGTCTTGCAGGTGGGTGATGTGCACTGTATTGATGCGCGACTCTTTGGCAACATTGGCCGGTTTATTAACCACCTGTGTGAACCTAACCTGCTAGCAGTCCGAGTGTTCACCATGCATCAGGACCTGCGGTTCCCACGCATTGCCTTCTTCTCCAGAAAGCCCATTCAGTCAGGCGATCAGATTGGGTGAGACGCATAAAACAATAAATACATAGATGGTGATTTTTCTATGTTGTATTAATGTCAGGCTATAGAATCAATCAAAATACTCAAGCAATAGGCTCCAGTACATGTGCATTGATGGCTACCCTATGTTCCCCATTTCAGGTTTGACTACGGTGATCACTTCTGGAAGGTCAAGAGCAAGTATTACAGCTGCCAGTGCTTCTCTCCAAGGTGTAGACACTCGTCAGCCGCTAGAGTCCAGAGCTTAGAGAGGGTGGCCAGCCCAGCCCCAGCCCAACAGTCATGTGCCCATACTGCCATAACACAATCATAACACCCCCATGCCACCTCGGTCTTCCCCCAGCCATGGTGGGGATCTTTCTCTCCCTTATCACCACTATGACTCCTTTTTTAAATGTAGACTGATATGAATGTCATTTTAATGGCTTTGCAGACAGAAATCAAATGCTAAGGGTAGCCTAGACTGACAAATGCTCACCTTTTCCATGTATCTTTTTTTAATTAAGTGCGCAATATAGTAATAAAGTGCATTATAAAACATTTAGTTGTCGTATTTGTTGATGGGTGTTCCAGTTTACAAGAAAGATGGGAGTAGCCAATGAATAATGGCCTATAGAAGGATAATGTAAATATATAATTTTATCAAATATTCAAATTCAATATTTATATATTCAGTTTCAATATGATAGATATTGCGTTCATTGTCTGTGTATCAAGTTTACAAGCTATTTCAAGTTTATCAAAGTTTAATTTATTCAACTTCTAATTCAATATCCTAATTCAAAATTATAAAATAAAGTTTCTGTTGCCACTGAAATCGCGCCATATATCCCACCAGGTCCAACACCCATGATAAGAAAAAGCGCAATGTTACTTGAATGGGAGGGCGGATGCCCTCTGATGGGGAACAGAAAGCATATACATGTTCCAGAGTCTCAGCTTTCAGAAATGGGGTCATAACTTATAGCCAAAGCAGTTCAAACGTTAGAGCCTAATTCATAGGAATTCATGGGCTCCCTAGTGGCGCAGCAGTCTAAGGGACTGCATCTCAGTGCATTATCCCATTCAAGTACTACAGACCCTGGTTCGATCCCGGGCTGTTTCACAACCAGCTGTGATCCGGAGTCCCATCAGGTGGTGTACAATTGGC
The DNA here is from genome assembly GCF_029448725.1 of Salvelinus fontinalis. NCBI lineage: Eukaryota > Metazoa > Chordata > Actinopteri > Salmoniformes > Salmonidae > Salvelinus > Salvelinus fontinalis. The sequence goes on along the minus strand of NC_074668.1, from coordinate 20,989,944 downwards.
CCAGTGTTGTTAGGGCAGGGTTTGGCTGGGGTAGGCCGTCACTGTAAAATAAGAATTTGTTCTTCAATTGCCTAGTTAGTTAAATAAAAAATAATTACAAGAAATATTATTAAACATGCCACATTGGCTTCAGAAACCGCCAGAAGCTTCTGTTTACCAGAGAGTATCAGAGAGTGTATGATTACCAGAGAGCGTATGATTACATCTGTTCTCCTCTACCTTTCCTGGCTGGCAAAGTACCAGGATGTTGTTTCTGGTTTTGATTCTGAATTTAGAGAACTGAATTTAAACTGAATCTGAAGGCATCTGAAAAGTTTAATATATGAAACGTTGATTAACTTGAAATGATGGTTTGCAAACTTGTTACAGACTTGCAATATCTACTGTATTTAAACTGAATATATAAATACTTAATTTGAGTATTAAATTAAATTGAAATGTAATGCAATATTAATTCAGTTCAATTTAAAATCATGAAATAAAAGTTACATTTATGAATTCAATTTGCATCCTAATTCAATATCCAAATAAAAATGCCAAATTATAAAATTCAAATATAATTTCTGTTGGCTCTAAAATTCTGCAGGTCATATTATGACTATGTGAAGAGTTACAGTCAGTGTCCACATTTCATTTCACCCATCTCAAAAGTAGGCTACAGTTCCCTTGACGTGCCTTAGACCTATTTGAAGTCCCGGTCTTGTGACTGTCGAATTTGTATAGCGCCTCACAATCGTCACACATAACATAGCCGGCACTGCTATCATATTTTTTTTACTACTTCACCAATTTTTTCCCGAATATTACTTTTTTGGCCCTCCCTTCTCTTTATTTTCAACTCTCCATTTCGCATATTTTCTCTTATTGAATTAATCTTAGACATTGTCCTTTCTGCCTCAGTGGATCTACATGAACTTTTTCTGCAGGTTCTCAAAAGCGATTGGCGTGTTGGATATTCGGCGCGTGAAGTTATGCCCGAAAGTTTAGGTTTACGCACTAATGTCAGATGGCCCAAACAAATTATGACCCGACCGCCACCCACCAGCCCTTCATCCACACAATATTTCATGACGCTATTAGTCAACCCGCACATCACTAATGCCCAGGACAGCAACATTTCAGGAGATAGCGGATGATATTATGAAAAAATATATAATCAAAAAATTAATACATTTTTGGGGAGAGTGGGTTCATTATTTCAATATTTTGCATTGTTTGACGCGATTTCTCAAGAAACATCCGTGATTATTCTGATCAGGGAGAGAGAGAGGAGCTGATTCCTTCTTTCTCCCTGGTGCTATGGATACAGAGACCGTACAGGTGGAGCCACTGCCTGGCGTCTTTTTAGTCACGTGTGTCGATTCATAAGGAGCACTGGCTGGAGAAAGTGGTTACATTATACATTGCCAGGGAGTGATTTAGCGGAAGCAGAGGTGCCAACTCCGTGTTTTCTCGTTACACCGTGCCCGAATTAATAGGGAGATTAATGGAATGGATCATGTGAGGTACCTCGTTTTGATAAGAAACGTAGGAAGTAATAAAAAAGATTAACTTGAACGCGCAATTTCAAACCAATCGAGTCGGAAACACCAGATAAATGCATCTATTTTATGTGGACCGTATTGTAAGTCAGCTATGCAGTCATAGCCTTATGTTATGCGAATGAGGCGAATTGTTATCGCTCGACATGTGTTAAACTGGATGTTTTTTTTAAAGCTTATAGCCCAGTGAAAGAGGACATATATATATAGCCATTCAGCCAGAAGAACACTAATGGACAAATATGTGACATGGAAATATAAACTTTATCCTTCATGTTTCATATCATTTGGACATCTGGACAATTGACATTATGGGAAGTAACAAGGCGGAGACAACCAAACAGAATCTCTGAAGAAAAATACTTCCTTTTATTTGTTGAATATTCTCTTGAACATTCCACACACCGAAAGGATCGCGTGGCTGGAACAACTGTGTGTGTTGTGATGCGTTTTCTCTATCTTTTATCTAGTGTCAGTTTAGATTATTTGAGTAAGATTTGTGCGATTCTAGAATGGCTCGCTTCGAAGAGGAACTATCTAACCGGCGTGGAGGGGTCTGTCAAGCGGGCCCACCAAGAGTGGCAGGTAGGCCAGCAGGCCCCCCAAGCGGCCCTAGGGTGTACAAACAATCAATGGCCCAACGAGCCAGGACAATGGCCATTTACAACCCCATCCCTGTCAAGCAAAGCTGTCTTACTGTCAACCGGTCTCTATTCATCTTTAGTGAGGACTGTATCATACGGAAATATGCCCAAAAGATTACCGAATGGCCATATCCTTTTTTGCTTAAAACAACCTATTTCTGGTACCAGTGCAATATTTGTTTATACGCTTATCAGTGGGATTTAATGTCAACGTGATTGTGCACAGGGAGAAAAGTTCTAGACTATAGGGCATGGTTTTAAGTTAATTTGTTGTAGGCTGTACTATGGCATGAACGAACAACAGCTGTTGACTTTGCAATACAGTATAACCCATCTCAGTAGGCCTATATAGCCTGTAACCACTCTTGGATGAGAGGACCCACTACAATGGGGTAATTGGTGATACTGTTCAGCCGGATATTTTGACTGGATTTTGTGAAGCACCATACATTTATAAGTGATTCGGCCTACCCATTTTACGTTCTACTTTCCTAATGCAATCGATTCCGGTATATGGGCTAAGTAAACAAGCCTATGTGATAGTCTGCCCAGGGAACTATGCCATTGTTACATATCAAATAGCTGTGGCATTGCTCCATTTGTTTCTGGGACCAAGTCTCTCCTAGCAACCAAAACAATTTTGGTGTTTTATATCACGTAACCTACAGTAGCTACTGTGTACACGTTTCAGCACCAGCGCTCTCCAAGGTGCTAAACTTACACACGCGCAAAATGCTGCTCAACAATAAATGGGAAGCTAGCGGGAAGGCTGTCTATTAAACACAGACAGGCTATTTTGCGTGCGTGTCCTATTAAAGCAGTGATCATAAGAATTAAGTGCTGGTCGATTTCTCTCACAGTCAAACATAGAATGATCATGTTTAGACACTAACTCCGGTGTAGGCTATTATTGGTAGGCATTGAAACAAAAATAGGGATAAACAAAAGCTTGGAAATTAGTTGTGTATGTAGTTTAGTTTACACAACAAATTTGATTTCATGGCAAAATTGATTAATATTGTCCTTTATGTCCCATAAAATGCTCTAGCAGTGTTGACCACCTGTTGATATGAGATATTTTATATACTTTTCCAAATGAGGGATACCAATATCCTCTACAGTTTGTCAAAACTGTGCATAGAGAAACCGTCACTCCTGAAGCACTATTTCATGAGATTTGATTAATTAACCTTTTGAGGTATTGCAATTAATGTGCATACATTTGTTTTATGGCATCCATTACTTGCATAACTGCTTGGTTAACTCTGGTGCTGAGTAAACACTTCTCAGCCTTTAGCTTACCTGTGTCTTTCCAAACCACTATGCACTATTTCTATCTCCTCCCTTGAGTTAGATTCTAGGGTCATGGGGCCATTGTAGCAGCCCTAGACCAGTGAATGATGTCACATTGGCTGTTGATGTACTGTAGCCCATTGGCTGAGGTGAGGTGCTAGTCCTCTGTGCACCAATGTTTCCAGAGGAGAGATATAGCCTCCATAAACAACCATGCAATTACAGGAACAGCAGCAACTGACAAATCACTCAGTTTCTCTCAGTTACACATGTTTAGTGTTGCATTCTGAGATCCAGTGCAACTCAATTCAGTTTTGGTAGCTTATTACTGCACCCATTGTCATTATGCTTCAGTTCTTGTATAATTTATGGTACTCTTCTGTTAAGCAGCTTTTGAATGTGGTAATTGCAGAATATTTCTGTCAGGGACGCTTCTTCTACTTCTTCTAATATATTGCATATGGTAGTTATGCCTAACATTTATACAGTGTGTTTTTCTTAACCGTCTCACTCCATTTGAATACCTGATCCTGGCCACCATTATAGCCAACTGCATCGTCCTTGCCTTGGAGCAGCACCTACCAGCCAGCGACAAGACCCCCATGTCAGAGCGCTTGGTAAGAAACCATCACATGGGTTACATGTACCATACCAATATTATATCATATTTGGTTGATTATTGGTTAACTGTACTCCTCTCGCCAAGGGAATGATAGGTGTCAGTCATTATATTCTCACATGCATGAATACTATCTACATACAGCACTAGTATTACAGAGTTGAATGACACATTGTGCATGTTACCCATGAAGGCAGCTGGGGTTTCTCACCAGTTGTGCTCAGTCAGGTCACCAGTATCACACAGAGCTGCCTTTGATTCCCTGTTCACAGCCACTTTAGGCTTCCTATTGAACTCTGTTGTTAAGTCGTGCCATTGAAAGGGTAAATGCTGTGAGCTCCTCTGTCCAATCAAATAGACTTAGCTGCTTGGGGCAGGCTGGTTGTTTTAAGAATGAAATGTCACTCCCTTCAAGCAAAGTGCCTCACCCTCTTATTGATCCCCTCCCCCAGATGGGCCAAGGCTCTGTCAGATGTGACTCACTCTGTCATGATATGAAGCCATCAAATTGCTTTTTAACTCACATTCAGCCCATAATTGTAAAATCATGTTCACAAAATCCTATTCACAAACTAATGATGATGGATATCAATGGTTACAGTCTCACCCTCTCTTGTCTTAACAGGATGACACAGAGCCCTATTTTATTGCAATATTTTGTTTTGAAGCTGGTATTAAGATCATCGCCCTTGGTTTTGCGTTTCACAAAGGCTCCTATCTTCGGAATGGCTGGAATGTAATGGACTTTGTGGTGGTACTAACAGGGTGAGTACTGAGCTAATGGCTCATGCTAAATGTTCACACGGCTTCAAACTGACAAACCTGATGCTCAGTGGATTAATGAGGAGGCACAATTTTAATGTGTGTAAGGTATTTTCAATTTTCTAATGACATCATGCAAAACTGGAGACAGGGAATGACTGAATTTCTAACCCTGATTGGCTACATAATCATATTATTTTAGCCATAACTGTATGATTGCATATGAAGCAGTAAAATAACCTATGTGATTTCACATGTGTAGTTTCATGTTATCATATATTGTTTTACATGTGGTCACCTGTTATCACAATAACTTCACACATGATCACATGAAAATTAGTTTTTGGAACACTTCACACGTGTTCACGTGAAATTAATGTGGTTTTTCCATAAGGGAAGTATTGTCTAGAATAGATATTCAGGAAAACAATACAGGATGTTATAATGAACTATACAATAAATGGTATCTTTGCAAAAAAACAATAGGGCCACAAGAACAGAAGTAGAAGTGGTAGCACTGAGAGAGGAGATTGAGTATAGGAGCTAGTATGTCAATGCGGCAATAGGAGTGGAACTATGGGTGGTGGAGGAGTATGAGGTAACTACTGTAGGCCTTCACTGAGTAACCATGGGGGGGAAAGGATGGAGGGGTAATGACGAGTATACTGTTACGCTGGAGAGATTCCCAGGGCAGTTGCTAGCATCACTAAGGAGCGTCCTGGCTTGCTGTTCCTTAAAGGCTCTGAGATTTCTTTGGCCCATCTATTGGGGCATATGTAAGGTTTGACACGTTGCAATAAACAGATTCTCTGGAAGGCCTGCTCCACCCACTGGAAGTAATGCTTACTGTTCAAACCTTTTGTTCTAACTCAGTGGACATAGGAGGAAACAGCCATTTGCAATGTAATAAGCCCAATTCCTGAAATTGGTCTCGTTTCAGAGTAACATTCACACAAAGCCGTGTGTGAGAGAGGGCTGTAGAGACAAAGGTAGCGTGCAACTTATCTGTCGATACAGTGTGTCGTTAGGGTTATTGACAACGTGTCGTTAGGGTTATTGACAGCCTGTCGTTAGGGTTATTGACAGCCTGTCGTTAGGGTTATTGACAGCCTGTCGTTAGAGTTATTGACAGCCTGTCGTTAGGGTTATTGACAGCCTGTCGTTAGGGTTATTGACAGCCTGTCGTTAGGGTTATTGACAGCGTGTTGTTAGGGTTATTGACAGCCTGTCATTAGGGTTATTGACAGCGTGTCGTTAGGGTTATTGACAGCCTGTCGTTAGGGTTATTGACAGCCTGTCGTTAGGGTTATTGACAGCGTGTTGTAAGGATTATTGACAGCGTGTTGTAAGGATTATTGACAGCCTGTCGTTAGGGTTATTGACAACGTGTTGTAAGGATTATTGACAGCCTGTCATTAGGGTTATTGACAGCGTGTTGTAAGGATTATTGACAGCCTGTCGTTAGGGTTATTGACAACGTGTCGTTAGGGTTGTTGACAGCCTGTCGTTAGGGTTATTGACAGTGTGTCGTTAGGGTTATTGACAGCTTGTCGTTAGGGTTATTGACAGCCTGTCGTTAGGGTTATTGACAGCCTGTCGTTAGGGTTATTGACAACGTGTCGTTAGGGTTATTGACAGCCTGTCGTAAGGATTATTGACAGCCTGTCGTTAGGGTTATTGACAACGTGTCGTTAGGGTTATTGACAACGTGTCGTTAGGGTTATTGACAACGTGTCGTTAGGGTTATTGACAGCCTGTCATTAGGGTTATTGACAGCGTGTTGTTAGGGTTATTGACAACGTGTCGTTAGGGTTATTGACAGCCTGTCGTTAGGGTTATTGACAACGTGTCGTTAGGGTTATTGACAGCCTGTCGTTAGGGTTATTGACAGCCTGTCGTTAGGGTTATTGACAACGTGTCGTTAGGGTTATTGACAGTGTGTCGTTAGGGTTATTTACAGCCTGTCGTTAGGGTTATTGACAACGTGTCGTTAGGGTTATTGACAACGTGTCGTTAGGGTTATTGACAGTGTGTCGTTAGGGTTATTGACAACGTGTCGTTAGGGTTATTGACAACGTGTCGTTAGGGTTATTGACAGCCTGTCATTAGGGTTATTGACAGCTTGTCGTTAGGGTTATTGACAGCCTGTCGTTAGGGTTATTGACAACGTGTCGTTAGGGTTATTGACAGTGTGTCGTTAGGGTTATTGACAGCTTGTCGTTAGGGTTATTGACAGCTTGTCGTTAGGGTTATTGACAGCCTGTCGTTAGGGTTATTGACAACGTGTCGTTAGGGTTATTGACAGCCTGTCGTTAGGGTTATTGACAACGTGTCGTTAGGGTTATTGACAACGTGTCGTTAGGGTTATTGACAGCTTGTCGTTAGGGTTATTGACAGCTTGTCGTTAGGGTTATTGACAGCCTGTCGTTAGGGTTATTGACAACGTGTCGTTAGGGTTATTGACAGTGTGTCGTTAGGGTTATTGACAGCTTGTCGTTAGGGTTATTGACAGCCTGTCGTTAGGGTTATTGACAGCCTGTCGTTAGGGTTATTGACAACGTGTCGTTAGGGTTATTGACAGCCTGTCGTAAGGATTATTGACAGCCTGTCGTTAGGGTTATTGACAACGTGTCGTTAGGGTTATTGACAACGTGTCGTTAGGGTTATTGACAACGTGTCGTTAGGGTTATTGACAGCCTGTCATTAGGGTTATTGACAGCGTGTTGTTAGGGTTATTGACAACGTGTCGTTAGGGTTATTGACAGCCTGTCATTAGGGTTATTGACAGCGTGTTGTTAGGGTTATTTACAGCCTGTCGTTAGGGTTATTGACAGCGTGTCGTTAGGGTTATTGACAGCCTGTCGTTAGGGTTATTGACAGCCTGTCATTAGGGTTATTGACAGCCTGTCGTTAGGGTTATTGACAGCCTGTCATTAGGGTTATTGACAGCCTGTTGTTAGGGTTATTGACAACGTGTCGTTAGGGTTATTGACAGCCTGTCATTAGGGTTATTGACAGTGTGTCGTTAGGGTTGTTGACAGCCTGTCGTTAGGGTTATTGACAGTGTGTCGTTAGGGTTATTGACAGCCTGTCGTTAGGGTTATTGACAGCGTGTCGTTAGGGTTATTGACAGCCTGTCATTAGGGTTATTGACAGCGTGTTGTTAGGGTTATTGACAGCCTGTCGTTAGGGTTATTGACAGCCTGTCGTTAGGGTTATTGACAACGCGTCGTTAGGGTTATTGACAGCCTGTCGTTAGGGTTATTGACAGCGTGTCGTTAGGGTTATTGACAGCCTGTCATTAGGGTTATTGACAACGTGTTGTTAGGGTTATTGACAGCCTGTCGTTAGGGTTATTGACAACGTGTCGTTAGGGTTATTGACAACGTGTCGTTAGGGTTATTGACAACGTGTCGTTAGGGTTATTGACAACGTGTTGTTAGGGTTATTGACAGTGTCACGTACTCTACTTGGACCTGTCACCATCACTGAACACACAGGGCATCATTCTGCTCGCCTACCTCACATATTCACTGCCCCTACGTGTGGATAGGGCTGACTGGGAGAGGGTAGGAGGGGAGGCAGAGCTGATTAAATTGGGACAGAGCAACCTGACATGATAACCGTAATTGAAGGGCTGGGTGGTGGATGAGAGCCATTACAGGAGCAGTCTGGCTCTGCTATCAGTGCCATGCTACAGTGAGTGATGGACCCATGTTGTCAGTCTCTGATAGCGATTGGATCACTATGTGCTGCATGCACACCAAAGCACTGCCCGCTATCCCTTCAGTCAACTACAGGTTGCTACTAGCAGGAAATCAATCCCCATAGTAATGACTAACTCACTGATTATCAGTGTATTATATTTTGTTTTTTGGGGGGGGTGGATCAGCTTTAATATTGCGAATAGATCGTACCTTCCATCAATGTAATTGTCTGCATCATTTACAATCCTCCCCATATATATTTTTTTAATATATATACAGTTGAAGTCGGAAGTTTACATACACTTAGGTTGGAGTCATTAAAACTGTTTTTTCAACCACTCCACACATTTCTTGTTAACAAACTATAGTTTTGGCAAGTTGGATAGGACATCTACTTTGTGCATAACACAAATAATTTTTCCAACAATTGTTTACAGACAGATTATTTCACTTATAATTCACTGTATCACAATTCCAGTGGGTCAGACGTTTACATACACTAAGTTGACTGTGCCTTTAAACAGCTTTGAAAATTCAAAAGAAATGATGTCATGGCTTTAGAAGCTTCTGATAGGCTAATTGACATCATTTGAGTCAATTGAGGTGCACCTGTGGATGTATTTCAAGGCCTACCTTCAAACTCAGTGCCTCTTTGCTTGACATCATGGGAAAATCATGTACCACGTTCATCTGTACAAACAATAGTACGCAAGTTTAAACATCATGGGACCACGAGGCCGTCATACTGCTCAGGAAGGAGACGCGTTCTATCTCCTAGAGATGAACATACTTTGGTGCGAAAAGTGCGAATCAATCCCAGAACAACAGCAAAGGACCTTGTGAAGATGCTGGAGAAAACAGGTACAAAGTATCTATATCCACAGTAAAACGAGTCCTATATCGACATAACTTGAAAGGCCGCTCAGCAAGGAAGAAGCCACTGCTCCAAAAACACCATAAAAAAGCCAGACTACAGTTTGCAAATGCACATGGGGACAGAGATCGTACTTTTTGGAGAAATGTCCTCTGTCCTGATGAAACAAAAATAGAACTGAACTAGAACTGTTTGGCAATAATGACCATTGGTATGTTTGGATGAAAAAGGGGGAAGCTTGCAAGCCAAAGAACACCATCCCAACCGTGAAGCACGGGGGTGGCAGCATCATGTTGTGGGGGTGCTTTGCTGCAGGAGGGACTGGTGCACTTCACAAAATAGATGGCTTCATGAGGCAGGAAAATGATGTTGATATATTGAAGCAACATCAGTCAGGAAATTAAAGCTTGGTCGCAAATGGGTCTTCCAAATGGACAATGACCCCAAGCATACTTCCAAAGATGTGGAAAAATTGCTTAAGGACAACAAAGTCAAGGTATTGGAGTGGCCATCACAAAGCCCTGACCTCAATCCCATATAAAATTTGTGGGCAGAACTGAAACAGTGTGTGCGAGCAAGGAGGCCTCAAACCTGACTCAGTTACACCAGCTCTGTCATGAGGAATGGGCCACAATTCACTCAACTTGTTGTGGGAATCTTGTGGAAGGCTACCCGAAATGTTTGACCCAAGTTAAACCATTTGAAGGCAATGTTACCAAATACTAATTGGGTGTATGTGAACTTACTGGGAATCTGATGAAAGAAATAAAATCAGAAATAAATAATTATCGCTACTATTATTCTGACATTACACATTCTTAAGATAAAGTGGTGATCCTAACTAACATAAAACAGGGAGTATTTACTGGGATTGAATGTCAGAAATTGTGAAAAACTGAGTTTAAATGTATTTGGCCAAGGTATATGTAAACTTCCGACTTCAACTGTATATACACATCTGTACGAGACAGAACACGTCTCCTTCCTGAGCGGTATGGCGGCTGTGTGGTCCCATGCTGTTTATACTTGCATACTATTGTTTGTACAGATGAACGTGGTACTTTCAGGCGTTTGGAAATTGCTCCCAAGGATGAACCAAATTGCTCCCAAGGATGATTTTTTTTCTGAGGTCTTGGCTGATTTATTTGGATTTTCCCATGATGTCAAGCAAAGAAGCACTGAGTTTGAAGGTAGGCCTTGAAATACATCCACAGGTACACCTCCAATTGACTCAAATGATGTCAATCAGCCTACCAGAAGCCTATCAAAAGCCATGACATAATTTTCTGGAATTTTCCAGGCTGTTTAAAGGCACAGTCAACTTAGTGTATGTAAACTTCTGACCCACTGGAATTGTGATACATTGAATTATAAGTGAAATAATCTCTCTAAACAATTGTTGGAAAAATTACTTGTCATGCACAAAGTAGATGTCCTAACCGACTTGCCAAAGCAATAGTTTGTTCACAAGAAATTTGTGGCGTGGTTGAAAAACAAGTTTTAATGTCTCATATATATATACGTATATATATAGTCCATTTATATTTTCCAATACATTTGGGTGAGTTTTTTCTCTCACCTAAGTAGCCTTGTTTCACTGCCAAAATACAATTAAACCATCTAGTGTTCAGTGAAATATCAACACAATGTCAAATACAAGCAGCCTTGTCAAATAATTAACATCCAATCACGTTAACGGTTATTCTCTCGCAGGAATTCCACTAGCGGTCCGTATGTAGCCAAATGTAGCTGCTGCTCATTCCATTTGCTCGAAAATTGATAAATGGTTAAAAAAGGATAAGGCCTGCGTCCATAGAGACACATACCAGCTCTACTGGTAGTACTGCTACTACCAGCAGTACTATACCTGCACCTGTCGACGACACAAGTTGTTCTGCTTCCACGAGCACATCCAATGCTAGCATCAGTCATTTTACATTTGTTGTTACCCCAGCTAGCATGGACACTGACGGTTGTGAATCTGATGTAGCCGAAGAGCTACTGCCCCCTTACCCGGGAAAGCACCGAACAACAGACAGGGACTTTGGACCATCGAAGAGGCGCAAATATGATGAACTACATTGATTTGGGCTTCACTTATATTGGTAGTAGTGCCTTTACTCAGCCACAGTGTGTTATGTGCAAAAATAGTATCTCACAACTCGATGAAACCTTCACTCTTGCGCAGACATTTAGAAACAAACATGCCAATTTGAAAAATAAGCCACAGGAGTTTTTTGAGCGAGAATTAAGATGACTTTCGAGTAGTAAGACATGTATAAAAGCAACAGATAACATTAATAGGAAGGTGCTAGAAGCGTCTTATATGGTGAGCTACCGAGTGACTATGACAGGCAAGCCCCATACTATTGTGGAGGACTTCATTCTTCCTGCTGCTGCGGATATGGCTGGGACAATGCTGGGGGAAAAGGCCCCAAAAAACTATCCAGACAATGCCTTCGTCAAACACTGTTTCACGATGCATCAGTGACATGGCAGGAGATGTTTTGAAACAATTACTGCTTCGCATACAAGCCAGTGAATTATATGCATTACATCTGGATGAGTCAACAGACATGGCGGGCCTGGCACATCTTCTGGTATATGTCCGTTACGTTTATGGCTGGTCAATTAAGGAAGACATCCTCTTCTGGAAACCAGGACAACAGGAGAAAAAAGTACTGGACAGCTTTGTGACATCAAATGGACTTTGGTGGTCAAGATGTGTTGGTATCTGTACTGATGGCGCAAAGCCATGACAGGGAGACATAGTGGAGTGGTAACGCGCGTGCAAGCAGTTTCTCTTGATGCCACTTGGGTACACTGCAGCATCCACCGAGAGGCATGCCTGACAGCTTGAAAGACGTTTTGGACACTACAGTGAAAATGGTTAACTTTGTTAAAGCAAGGCCCCTGAACTCTCGTGTATTTTCTGCACTATGCAATGTGATGGGCAGCGACCATGTAACACTTTTACAACATACAGAAGTGCGCTGGTTATCAAGGGGCAAAGTATTGACAAATTTCTTTGAATTGAGAGACGACCTTAAAATTTTCTTTACAGATCATTATTTTCACTTGTCTGACCACTTGCATAATGATGAGTTTCTCACAAGACTGGCCTATCTGGGTGATGTTTTTTTTCGCCTGAATGATCTGAATCTAGGATTACAGGGACTCTCCACAACTATATTCAATGAGCGGAACCAAATTGAGGCTACGATTAAGAAGTTGGAGCTCTTCCCTGTCTGCATTAACAAGGACAACACACAGGTCTTTCCATCATTGTATGATTTTTTGTGTGCAAATTAACTCAAACTTATGGACAATGTCAAATGTTATATAGCGAAGCACCTGAGTGAGCTTGGTGCGCAATTATGCAGGTACTTTCCTGTAACGGATGACACAAACAACTGAATTCATTATCCCTTTCATGCCCTGCCTTCAGTCCACTTACCAATATTTGAACAAGAGAGCCTCATCGAAATTGCAACAAGCGGTTCAGTGAAAATTGAATTTAATCAGAAGCCATTGCCAGATTTCTGGATTGGGCTGCACTCAGAGTATCCTGCCTTGGCTAATCGAGCTGTTATGACACTGATGCCCTTTGCGACGACATACCTATGCGAGAATGGATTTTCGGCCCCTCGCTTGCATGAAGAAAACTAAAAACAGGCACAGACTGTGTGGAAAATGATTTGTCCGAGACTCCAATACAACCCAACATTACGGAATTATGTGCATCCTTTCAAGCACACCCTTCTCATTAACCTGTGCTGAGTCATTCAAAATTTTCAATTAACAAATAAGGTTTTATATGTAAGATGGTTAAATAAAGAGCAAAATTAGTGAGTATTTTTATTTGTGCCTTTGCTCCTATAAGAGCTCTTTGTCCCTTCCCACGAGCCAGGTAGTGAGAAAAACTCACACTCATTCTTATGTTTGATACATGTATTGTATAGTGTGTGTGTGTGGCAGGCTTACAATGATGGCAAAAACAACATTTGAGAGTGCGCTGACCCTGGTGCTAGAGGTGGTATACAGCTGGAGGTTGAATGTTTGAAGGGGTACGGGACTATAAAAAGTTTGGGAACCACTAAGCTGAGGGATGGGTCTGTGGAGAGAGAGGCAGGGGCAGTTAGCAGTAGAGCTGAAGGATGTGGGTTCTCCAGTGGGCTGTGAAGGTCTTAATCAACCTCAGCTCTGTTCCACCACCGTCATCCCTTCTGCCATGTTTCTCTCTGATGCTCTCAACTGGAAATGCCTCAAGTGTAATACTCCCATTTTCCTTATGCTTCCTCTTCTATTGTTGTGCCAGGGGAAGCTTGGAGATATTGTTTGATGAATTGTCTTGAATGCAAGGTCGGGCTGCTTTTCCAGAAGAGGACCTTTCTTTGTTTCACAATGTACCTGATTTTGAGGTGTGTTCAGATGCTCCTATGTAGCTTGTTATTGGTTGGTTGATATGGATTCATACATTTTTTATTGTGTTTTGACAGTGAATGATGTGCTTCGTTTTACATGTGTTCTCTAGTAACCTTGTTCTGGACAGTCAGACCCTTCCAGGAATATTGCTATGTCAAATCAAATCAACTTTTATTGGTCACATACACATGGTTAGCAGATGTTAATGCGAGTGTAGCAAAATGCTTGTGCTTCTAGTTCCGACCGTGCAGTAATATCTAACAAGTAATCTAACCATTTCACAACAACTACCTTTTACACACAAGTGTAAAGGAATTAATAAGAATATGTACATATAAATATATGGATGGCCGAACGGCATAGGCAAGATGCAGTAGATGGTATAGAGTACAGTATATACATATGACATGAGTAATGTAGGGTATGTAAACATTATATAAAGTGGCATTGTTTCAAGTGACTAGTGATACATTTATTACATCCAATTTTGAATTAATAAAGTGGCTAGAGATTTGAGTCAGTATGTTGGCAGCAGCCACTCAATGTTAGTGATGGCTGTTTAACAGTCTGATGGCCTTGAGATAGAAGCTGTTTTTCAGTCTCTCGGTCCCAGCTTTGATGCACCTGAACTGACCTCGCCTTCTGGATGGTAGCGGGGTGAACAGGCAGTGGCTCAGGTAGTTGTTGTCCTTGATGATCTTTTTGGCCTTCCTGTGACATCGGGTGGTGTAGGTGTCCTGGAGGGCAGGTAGTTTGCCCCCGGTAAAGCGTTGTGCAGACCTAAATACCCTCTAGAGAGCCTTAAGGTTGTGGGCGGAGCAGTTGCCATACCAGGCGGTGATACAGCCCGACAGGATGCTCTCGATTGTGCATCTAAAAGTTTGTCAGTGTTTTTGGTGACAAGCCAAATTTCTTCAGCCTGAGGTTGAAGAGGCGCTGTTATGCCTTCTTCACCACGCTGTCTGTGCGGGTGGACCATTTCAGTTTGTCTGTGATGTGTACGCCGAGGAACTTAAAACTTTCCACCTTCTCCACTACTGTCCTGTCAATGTGGATAGGGGGGTGCTCCCTCTGCTGTTTCCTGAAGTCCACAATCATCTCCTTTGTTTTGTTGACGTTGAGTGTGAGGTTATTTTCCTGACACCACACTCTGAGGGCCCTCACCTCCTCCCTGTAGGCCGTCTCGTCATTGTTGTTAATCAAGCCTACCACTGTAGTGTCGTCTGCAAACTTGATGATTGAGTTGGAGGCATACATGGCCACGCAGTCATGGGTGAACAGGGAGTACAGGAGAGGGCTGAGAACGCACCCTTGTGGGGCCCCAGTGTTGAGGATCAGCAGGGTGGAGATGTTGTTTCCTACCCTCACCACCTGGGGGTGTCCCGTCAGAAAGTCCAGGACCCAGTTGCACAGGGCAGGTTTGAGACCCAGGGTTTCGAGCTTAATGACGAGTTTGGAGGGTACTATGGTGTTAAATGCCTAGCTGTAGTCGATAAACAGCATTCTTACATATATTATGTATTCCTCTTGTCCAGGTGGGTTAGGGCAGTGTGATTGCGATTGCGTCATCTGTGAATCTGTTGGGGCGGTAAACAAATTGGAGTGGGTCTAGGGTGTCAGCTAGGGTGGAGGTGATATGATCCTTGAATAGTCTTGAATAGTCTCTCAAAGCACTTCATGATGACGGAAGTGAGTGCTACGGGGCGATAGTCCTTTAGCTCAGTTACCTTAGCTTTCTTGGGAAAAGGAACAATGGTGGCCCTCTTGAAGCATGTGGAAACAGCAGACTGGGATAGGGATTGATTGAATATGTCCGTAAACACACCAGCCAGCTGGTCTGCGCATGCTCTGAGGACGCGGCTAGGGATGCCGTCTGGGCCGGCAGCCTTGCGAGGGTTAACACGTTTTAATGTTTTACTCACGTTGCCTGCGGTGAAGGAGAGCCCGCAGGTTTTGGTAGCGGGCCGTGTCGGTGGCACTGTATTGTTCTCAACGTGAGCAAAGAAGTTGTTTAGTTTGTCTGGGAGCAAGACATCGGGGTCCGTGACGGGGCTGGTTTTCTTTTTGTAGTCCCTGATTGACTGTAGACCCTGCCACATACCTCTCGTGTCTGATCCGTTGAATTGCAACTCTACTTTGTCTCTATACTGACGCTTAGCTTGTTTGATTGCCTTGCGGAGGGAATAGGTTCACTGTTTGCATTCGGTCATGTTTCCGGTCGCCTTGCCCTGAGTAAAAGCAGTGGTTCGCACTTTCAGTTTTGCGCGGATGCTGCCATCAATCCACGGTTTCTGGTTAGGGAAGGTTTTAATAGTCGCCGTAGGTACAACATCACCGATGCACTTGCTAATAAACTCGCTCACCGCATCAGCGTATATGTCAATGTTGTTGTTCGACGCTATCCGGAACATATCCCAGTCCACGTTATCGAAGCAATCTTGAAGTGTGGAATCAGATTGGTCGGACCGGCGTTGAACAGACCTGAGCACGGGCGTTTCCTGTTTTAGTTTCTGTCTATAGGCTGTGAGCAACAAAATGGAGTCGTGGTCAGATTTGCCGAAAGGAGGGCGATGGAGGGCTTTGTATGCGTCGCGGAAGTTAGAGTAACAATGATCCAGAATTTTACCAGCCCGGGTCACGCATTCGATATGCTGATAAAATTTAGGGAGCCTTGTTTTCAGATTAGCCTTGTTAAAATCCCCAGGTACAATAAATGCACCCTCAGGATATGTGGTTTCCAGTTTACATAGAGTCCAATGAAGTTCTTTCAGGGCCGGCGATTATAATCGAAGAGAATTCTCTTGGTAGATAATGCGGCCGGCATTTGATTGTAAGGAATTCTAGGTCAGGTGAACAGAAGGACTTGAGTTCCTGTATGTTCTTAAGATCACACCACGACTCGTTAATCATAAGGCATACACCCCCTCCCTTCTTCTTACCAGAGAGATGTTTGTTTCTGTCGGCGCGATGCGGGAAGAGACCCGGTGGCTGTACCGACTCTAACGTATCCCGAGTTCGCCATGTTTCCGTGAAACAGAGAATGTTACAATCTCTGATGTTCCTCTGGAAGGCAACCCTTGCTCAGATTTCGTCTACCTTGTTGTCAAGAGACTGGACATGAACTTTCTCTCCAGAGTCTCCCCTCCTCCAATACTACCAATAGGAACAGGTGTGTTGCGGTTGTTCTACACTTCCCCACAGTGCAAGCAGTAGCAACAACAGATTCACTTCCAGATGTGTGATACATGTAAGGGTTTTGAAACATTGTGACGTTGTGCTGAGAATTGAGCAACATCACAAGCCTAGCAGGAGCTGCAGCTCTGAGGTAAGGCTTTTACTGGCATAGCTTGTTAGAAGTGAGAGGAGATGGGGATAGGAGATTGGGCCAAGTGCTGTTGTTTGGGCTAATGCAGAATACGGGGCAGATATTCATCAAATGAGCTGTGGGGTTGTAGTGTGTTCTAATCAGCCAGCCACTCTCAAAAGTAACAGCAATGGAACAAACAGCTGAATTATTAATGGTGTTTCACTGTGTGGATGAATACGCCCAGTTAGTTGGGGTGTGTGTTTGATCCACTGTGAAAAGGTTAAGCATATACTTTATAAACCATTGACTATTACAAAAAATATTGTAACGGTATATTAAATGGCTGTAAATAAATGAAAGGCAGTAGGACTTCTTTTCTAGATTTGGGAGTAAGTCATTTGAGCCAGTTTGCTACAGCAGGTAAAAAATCCTGCAGCAACAGGAAGTGTGAATTATTATGTAGATTATAATTAATGGACATTTTTGAATTGGTTGAAAATCAAGTCTGACATTTCAAAGTAGAAATTACAAACTTCAGAAGCCTTTTTAAAGCCTCAAATACACA
Source organism: Salvelinus fontinalis (assembly GCF_029448725.1). Taxonomy (NCBI): domain Eukaryota; kingdom Metazoa; phylum Chordata; class Actinopteri; order Salmoniformes; family Salmonidae; genus Salvelinus; species Salvelinus fontinalis. Next base: position 20,972,207 of record NC_074668.1, on the reverse strand, counting down.
AGTTTAAAATGTCCTGCAACAGGGTGATCAAACTAAGATCCTACATCTGTACCATCATAGCTACATTCTTCAATACTTCTGCAATAGATGACTGACCGGCTCAGTGAAGCGTGAAAAGGTTGTTGCGTCTTAACCCCACCAATCCTGACCCACCTTTCTCAGAGGCACTTTGCTCTTGTCCTCAGCTCAATGTGAAAGTGATGATGAAGCTCTTAACTTGATTTTGTTCTGCTGGCTGCACTGGTGGCTTGCTGTGTGGAGTGGAGCGGTAAAGGACCTGGCTGAGACGGAGTAGCTTTGTTCCACGCATGGCGTTAGGTGCCATTTATTAAAGTGGGTGTTATTTCAGGGTACGAGCTATTACTCTCCAATGTCAATTGGGCAGGGACACCTATGGGCTATGTGGAATTGGATGTGTTATCATGCACTGTCCCCTTGCAGATTGAACCCAGGTATAGCCCAGAGGTGCTATCTGTTACTCCTGTTCTGCAGTGGCGTAGCGCAATTTCGTGACAATCAACTTTTTTTCCGCAAATACTGTATTTGTCTTCATATTAACAACATTTAAAATAGACGTTTTTATAGACCAAACTATCAAACCATGTAAAGAAACAACCTCCTAATAAAAAAAATCTTCAGAAAATTCTTAAGAAAATGCAGACACAATAAAAGGGATTTTATTTTTATAATTATTGTTGAACAAGTGTTTGAAGGCTTTGATTTTTTAATTCTAAGATTAGATTGGAGATTTGTATTACATATTTAAACAAACTTATTTTTGTTTTGTTTTATAGCACTATTAAATGCTCCAGGGCTAGTTTCGTTAGCATTTTGACATGATTTTCTAGAAAACAACATTAAACAGCAAATATTATCCCTTACAGGGAACCCAAACCGGCTGCGCGCATGCGCCATCGTGCGCCATTGTGCATAAATGTATTTTGTACCCCCACACCAAACGTGATCACAACATGCAGGTTAAAATATCAAAACAAACTCTGAACAAGTTATATTAATTTGGGGACAGGTCACATTAAAAGCATTAAACATTTATGACAATCTAGTTATCTAGCTTGCACTTGCTAGCTAATTTGTCTTATTTAGCTAGCTGCTGTTGCTAGCTAATTTGTCCTGGGATATTGTTATGGGATTTTTATGAATAATGACTAAATTAAGTATACATTTAACTTAGAACTATAACTAACCGGAATACTACTATGTTACTGTATGGATGTATGAATCTTATTATAATCATAATACTGAATATAATGTGTGTAGTTTTAGTCAAGAATTAGAACAAGGACTTTCTTTTCCTTGTTAGAAACGAATGGAGCTATCGTCAGACCGGCTGGAATGCTGTGTTCCTTACAGGACATTCTGTCTCTACCCAGGGAGGGGAGAGACCTTGGGCTAGGAGTAGATTGTTTAACAGGTGGCAGACAATGTGGGAAGGCTTGTGAACTATATTGCCATTGTATCCGAGAGGAGGAGAGACAGTTATGATGAATTAATGAGCTATATAAACTAATGTACATGATTTTATGGGCAGTACTCTCGAGAATAAACACTATTGATTGATTGAATTTGAGACTGGTTTCTGTCCATTTTATGCAAATAAGTATCTTACAAATTCTTAGAAATGGGCAGAGTGTTTTAATTGAATTGGTTGATGAACATATAGGAATGAAATTCCTTTAACAGATATAAACATTGAGTTGTTATTTTACCTGGAATGCTTAAGGTCCTCTACTCCACCAATTAATCCACACATAAAACGGTCAACCGAATCGTTTCTGGTCATCTCTTCTCCTTCCAGGCTTTTTCTTCTCTTGATGTTATATTGCTATTGGCAACTTTCATAAATTAGGTGCATTACCGTCACTGACCTATTTCGTCTTTCAGTCACCAACCCATAACCAATGAGGAGATGGCACGTGGGTACCTGCTTCTATAAACCAATGAGGAGATGGGAGAGGCAGGACTTGCAGCGTGGTCTGCGTCAGAATTAGAACTGACTTCTATTTTAGCCCTTGGCAACGCAGATGCTCGTGCGAGCAGTGTGGGTGCAATAATTGAATAATATAGATTTCTAATTGTATTTTGCGACGCGAGCGGTGTAGTCAGCCTGTTAGGTCTAGCACAGAAAACACTTAAATTGTTTAATGTTGCAGAACATTGATTTAAATATTTTTCTGGATATTGACAAAAAAATATTGAGTTGACAAGCCACTGACAGAGTTGACAACAGATAGCCCAATTAAAACACAGCCCCAAAACATCACTGCTCTAGAGGAGATCTGCATGGAGGAATGGGCCAAAATACCAGCAACAGTGTGTGAAAACCTTGTGAAGACTTACAGAAAACGTTTGACCTCTGTCATTGCCAACAAAGGGTATATAACAAAGTATTGAGATAAACTTTTGTTATTGACCAAATACTTATATTCCACCATAATTTGCAAATAAATTCATTAAAAATCCTACAATGTGATTTTCTGGATTTTTTTTCTCATTTTGTCTGTCATAGTTGAAGTGTACCTATGATGAAAATTACAGGCCTCTCTCATCTTTTTAAGTGGGAGAACTTGCACAATTGGTGGCTGACTAAATACTTTTTTTGTCCCACTGTATTTATGCTTCTAAAAATAAAATATGGAAAATTGTACATTTGAAAATCCCCAATAAAAACAAAACCATTCTATCAGATCTTTCAGCACTCTGACAGAGTTGACATTAGACAAAAAAAGTTAATTCAAGTGGTATACACAGTAGCAATTTTGTTTTTCCTAGGTTACTTTATGGCTCTAAAACCTAATTAAATGTAACACGCAGTACCAGTCAAAATTTTGGAGACACCAACTCATTCAAGGGTTTTTCTTAATTTGTCCTATTTTCTACATTGTAGAATAATAGTGATGACATCAAAACTATGAAATAACACATATTGAATCATGTAGTAACCCAAAAAGTTTTAAACATATTTTTGATTCTTCAAAGTAGCCACGCTTTGCCTTGATGATAACTTTGCACACTCTTGGCATTCTCCCAACCAGCTTCATGAGTAATGCTTTTCCAACAGTCTTGAAAGAGTTCCCACATATGCTGAGCACTTGTTGGCTGCTTTTCCTTCAATCTGCAGTCCAACTCAACCCAAACCATCTCAATTGGGTTGAGGTTGGGTGATTGTGGAGGCCAGGTCATCTGATGCAGCACTCCATCCCTCTCCTTCTTGGTATAATAGCCTTTACACAGCATGGAGGTGTGTTGGTTTATTTTCCTGTTGAAAAACAAATGATAGTCCCACTAAGCGCAAACCAGATGGGATGGCGTATCACTGCAGAATGCTGTAGTAGCCATGCTGGTTAAGTGTGCCTTGAATTCAAAATAAATCACTGACAGTGTCACTAGCAAAACACCATCACACCAAAGAACAGATTTCCACCGGTCTAATGTCCATTGCTCGTGTTTCTTCACCCACGCAAGTCTCTTCTTATTGGTGTCCTTTAGTAGTGGTTTCTTTGCAGCAATTCGACCATGAAGGCCTGATTCACAGTCTCCTCTGAACAGTTGACTTTGAGATGTGTCTGTTACTTGAACTCTGTGAAGCATTTATTTGGGCTGCAATCTGAGGTGCAGTTAACTCCAATGAACTTATCCTCAGCAGAGGTAACTCTGGGTCTTCCTTTCGTGTGGCGGTTCTGTAACGGCCATTGTTGCATGAAGGAGTGGACCAAAGCGCAGCGTGTTAAGTGCTCATGATTTATTAATAACACTGAATAACAAAAACAACAAAGAGAACGAACGAAACCGAAACAGTTCTGTCTGGTGCAGAAACACAAAACAGAAAACAACTACCCACAAAACACAGGTGGGAAAAGGCTACCTAAGTATGGTTCTCAATCAGAGACAATGATAGACAGCTGCCTCTGATTGAGAACCACACCCGGCCAAACACACACAAATAGAAATCATAGAACACAAAACAAAGAATGCCCATCCCAACTCACTTTGGAGAACAAACCAAAATAGAGACATAAAAAGGATCTTTAAGGTCAGGGCGTGACAGGTCCTCATGAGAGCAAGTTCCATTATGGCGCTTGATGGTTTTTGCGACTGGATTGACCGACCTTCATGTGTTAAAGTAATGATGGACTTGAGTCGTTTCTCTTTGCTTATTTGAGCTGTTCTTGCCATAATATGGACTTGGTATAATACCAAATAGGGCAATCTTGTGTATACCACCCCTACCTTGTCGCACACATTTTTTATTTAAAAAATTTAACCAGGCAAGTCAGTTAAGAACAAATTCTTATTTACAATAACAGCCTACCAAACAGGTCTATCAAAGGTTGAGAACTTAACAGACCATGAGTGGTCTTGTCGCACTACAGTCGTGGCCAAAGGTTTTGAGAATGACACAAATATTAATTTTCACAAAGTCTGCTGCCTCAGTTTGTATGATGGCAATTTGCATATACTCCAGAATGTTATGAAGAGGGATCCGATGAAGTCCCTCTTTGCCATGCAAATGAACTGAATCCCCCAAAAACATTTCCACTGCATTTCAGCCCTGCCACAAAAGGACCAGCTGACATCATGTCAGTGAGTGTTGACAAGGACAAGGCTGGAGATCATTGTCTTGCTGATTGAGTTCGAATAACAGACTGGAAGCTTCAAAAGGAGGGTGGTGCTTGGAATCATTGTTCTTCCTCTGCCAACCATGGTTACCTGCAAGGAAACATGCCGTCATCATTGCTTTGCACAAAAGGGCTTCACAGGCAAGGATATTGCTGCCAGTAAGATTGCACCTAAATCAACCATTTATCAGATCATCAAGAACATCAAGGAGAGCGGTTCAATTGTTGTGAATAAGGCTTCAGGGCACCAAAGAAAGTCCAGCAAGGACCAGGACCGTTTCCTAAAGTTGATTCAGCTGCGGGATCGGGGCACCACCAGTACAGAGATTGCTCAGGAATGGCAGCAGGCAGGTGTGAGTGCATCTGCATGCACAGTGAGGCGAAGACTTTTGGAAGATGGCCTGGTGTCAAGAAGGGCAGCAAAGAAGCCATTTCTCTCCAGGAAAAACATCAGGGACAGACTGATATTCTGCAAAAGGTACAGAGATTGGACTGCTGGGGACTGGGGTAAAGTCATTTTCTCTGATGAATCCCCTGTCAGATTGTTTGGGGCATCCGGAAAAAAGCTTGTCCGGAGAAGACAAGGTGAGCGCTACCATCAGTCCTGTGTCATGCCAATAGTAAAGCATCCTGAGACCATTCATGTTTGGGGTTGCTTCTCAGCCAAGGGAGTGGGCTCACTCACAATTTTGCCTAAGAACACAGCCATGAATAAAGAATGGTACCAACACATCCTCAGAGAGCAACTTCTACCAACCATCCAGGAACAGTTTGGTGACGAACAATGCCTTTTCCAGCATGATGGAGCACCTTGCCATAAGGCAAAAGTGATAACTAAGTGTCTCGGGGAACAAAACATCGATATTTTGGGTCCATGGCCAGGAAGCTCCCCAGACCTTTATCTCATTGAGAACTTGTGGTCAATCCTCAAGAGGCGGGAGGACAAACAAAAACCCACATTCTGACAAACTCCAAGCATTGATTATGCAAGAATGGGCTGCCATCAGTCAGGATGTGGCCCAGAAGTTAATTGACAGCATGCCAGGGCGGATTGCAGAGGTCTTGAAAAAGAAGAGTCAACACTGCAAATATTGACTCTTTGTATCAACTTCATATAATTGTCAATAAAAGCCTTTGACACTTATGAAATGCTTGTAATTATACACTGCTCAAAAAAATAAAGGGAACACTTAAACAACACAATGTAACTCCAAGTCAATCACACTTCTGTGAAATCAAACTGTCCACTTAGGAAGCAACACTGATTGACAATAAATTTCACATGCTGTTGTACAAATGGAATAGACAAAAGGTGGAAATTATAGGCAATTAGCAAGACACCCCCAAAAAAAGAGTGATTCTGCAGGTGGTGACCACAGACCACTTCTCAGTTCCTATGCTTCCTGGCTGATGTTTTGGTCACTTTTGAATGCTGGCGGTGCTCTCACTCTAGTGGTAGCATGAGACGGAGTCTACAACCCACACAAGTGGCTCAGGCAGTGCAGCTCATCCAGGATGGCACATCAATGCGAGCTGTGGCAAAAAGGTTTGCTGTGTCTGTCAGCGTAGTGTCCAGAGCATGGAGGCGCTACCAGGAGACAGGCCAGTACATCAGAAGACGTGGAGGAGGCCGTAGGAGGGCAACAACCCAGCAGCAGGACCGCTACCTCCACCTTTGTGCAAGGAGGTGCACTGCCAGAGCCCTGCAAAATGACCTCCAGCAGGCCACAAATGTGCACAACTGATTGTTTGAAAGAATTGTATTAATTCCTTATTTATTTATTTATTGAAGTTGCATTGAAATTGCATCTCTTTTTCAAGTGAGCCCTGGAGTGGATTATTTATACACTTCATTAACATGATCCTCTGACCTTCTAGGCCAGGGATCATCAACCGGTGGTCCCCCAAAGTTTTCTGAGCAATATGAATTTATTTCTTGGGACATACAAGACTGTCAAATCGCTAGGAATTCAACTCAAAATTATTTTAATTTAGGAAATCTATTCCCAAGTATTTCCACTCATAAATAGAGAAAATTAGATAGTGTACCAGTGTAATCAAGGTTTAAAATGATTGTTTTTGTCAAATACAATATCTGTTTGTTTTTCTTGCGTCAATTTGCAGAGTAGTAATGATTTATAATTATGTTCTGGCCCTCCGACCATCAAGAAAGAAACGTCCCAGGGCTGAATCCAGTTGGTGACCCCCTGTTGTAGGCCCTCACTTTGGAGGAATAAGAAAGGTAAAGAAATTAAACGGTTTCATTGGCAGGACATTGTAGTATCCCATTACTGCTGCCATATTCCTTTCTCAGCACAATACAGGATTTAGCTGCTCCTTTAACTGTGTGAGAATTTATGGATGCCTCAAATAAAGATTATCAGCACTTTACTTGTCTTTACCCTCTTCTAGTGGTATTGAAGTTGTCAGTGTGTCGTCAGGGTCTATTTTATTGCTTTATTTCTACGTTTTATGCCTTTTTCTATTAATCTTCTACCACTTGAATAATAAGAAGGTTTCACTGCAATGGCTTTGGAATGAACTGAGTCTTGAGCTATAAGAATCATTCCAACGAAAGGCAAGAGACTACCTGAAGTAAGCACTTTGAGATGAAGACCTATGAGCAGGAATGAAGTCATGGCATAGCAGCAGTTCCTTCTGTACGGATAGCTGAGGAATGTTCTGTCTTAACCATGGCTTAATATAACATGCGTTCTACTGGACTGACAAATGATGAAATGTTTGGTATTACGTTAAGGTATGGTTGAATTCCCCCCAGATCAATCGGGCCTGGAGTTATTTAAAGGGTCTTTTAAACAATTATTAGTAAGCGACATTTATATATTGGAGTCACAGTTTTCATGGCTAGTGAGCCTTGATGCGGTCTTCCAAAGAATCCACCACACATGATCAGCATAGTAACTGGGGTGGAAAGAGAACCAGCGATCGTACGTCATTCATTCAACCTAATGTAACAGAGCCATGTGCTGCCACCTACAGAGTACTGTGTGTTGGTTTAATCCAGTATTCATTGGAGTGGCATGACATATTTCAGAGAAACCTAGTGGAATGTGGGCCAGCTGGCTGAGGCTGTCCTGCCGAGTGGGGCTCCCATTGGGACCAGTGCCACCTCTCAGCTGTGCTCTGTGTCTGATGGAACAGAGCCGTGTGTGTGTCAAATCAAATTTTATTTGTCACATAGGGTACACATGGTTAGCAGATGTTAATGTGAGTGTAGTGAAATGCTTGTGCTTCTAGTTCCGACAATGCAGTAATAACCAACGAGTAATCTAACCTATCAATTTCACAACAGCTACCTTATATACACACAAGTGTAAAGGGATAAAGAATATGTACATAAAGATATATGAATGAGTGATGGTACAGAACGGCATAGGCAAGATGCAGTAGATGGTATAGAGTACAGTATATACATATGAGATGAGTAATGTAGGGTATGTAAATATTATATTAAGTGGCATTGTTTAAAGTGGCTAGTGATACATGTATTACATAAAGATGGCAAGATGCAGTAGGTGGTATAGAGTATAGTATATACATATGAGATGCGTAATGTAGGGTATGTAAACATTATATTAAGTGGCATTGTTTAAAGTGGCTAGTGATACATTTTTTTTTACATGTATGGCAGCAGCCACTCAATGTTAGTGGTGGCTGTTTAACAGTCTGATGGCCTTGAGATAGAAGCTGTTTTTCAGTCTCTCGGTCCCTGCTTTGATGCACCTGTACTGACCTCGCCTTCTGGATGATAGCGGGGTGAACAGGCAGTGGCTCGGGTGGTTGTTGTCCTTGATGATCTTTTTGGCCTTCCTGTGACATCGGGTGGTGTAGGTGTCCTGGAGGGCAGGTAGTTTGCCCCCGGTGATGCGTTGTGCAGACCTCACTACCCTCTGGAGAGCCTTACGGTTGTGGGCGGAGCAGTTGCCGTACAAGGCGGTGATACAGCCTGACAGGATGCTCTCGATTGTGCATCTATAAAGGTTTGTGAGTGCTTTTGGTGACAAGCCAAATTTCTTCAGCCTCCTGAGGTTGAAGAGGCGCGGCTGCGCCTTCTTCACTACGCCGTCTGTGTGGGTGGACCAATTCAGTTTGTCCGTGATGTGTACGCCGAGGAACTTAAAACGTTCTACCCTCTCCACTACTGTCCCGTCTGCTGTTTCCTGAAGTCCACGATCATCTCCTTTGTTTTGTTGACGTTGAGTGTGAGGTTATTTTCCTGACACCACACTCCGAGGGCCATCACCTCCTCCCTGTAGGCCATCTCGTCGTTGTTGGTAATCAAGCCTACCACTGTAGTGTCGTCTGCAAACTTGAGTTGGAGGCGTGCATGGCCACGCAATCGTGGGTGAACAGGGAGTACAGGAGAGGGCTCAGAACGCACCCTCGTGGGGCCCCAGCGTTGAGGATCAGCGGGGTGGAGATATTGTTACCTACCCTCACCACCTGTGGGCGGCCCGTCAGGAAGTCCAGTACCCAGTTGCACAGGGCGGGGTCGAGACCCAGGGTCTCAGAGTTTGGAGGGTACTATGGTGTTAAATGCTGAGCTGTAGTCGATGAACAGCATTCTCACATAGTTATTCCTCTTGTCCAGATGGGTTAGGGCAGTGTGCAGTGTGGTTGCGATTCCGTCGTCTGTGGACCTATTGGGGCGGTAAACAAATTGGAGTGGGTCTAGGGTGTCAGGTAGGGTGGAGGTGATATGGTCATTGACTAGTCTCTCAAAGCACTTCATGATGACGGAAGTGAGTGCTACTGGGCGGTAGTCGTTTGGCTCAGTTACCTTAGCTTTCTTGGGAAAAGGAACAATGGTGGCCCTCTTGAAGCATGTGGGAACAGCAGACTGGGATAGGGATGGATTGAATATGTCCGTAAACACACCAGCCAGCTGGTCTGCGCATGCTCCGAGGACGCGGCTGGGGATGCCGTATGGGCCTGCAGCCTTGCGAGGGTTAACACGTTGAAATGTTTTACTCACGTTGCCTGCAGTGAAGGAGAGTCCGCAGGTTTTGGTAGCGGGCCGTGTTGTCCTCAAAGCGAGCAAAGAAGTTGTTTAGTCTGTCTGGGAGCAAGACATCGGGGTCCGTGACGGGGCTGGTTTTCTTTTTGTAATCCGTGATTGACTGTAGACCCTGCCACATACCTCTCGTGTCTGAGCCGTTGAATTGCGACTCTACTTTGTCTCTATACTGACGCTTAGCTTGTTTGATTGCCTTGCGGAGGGAATAGCTACACTGTTTGTATTCAGTCATGTTTCCGGTCACCTTGCCCTGGTTAAAAGCAGTGGTTCGTGCTAATGCTGCCATCAATCCACGGTTTCTGGTTGGGGAATGTTTTAATAGTTGCTGTGGGTCCGACTTCGCCAATGCACTTGCTAATGAACTCGCTCACCGAATAAGTGTATTCGTCAATGTTGTTGTTTGACGCAATGCGGAACATTTCCCAATCCACGTGATCGAAGCAATCTTGAAGCGGGGAATCAGATTGGTCGGACCAGCGTTGAACAGACTTGAGAGCGGGAGCTTCCTGTTTTAGTTTCTGTCTATAGGCTGGAAGCAACAAAATGGAGTCGTGGTCAGCTTTTCCGAAAGGAGGGTGGGGGAGGGCCTTATATGCGTCGCCGAAGTTAGAATAACAATGATCCAGGGTTTTACCAGCCCTGATAGCACCATCGATATGCTGATAGAATTTAGGGAGTCTTGTTTTCAGATTAGCCTTGTTAAAATCCCCAGCTACAATGAATGCAGCCTCAGGATATGTGGTTTCCAGTTTACATAGAGTCAAATAAAGTTCGTTCAGGGCCATTGATGTGTCTGCTTGGGGGGGAATATATGCAGCTGTGATTATAATCGAAGAGAATTCTCCTGGTAGATAACGACATTTGATTGTGAGGAATTCTAAGTCAGGTGAACAGAAGGACTTGAGTTCCTGTATGTTGTTATGATCACACCACGTGTGTGTGGGTGTCTTCACAGGTAGACTTACCTGTAGATATTTTAGTCTGGGTTTAGGTCCTCCTGAAGCAGCATGAATAGTGCTTTACATTCATGTGGATGACATTAAGTACTGAATAGGGAAAGCTAAACTTTTACATGATCTGTGCTCTCTTGACTATGAGGGTTGAACATTCATTTACAATCATGTTCTTTCGGATTTTATGACTGCATACATGCTCTTAGCGACATTGTGTAATGGGCCTGTGTGTGCGTGTGCATGTGTAGAGTGTTTTGTGGGCTGGATGACTGGAGTTGATGTCTCCTTCTGTCACAACCCTCTCCCATCACAGCTCTCTCCTTCCATCACAGCCCTCTCCCTCCTCACACCCATCATTTCTATCAGACTATAGCCCCCCGGTGCTAACCACATCTAATGGCAGACTGTGAGAGAACAGCCTTATACCAGGAAGTGAGGTGGTCCTAACCAGGAAGTCATGATGCATTATTAAGCTATTAACAAGTTGGGGTTGGAAAAGATACCAATTTATTACTGACATTGTCTGGGATCTGACCACCATGATTTCTATTTTTGTTTGCTCTTCTAATGTTTCACAGAAACACATCAGTAACCACCTGACTAGTGAAGAATTTAATCAATTCTGATTAGGATTTGGGACACTCTCAGGTCTGGAGCATTTCCAGACGCTCTTTTCATTACCCAACACAAATCCCTGGCCACTGGATAAAAATAGCTGTTCTTGATCATTTTGACTTCTTCAAATGTCACAGGAAATGGAAGAAGTTGAATTAGAGAGGAGAAAGCGAGGGGGCTGGTATGGAGGGAGCTCCTGGACTCGCACTCAGACAGGGACGGAGGATCGATGTCTGGGGGACGGGGTGTCTCTCTCTGGCTGGCTGGTTCTCCCTCCCTGGGGAAGGTGATTGATCTAGAGCAGGGATGGGGAACTTTGATGAACTCATCATGAGGGTCCGCAGATGCTTGCAGGTCTGCGTACCCACATCGATTCTACACAATTCTACACATTTTGCCATGGGGTGTAGAGAACATTTTGCAGTTTTTAATATGATATCTGAGTGAGACTTACTAACAAAATCAACTGGGGCCCCCTGGCCGGTAAGCTAGTTTTACTTTTAATTAACTTAGCAATTACTTTGTTTTTTTGCTGACAAAAAGTATACACGTTTCATTTTAGGACCAAAAAATTGACAGCTGCGCCAGGAGATTTTCGATGTCCAGACTCCATGGCACATGGTTAATGAACTGATACATAAAACAACGCCTGATTTGAGTTTAAATTATTATACAAAATTCTTGCAACCAACAAAATGTTATAGGTATGGGGGATCCAACCATCCCAGCTCTGCATATTTTCCTGCGAAGAGACATAATCATTAGATCACTTATTTTGGTAATGCCCATATGTAGCTTGTTTTTGGTTGCAGGTTCAGAAATGTCACATTTTTTAAACATTTACTTAGAGCTAAATCTGCAAATAGCACTGCTGGGTGATTTGAAAAGTCATAGTCAATCGATCAATAATATAATAATACTCTTAGCAAATATGTTTGTTTAATTTACAATCTGTAGAAACTATGAGAATAGAAAGTTTCAGAACTTTTGTGAAACACAGCACATAGGAAAAATATATGTCAGCTAGAAATCAAAACTAAATTGTCTTCAGAGATAGATGGGAGGGGTTTTCGGCTAGCTGAAGGCTGGGACTAAAAACAAACTACATTAGATAACTAATGTAAAATATACTGTTCGTGAAATGTATGTAGTATAAGCTAGAAGTGTAAGCCTAAGTATTGTTGTCCATTAGTTTACTCGAATTAGGGGAGGGGTGGTAGGGTTAGGGAAAAAATATTAAGAAGTAAAATGTATAAATTACCAGTGAAAAGTTTGGACACACCTACTCATTCTAGGGTTAGGGTTACATTGTAGAATAATAGTGAAGACATCAAAACGAGAACACATATGGAATCATGTAGTAACCAAAAAAGTGTTAAACAAATCAAAATACTTTTTTATATTCTTCAAAGTAGCCACGTTTTACCTTGAAGACAGCATAGCACACCATTGGCATTCTCTCAACCAGCTTCATGAGGTAGTCACCTGGAATTCATTTCAATTAACAGTGTCTTGTTAAAAGTTAATTTGTGGAATTTCATTCCTTCTTAATGTGTTTGAGCCAATCAGTTGTGTTGTAGCAAGGTAGGGTTGGTATACAGAAGATAGCCCTATTTGGTAAAAGACCAAGTCCATATGGGACCCGTTTCAGGAATCTAGGCTGATGTCGCGGGTCACTACTTCACAGGAGAGCTGTTTGAAGGATTTTTTGTTTTTTTAAAATCAAAATGCATTTTTTGGCAGAAATGTCTTCTCGAACATGTGAACTTTCATGTGCCTTAATAACAAACTTGTATGCCATCTGTAAATACAAATACAATTGTTAAATTACGACCCTAGTTGGTTTAGCCAAAGAAAAAGCCAGCAACCTTTCCTTTAGCCATGATTGGCTGAGCTAATGAGTGGGCTGGACATGCCGAGAGATGAGTTTGGATTGATCTGCCATATAGCACGCTTCTGTCTATTTGAGCTTGTCAGTATGCCTAGGTAATCCTGTCTAACGCTGCTTTAAAAAAAATGTGTTGTGTATTAAAACTGCGTAAGTTTTGCTCTCCACTTTCTGGAGGACTGAGAATTTGAGTATGATAGCTAAGAAGAGGGAGAAAACACTGGATTACATCTTCAAACTAAGGGCAACCATGGCATCCGACAGAGATGCGTCCAACCATGAATGATGTATAAGGGTAAGATAGTCTAGCAAGCTACATTTTCAGATATTACATGTTTCTAATTTTGGCAGAAATAGCCATTTGTTTGGCTAGCTATAGCCTAATGTTAGCTAGCTAACATTGAACCTGGTTGGTTAGCTACGTGCAGATTCATGCAGGGTGCAATGTCATGAGTTGTGATTATGGTTCCTTGTTTACTTAGCTAGCTAATGTTAGCTGGCTGGCTAGCTAACGTTACGTGTATGGCCTTTTTATTCGTATTTCACAGGTATTTGCTTGACTAGCTATAGCCTAATGTTAGGTAGCTAACATTGAACCTGGTTGGTTAGCTACAGACACATCTCAACATCAACTGTTCAGAGGAGACTGCATGAATCAGGCCTTCATGGTTTAATTGCTGCAAAGAAAGCACTAGTAAAGGACACCAATAAGAAAAAGAGACTTGCTTGGGCCAAGAAACACGAGCAATGTACATTAGATCGGCGGAAATCTGTCCTTTGTTCTGATTTTAGATGGAAATTTTAGATTTTTGGATTTTTGGTTCCATCTGCTGTGTCTTTGTGAGATGCAGAGTAAGTGAACGGATGATCTCCGCATGTGTAGTTCCCACCGTGAAGCATGGAAGAGGAGGTGTGATGGTGCTTTGCTGGTGACACTGTCAGTGATTTATTTAGAATTTAAGGCACACTTAACCAGCATGGCTACCACAGCATTCTGCAACAATATGCCATCCCATCTGGTTTGCGCTTAGTGATACTACCATTTGTTAAAACATTAGTATATGTGTTGTTTAAAAATGATTATGAACTTATTTTCTTTGCATTCGTCAATGTCTGACAACACTGTGTATTATTTGTTATTTTGACAAGTTGCCATTTTCTGCAAATAAATGCTCTAAATGACAATATTTTTATTTGGAATTTGGGAGAAATGTTGTCAGTAGTTTATAGAATAAAACAAAAATGTTAATTTTACCCAAACACATACAGTATCTATAAATAGTAAAACCAGAGAAACTGATAATTTTGCAGTGGTCTCTTAATTTTTTCCAGAGCTGTATATTTTGATTTGTTTAACACTTTTTTAGTTACTACATGATTCCATGTGTTATTTCATAGTTTTGATGTCCTCACTATTACTCTACAATGTAGAAACGAGTAAAAAAATATGAAAACGCCTTGAATGAGTAGGCGTGTACAAACTTTTGACTGGTAGTGTATATTTACAACAAATTATATAATAAATTGCTAAAACTGTGGGAAGCACTGGAGTCAACATGGGCCAGCATCCCTGTGGAACGCTTTCGACACCTTGTAGAGTCCATGCTCTGACGAATTGAGGCTGTTCTGAGGGCAAAGGGGGGTGCAACTCACAATTATGAAGGTTTCTAATGGTGTGTACACTCAGTGTGTGTGTATACATAGATGTACAGTGCCTTCAGAATAGTTCAGACCCCTTGACGTTTTTCCACATTTTGCTACCTTACAGCTTTATTCTACGTTTTTTAAATTTTTAACCCCTTATCAATCTATACACTACCCCATAATGACAAAGCAAACACTGGTTTTTAGAAGTAAAAAATAAATCAATTAAATATCACATTTACATACAGTTGAAATCAGATATTTACATACAGTTAGGTTGGAGTAATTGAAAGTCATTTTTCAACCACTCCACAAATTTCTTGTTAACAAACTATAGTTTTGGCAAGTCGGATAGGACATCTACTTTGTGCATGACACAAGTAATTTTTCCAACAAGTGTTAACAGACAGATTATTTCACTTATTTCACTTTCACTAATTCTTATAACTCACTGTATCACAATTCCAGTGGGTCAGAAGTTTACATACACTAATTTGACTGTGGCTTCAAACTGCTTGGAAAATTCCAGAAAATGATGTCATGGCTTTAGAAGTTTCCGATAGGCTAATTGACATCATTTGAGTCAATTGGAGGTGTACCTGTCAATGTATTTCAAGGCCTACCTTCACACTCAGTGCCTCTTTGCTTGACATCATGGGAAAATCAAAAGAAATCAGCCAAGACCTCAGAAAAAATTGTAGACCACCACAAGTCTGGTTCATCCTTGGGAGCAATTTCCAAACACCTGAAGGTACCACGTTCATCTGTACAAACAATAGTGTGCAAGTATAAACACCATGGCACCATGCAGCCGTCATACCGCTCAGGAAGAAGACGCGTTCTGTCTCCTACAGATGAACGTACTTTGGTGCAAAAAGTGCAAATCAATCCCAGAACAACAGCAAAGGACCTTGTGAAGATGCTGGAGGAAACAGGTACACAAGTATCTATATCCACAGTAAAACGAGTCCAATATCGACATAACCTGAAAGGCTGCTCAGCAAGGAAGAAGCCACTGCTCCAAAACCACCATAAAAGCCAGACTACGGTTTGCAACCACGTGGGGACAAAGATCGTACTTTTTGGAGAAATGTCCTCTGGTCTGATGAAACAAAAATAGAACTGTTTGGCCATAATGACCATTGTTGTGTTTGGAGGAAAAAGGGGGAGGCTTGCAAGCCGAAGAACACCGTCCCAACCGTGAAGCACGGGGGTGGCAGCATCATGTTGTGGGGGTGCTTTGCTGCATGAGGGACTGGTGTACTTCACAAAATAGATGGCATCATGAGGCAGGAAAATTATGTGGATACATTGAAGCAACATCTCAGGACATCATTCAGGAAGTTAAAGCTTGGTCACAAATGGGTCTTCCAAATGGACAATGACCCCAAGCATACTTCCAAAGTTGTGGCAAAATAGTTTAAGGACAACAAGTCAAGGTATTGGAGTGGCCATCACAAAGCCTTGACCTCAATCCTATAGGAAATTTGTGGGCAGAACTGAAAAAGTGTGTGCGAGCAAGGAGGCCTACAAAGCTGACTCAGTTACACCAGCTCTGCCAGGAGGGATGGTCCAAAATTCACCCAACTTGTTGTGGGAAGCTTGTGGAAGGCTACCCAAAGCGTTTGACCCAAGTTAAACAATTTGAAGGCAATGCTACCAAATACTAATTGAGTGTATGTAAACTTCTGACCCCCTGGGAATGTGATGAAATAAATAAAATCTGAAATAAATAATTCTCTCTACTATTATTCTGACATTTCACATTCTTAAAATAAAGTGGTGATCCTAACTGACCTAAAACAGGGAATTTTTACTGGGATTAAATGTCAGGAATTGTGAAAAACTGAGTTTCAATGTATTTGGCTAAGGTGTAACCTCCGACTTCAACTGTAAGTACTCAGACCCTTTACTCAGTGCTTTGTTGAAGAACTTCTGGCAATGATTACAGTCTCGAGTCTTCTTGGGTATGACGCTATAAGCTTGGCAGATCTGTTTTTGAGGAGTTTCTCCCATTCTTCTCTGCAGATCCTCTCAAGCTCTGTCAGGTTGGAAAAGGAGTGTTGCTGCACAGCTATTTTCAGGTCTCTCCAGAGATGTTCGATCGGGTTCAAGTCCGGGCTCTGGCTGGGCCACTCAAGGACATTCAGAGACTTGTCCCAAAGCCACTCCTGTGTTGTCTTGGCTGTGTGCTTAGGTTTGCTGTCCTGTTGGAAGGGGAATCCTCGCCCCAGTCTGAGGTCCTGAGCGCTCTGGAGCAGGTTTTCATCAATAATCTCTCTGTACTTTCCTCCTTTTATCTTTACCTCAATCCTGACTAGTTCCCAGTTCCTGTGGCTGAAAAACATCCCCAAAGCATGATGCTGTCCCCACCATGCTTCACAGTAGGGATGGTGCCAGGTTTCCTCCAGACATGACGCTTGACATTCAGGCCAAAGAGTTCAATCTTAGTTTCATCAGACCAGAGAATCTTGTTTCTCATGGTCTGTAAGTCTTTAGGTATCTTTTGGCAAACTCCAAGCCGGCCGTCAGGCCACTCTACCATAAATGCCTGATATGTGGAGTGCTGCAGAGATGGTGCCCTTATGGTCAGGTTGTCCAATCTCCACAGAGGAACTCTGGAGCTCTGTCAGAGTGACCATTGGGTTCTTGGTCACCTCCCTGACCAAGGCCCTTCTCCCGTGATTGCTCAGTTTGGCGGCTAACTCTAGGAAGAGTCTTGGTGGTTCCAAGCTTCTTCCATTTAAGAATGACAGAGGCCACTGTGTTCTTGGGGAACTTCAATGCTGCTGAAATGTTTTGGTACCCTTTCCCAGATCTGTGCTTCGACACAATCCTATCTCGAAGCTCTACAGACAATTATTTCGACCTCATGGCTTGGTTTTAGCTCTGACATGCACTGTCAACTGTGGGACCTTATATAGTCAGGTGTGTGCCTTTCCAAATCATGTTCAATCAATTGAATTTACCACAGGTGGACTCCATTCAAGTTGTAGAAACATCTCAAGGATGATCAATGGAAACAGGATGCACCTGAGCTCAATTTCAAGTCTCATAACAAAGGGTCTGAATACTTATGGTATTTCTGTTTTTTATTTAATGCATTTGCAAACATTTCTAAAAAACAGTTTTCGCTTTGTCTTTATGGGGGTATTCTGTGTAGATTGGGGAGTTTTTATCCATTTTAGAATAAGGCTGTAACGTAATAAAATGTGGAAAAAATCAAGGGGTTTGAAAACTTTCCGAAGGCACTGTAAATATATTTTTGGGAAATCTATCCAAGGGCCTTCAAAAGGGGTAATCAGTTGCCCATCCCTGATCTAGAGGCTTGTTGTCGTCAGGGAGTGGTGTGACCCTGTATGTGTGTGTGTGTGTGTGTGTGTGTGACCCTGTGTGTGTGTGTGTGTGTGTGTGTGTGTGTGTGTGTGTGTGTGTGTGTGTGTGTGTGTGTGTGTGTGTGTGTGTGTGTGTGTGTGTGTGTGTGTGTGTGTGTGTGTGTGTGTGTGTGTGTGTGTGTGTGTGTGTGTGTGTGTGTGTGAGAGAGAGAGTCCGTGCAGTGTGTGTATCGTCAGGAAGTGGTTTGAGTCTGCTGTGTGCCACTGTCTCTCTCAGAGACTGACTGGAGTGTCTCCACAGGCCTTCCTGCTATCATCATGGCTCAGAGTGAGACTACCACAATACCTGCTGGGAAAAGCAGCTTATGTCTCAGCTTTAAAAAAGCCTAGATAGAGCAGATCCAGTCACACTGCAGATGCATTTTCAGCAGATGCCACTCCCCCTTACAGACATGATGATGAACTGTTCGAATGTGTTAGAGGGATAACCTAGCTAAATAGGTCAGACTGTCTACCTTTCTGATAGTAGGTTTATTGAGTGTATCTGTTCGTATGTTAAGCTGATATCCATTACATGAATCCTGGCTTTGACCCAACGTCTGAACTCTGATCGCTGATATGCACTAACCGTCCATCACATACATGGATGGCTTGAGTGTCAGGTTATACTGTTTGCTACTACAGTATACTCAGTGGCCTGCACCAACTCATTGGCCTTGCAGTTAGAGTTTCCGCCCTGAGATTGGACGGCTGGCTGTTCTATTCCCTGGCCGAGTCATACCAAAGACTGTAACATTGGGACCCACTGCGTCTCTGGTGGGCACTCAGCATTAAGGAGATAGACCGACGATGCTGTAGTGGAGCGGGTCGAGAGTTTCAAGTTCCTTGGTGTCCACATCACCAACAAACTATCATGGTCCAAACACACCAAGACGGTTGTGAAGAGGGCATGACAAAACCTTTTCCCCCTCAGGAGACTGAAATGATTTGGCATGGGTCCCCAGATCCCAGATCCTCAAAAGGTTCTACAGCTGCACCATCGAGAGCATCCTGACCGGTTGCATCACCACCTGGTATGGAAACTGTTCGGCATCTGACCGTAAGGTGCTACGGAGGGTAGTACGAATGGCCCAGTACATCACTGGTAAGCGGTACCGGAGCACCAAGTCTAGGACCAAAAGGATCTTCAACAGCTTCTACCTCCAAGCCATAAGACTGCTGAATAATTAATAAAATCGCCAAGGACAATTTATATTGACACCCCCCCCACCTCCCTCCCTTTTGTACACTGCTGCTACTCGTTGTTTATTATCTATGCATAGTCACTTCACCCCCACCTACAGTGCCTTGCAAAACTATTGATCACCATTGGCGGTTTTCCTATTTGTTGCATTACAACCTGTAATTTAAATGGATTTTTATTTGGATTTCATGTAATGGACATAGACAAAATAGTCCAAATTGGTGAAGTGAAATGAAAAAAATAACTTATTTCTTGTTTGTTTCACAAGAAGAAAAAATATTTAGCATCTTCAAAGTGGTAGGCACGTTGTGTGAATCAAATGATACAAACCCCCCAAAAATCAATTTTAATTCCAAGTTGTAAGGCAACAAAATAGGAAAAATGACAAGGGAGGTGAATACTTTCGCAAGCATCTGTACATAGACAAATTACCTCAACTAACCTGTACCCCCGCACACTGACTCGGTACCGGTGCCCCCTGTATATAGCCTTGTTATTCTTATTATTCTTATTACTTTTTATTTTTGTCTACTTGGTAAATCTTTTTTTAACTCTTCTTGAACTGCGCTGTTGGTTAAGTGCATGTAAGTAAGCATTTCACGGTAAAGTCTACACTTGTATTCAGCGCATGTGACAAATTAAAGTTTGATTTGAGATTGAGGGTAAGTACTTCATACTTCAGAAGCAGGAGATGGCTCCTGTTCCTATGAGCCATTCCGGCTCACACAAGCCAAGGCTCGTGCAAGGCTACTTATGTACTTACTACAGTATACTGAAGGCACAACCATTATGCACTAGAACTGTGTGGTGATTAGAAAGATGGCTGATATGATATCATGAAGCTGATTTTTATGAAATGGTAGATATGTATACAGTTCCTAAAACATAATGGCAAATGTAATTTCTGTAATAAATTTTTTCTGAATACTGTGATAAGAGTATGGTTGGGTCCAGGCTGCCTACAGTGTGGGAGGCAGGTGACTGGCACACCTGGGTAGGGTGACCTGGGGTAGGACCATGTGGTTAGACAGGTTGATAGTGTCCTATTTCTTCTATTTCTTGTCTTTCTTATTGACTCTGTTTTTGACCTGCTCAGTCACATCAGTAGGCCTCTGGAGCGGTGCACCGTCTTGTCAAACACATCTCATGCCTACTGAGCCAAGCCTAATCACAACCATGTTCCATAAATGAGAAAACCATAAATAGCTAAATGGGGCAGACAATTATGTGATTCTATTTTGGCCCTATTACTGTAACAGTATTTTACCAATTTACTTTGATGGAAAGAAAGTCCAAGACGACGTTAGAATGTACATAACCATGCATCAAAGACATATATCATCATTCTGATTTGAGCTCACAGTCCCGACACTCGTTTATGATAATTGTGTCTTTCATCTCTTGATCAGATTCAGAGTTTGGGATTGGTGAGATGGAGGATAGAAATATCAAAGGCATTTCCTATAATATTGTATTATAAAAACAAATAATTGACTGACTTCCTTGGACAGCATTGTGTGTGAACATTGTGTTCTACTGTCGTCCATGGAGTCATCTATTGTAAAATGGCGCCGGAAGAAATGTCAGCAGTTTTACAGGCGTCTAACCAATTGTGCTATTATGTGGGTTTTTTCGTGTTATTTGTAACTTATTTTGTACAGAATGTTCTGCCACCGTATCTTACGGGAAAAATATCTTCTGGATATCAGGACAGCGACACTCACCTCGGATTAGGATTTACTTCGAACACCCGACAAGGCCAACATCCCCGTCACTGGCAAGAGAAAGAGACGCAGGTACAGAGGACACAGAGCGGGGTGCCTCGTAAGGATCCGCAGACGGCGAGTTGGAAAGCTGCCGTTACCGTCAATATTATTTGCCAACGTGCAATCACTGGACAATAAATTAGACGATCACGATCACAAGTATCCTACCAACGGGACATCAAAAACTGTAACATATTATGTTTCACGGAATCCTGGCTGAATGACGACATGGATATTCAGCTAGCGGGATATATGTTGCACCGGCAAGATAGAACAGCACACTCTGGTAAGATGGGGGGGGGGGGGGGGGGGTCTGTGCATATTTGTAAACAACAGCTGGTGCACGATTTGCTCGCCTGAAGTAGAGTATCTTATGATAAACTGTAGACCACACTATTTGCCAAGAGAGTTTTCATCCATACTATTCGTGGCTGTTTATTTACCATCACAGACAGATGCTGGCACTAAGACTGCACTCAGTCAGCTGTATAATGAAATAAGCAAACTGCTCACCCAGAGGCGGTGCTCCGAGCGGCCGGAGATTTTAATGCAGGGAAACTTAACCTGTTTGGGCTGCAAGCTGAATATTGAAAAAACTGGAAAATGTGTGCACATTTTCAAACGGCCTCCTAAGAAACTTATATTTTCCAATATGCATATATTTACTACTGTTGGATAGATAACAGTCTATAGTTTCTAAAAAGGTTTGAATTGTTTCTCTAAGTCGAACAGAAATATTTTTACAGCCATTTTCCCAGCCGAATTGAGATTTCCAAAATGCGATGTGTCTCTTTAAGACCTTCTCTATAAAAGGCCCTTTGACTTGGGACCATAGGGACACGTCACCCGCATTCGTCAGGCTGTAATGCGGAAGTGAGAATTGAAAGGAGTCGAATATCTCGTCCATGGACTGAATAACACACCTTCTTGTGAGACCTGCGCAGTTAAAAAAAAATTCCGGGCGCGAAGTATAATTTGGTCTCGGCTTCTGGAACAAGGTAGATAACGTTGAATATGATGTCTGACTACGATATTATTTGATACATGTCACAAAATCATCCTAAAGTATGTTTTTTCAATATACTTTAATTATATTATTGCAATTTATTCTGGACTTTAGATGTGATACGACGGAAGAATTTTTTGAAGAAACGCTGTGTAGCGCCGCAATGCTATTGTGCTAGCTAACCAAAGAGGGAAATAATTCGTTCTGGAACCCAACTAAAGACTCTACTGGACATTGGACCCCGTTACAACATTCTGATGGAATATCAAGAAAGATAAGACCCAATTTGGGATGCTTTTTCATATATCTGTTGAGCTGTGTTGTGCTAAGTGGGCTAACTGTGCTAGGCTAGCGCTTGACCAATGCTAGTGCTGACTTATGCTAGCTTATGTTGTTAGCTAATATAACGATATATTGTGTTTTCGCTGTAAAACACTTCAAAAATCGGAAATGTTGGCTTTATTCACACGATATCTGTCTTTCATTAGTTATCCACCATATGTTTTTCTGAAATGTTTTATGAGGTGTAATTAGTAGCCGACGTTGGTGTATGTATTTTCTCTGGCTACTCCCGTCTGGATTCAGACTGTAGCTATGTGTTAGCATTTTTGGGTAGCATCAATGTAAAACTGATTTATAGCTAAAATATGCACTTTTTATGAACAAAACATAGATTTATTGTGTAACATGTTATATGACTGTCATCTGAGGTAGTTTTTTCTGGGCTCTTTAGGTTGGTTTTAGTTTATTTCGGTTGGCTTGTGCATGCTACTTGAATCATAATTCATACTTCATAATCATATTGTAATAGCTGTCGCTTTCCTCATCCTCAGATGAGGTGAGGAGAGAAGGATCTTCAGACCAATATGCGGAGTCAGGGAAATATGCCATCTTTATTATTAATACGATGGTCACGAAACAAAACACTTTAACAAACTACAAAATAAGAAAACGACGTACAACGGAACCTGAACATAAACTTACATGGACAAACGTAAACTCACGAACAGGAACGGACATCAAAACGAACGAACAGCCAAACAGCTCCAAAAGTGAATACATCGAACATAACGAAGACATCACAGGAGACAATCACCCACAAACAAACAGTGAGAATGCCCTACCTAAATATGACTCTTGATTAGAGGAAAATGCAAACCACCTGCCTCTAATCAAGAGCCATACCAGGCAAACCGAAACCAACATAGAAACAGATAACATAGACTGCCCACCCAAAACACATGCCCTGACCATAAACACATAAAAACTAACATAAATAGGTCAGGACTGTTACAGTACCCCCCCCCCAAGGTGCGAACGCCGGGCGCACCAGCACAAAGTCCAGGGGAGGGTCCGGGTGGGCAGTTGACCACGGTGGTGGCTCAGGCTCCGGGCGCGGTTCCCACCCCACCATAATCCATCCTAACTTCCTCCCACAAAGAATGTCCACCCTCTTTTTTCCCCCACACAATTCTCTTAATAATATATTTAATAAGGATAACACCGGGACAGAGAGATAAATCAAGATAGAGGGATAGATAAGACTATAGAGATAGATGAAGATAGAGAGGGAGATTAGGATAGAGGGGCAACTCCGGACTGAAAGGCAGCTCCGGACAGAGAGACAGCTCTGGACTGATGGGCAGTTCTGGGTATCCAGCCTTTTCAGGCTGAAGGGCAGCTCATGGCTGACTGACGACTCTCGATGCTCATGGCTGGCTGACGGCTCTCGACGCTCATGGCAGGCTGACGGCTCTCGACGCTCATGGCAGGCTGACGGCTCTCGACGCTCATGGCAGGCTGACGGCTCTCGACGCTCATGGCAGGCTGACGGCTCACGACGCTCATGGCGCTCTGACGGCTCTCGACGCTCATGGCGCTCTGACGGCTCTGGCTGCTCATGGCTCTCTGACGGCTCTGGCTGCTCATGGCTCACTGGCGGCTCTGGCTGCTCATGGCTCGCTGGCGGCTCTGGCAGATCCTGTCTGGTTGGCGGCTCTGGCAGATCCTGTCTGGTTGGCGGCTCTGGCAGATCCTGTCTGGTTGGCGGCTCTGGCAGATCCTGTCTGGTTGGCGGCTCTGGCAGATCCTGTCTGGTTGGCGGCTCTGGCAGATCCTGTCTGGCGGGCGGCTCTAGCGGCTCCTGTCTGGCTGACGGCTCTAGCGGCTCCTGTCTGGCGGATGGCTCTGTAGGCTCATGGCAGACGGGCGGCTTTGCAGGCTCATGGCAGACGGGCGGCTTTGCAGGCTCCTGGCAGACGGATGGCTCAGATGGCGCTGGGGAGACGGATGGCTCAGATGGCGCTGGGGAGACGGATGGCTCAGATGGCGCTGGGGAGACGGATGGCTCAGATGGCGCTGTGGAGACGGATGGCTCTGGCCGGATACGGCGCACTGTAGACCTGGTGCGTGGTGCCGGAACTGGAGGCACCGGGCTAATGATAAGCACCTTCCTACTAGTGCGTGGAGCAGGGACAGGGCACACTGAACTCTCAAAGCGTACTCTATACCTGGTGCGTGGTACCGGCACTGGTGGCACCTGGCTGAGGGCACGCACCTCAGGACTAGTACGGGGAGAAGTGACAGTGTGTACAGGACTTAGGAGACGCACAGGTGGCTTAGTGCGTGGGGTCGGAACTGGAGGCACTGAACTGGATACACGCACTATAGGGAGAGTGCGTGGAGGAGGAACAGGGCTCTGGAAATGCACTGGTAGCCTAGTGCGTAATGTAGGCACTGTAGGTACTAGGCTGGGGCGGGGAGGTGGCGCCGGAAATACCGGACCGTGCAGGCGTACTGGCTCTCTTGAGCATTGAGCCTGCCCAACCTTACCTGGTTGAATGCTCCCGGTCGCCCTGCCAGTGCGGCGAGGTGGAATAGCCCGCACTGGGCTATGCAGGCGAACCGGGGAAACCATGCGTAAGGCAGGTGCCATGTATGCCGGCCCGAGGAGACGCACTGGAGACCAGACGCGTTGAGCCGGCCTCATGACACCTGGCTCAATGCCCAATCTAGCCCTACCAGTGCGGGGAGGTGGAATAACCCGCACCGGG
This sequence comes from Salvelinus fontinalis, assembly GCF_029448725.1. Lineage (NCBI taxonomy): Eukaryota > Metazoa > Chordata > Actinopteri > Salmoniformes > Salmonidae > Salvelinus > Salvelinus fontinalis. Next base: position 20,947,029 of record NC_074668.1, on the reverse strand, counting down.
CTATGCACACGTACAGGAGACACCGTGCGCTCTACTGCATAACACGGTGTCTGCCCGTACTCCCGCTCTCCACGGTTAGCCTGGGAAGTGGGCGCAGGTCTCCTACCTGCCCTTGGCCCACTACCCTTTAGCCCCCCCCCAAGAAATTTTTGGGAGTTACTCACGGGCTTTTCGGGCTTCCGTGCAAGACGTGTCCCCTCATAATTCCGGTTTCGAGCTTGATTCTCCGGCTTCCATCCACGTCTCCTAGCTGCCTCCTTAAACCACCGCTCCTGGGCTGTGACTGCCTCACTCTTCTCACGAGAGCAGCGATATTCCCCAGTTTGCGCCCAGGGTCCTCTACCAGACAGGATCTCCTCCCAAGTCCAAAAGTCCTTGTTGCTCCGTCGAGCATTCCCATACCGCTTGGTCTCTGTATTTTGGTGGGTGATTCTGTAATAGCTGTCGCTTTCCTCATCCTCAGATGAGGTGAGGAGAGAAGGATCTTCAGACCAATATGCGGAGTCAGGGAAATATGCCATCTTTATTATTAATACGATGGTCACGAAACAAAACACTTTAACAAACTACAAAATAAGAAAACGACGTACAACGGAACCTGAACATAAACTTACATGGACAAACGTAAACTCACGAACAGGAACGGACATCAAAACGAACGAACAGCCAAACAGCTCCAAAAGTGAATACATCGAACATAACGAAGACATCACAGGAGACAATCACCCACAAACAAACAGTGAGAATGCCCTACCTAAATATGACTCTTGATTAGAGGAAAATGCAAACCACCTGCCTCTAATCAAGAGCCATACCAGGCAAACCGAAACCAACATAGAAACAGATAACATAGACTGCCCACCCAAAACACATGCCCTGACCATAAACACATAAAAACTAACATAAATAGGTCAGGACTGTTACACATATCCATACGTGTCTGTCCACTTTTGTATTTGGTGGTGAGCTAACATAAATATATGTGGTGTTTTCTCTGTAAAACATTTAAAAAATCGGACATGTTGGCTGGATTGACAAGATGTTTATCTTTCAAATGCTGTATTGGACTTGTTAATGTGTAAAAGTTAAACATTTTTAAAAAATAGATTTTGAATTTCGCGCCCTGCAGCTGTTGTCATTTTCGTCCGATTTCGGGCTTGAAGCCCAAACAGGTTAAATCAGTTTTACCTCATTTCTATCAACATGCGCAACCAGAGGGAGAAAAAATCTAGATCACCAGTACTCCACACACATAGACGCATACAAAGCTCTCCCTCGCCCTCCATTTGGTAAATATAACCACAATTCTATTCTCCTGATTTCTGTTTACAAGCTAAAAGTAAAGCAGGAAGCACCAGTGACTCGGTCTATAAAAAAGTGTTCAGATGAAGCAGATGCTAAACTACAGGACTGTTTTGCTATCACAGACTGGAACATGTTCCGGGATTTTTCCGATGGCATTGAAAAGTACACCACATCAGTCACTGGCTTTATCAATAAGTGCATCAAGGACGTCGTCCCACACGGTGACTGTCCATACATACCCCAACCATAAGCTATGGATCACAGGCAACATTCGCACTGAGCTAAAGGGTAGAGCTACCGATTTCAAGGTGATGGACTCTAACCCGGAAGCTTATAAGAAATCCTGCTATGCCCTCCGACGAACCATCAAACAAGCAAAGCGCCAATACAGGGCTAAGATTGAATCATACTACACCGACTGCGACGCTCGTGTTATGTGGCAGGGCTTGCAAACTATTACACACTATTAAGGGAAGCACAGCCACGAGCTGCCCAATGACACAAGCCTTCCAGACGAGCTAAATCACTTCTATGCTCGCTTTGAGGCAAGCAACACTGAGGCATGCATGAGAGCATCAGCTGTTCCGGGCAACTGTGTGATCACGCTCTCCGTAGCCGACGTGAGTAAGACCTTTAAACAGGTCAATATTCAGAAGGCCAGACAGATTAGGGCCAGACACATTACCAGAACGTGTGCTCCGGGCATGTGCTGACCAACTGGCAGGTGTCTTCACTGACATTTTAAACATGTCCCTGATTGTGTCTGTAATACCAACATGTTTCAAGCAGACCACCATAGTCCCTGTGCCCAAGAACACTAAGGCAACCTGCCTAAATGACTACAGACCCGTAGCACTCATGTCCGTAGCCATGAAGTGCTTTGAAAGGCTGGTAATGGCTCACATTAACACCATTATCAAAGAAACCCTAGACCCACTCCAAATTGGATACCGCCCAAACAGATCCACAGATGATGCAGTCTCTTTTGCACTCCACAGTGCCCTTTCCCACCTGGACAAAAGGGACACCTATGTGAGAATGCTATTCATTGACTACAGCTCAGCGTTCAACACCATATTGCCCTCAAAGCTCATCACTAAGCTAAGGATCCTGGGACTAAACACCTCCCTCTGCAACTGGATCCTGGACTTCCTGACGGGCCGCCCCAGGTGGTGAGGGTAGGTAGCAACACATCCGCCACGTTGAGCCTCAACACTGGAGCCCCTCAGGGGTGCATGCTCAGTCCCCTCCTGTACTCCCTGTTCACCCATGACTGCGTGGCCAGGCACAACTCCAACACCATCACTACGTTTGCAGACAACGACGAGACAGCCTATAGGGAGGAGGTCAGAGACCTGGCCGGGTGGTGCCAGAATAATAACCTATTACTCAACGTAACCAAGACTAAGGAGATGATTATGGACTACAGGAAAAGGAGGGCCGAGCACGCCCCCATTCTCATCGACGGGGCTGTAGTGGAGCAGGTTGAGAGCTTCAAGTTCCTTGGTGTCCACATCACCAACAAACTAGAATGGTCCAAACACACCAAGACAGTCGTGAAGAGGGCACAACAAAGCCTATTCCCTCTCAGGAAACTAAAAAGATTTGGCATGGGTCCTCAAATCCTCAAAAGGTTGTACAGCTGTACCATCGAGAGCATCCTGACTGGTTGCATCACTGCCTTGTACGGCAATTGCTCGGCCTCCGACTGCAAGGCACTACAGAGGGTAGTGCGTACGGCCCAGTACATCACTGGGGCTAAGCTGCCTGCCATCCAGGTCCTCTACACCGGTCGGTGTCAGAGGAAGGCCATAAAAACTGTCAACGACCCCAGCCACCCCAGTCATAGACTGTTCTCTCTACTTCCGCATGGCAAGCGGTACCGGGGCGCCAAGTCTAGGACCAAAAGTCTTCTCAACAGTTTTACCCCCAAGCCATAAGACTCCTGATCAAGTAATAAAATGGCTACCCGGACTATTTGCATTGTCTCGCCCCCTCCAACCCCTCTGTTATGCTGCTGCTACTCTCTGTTTATCATATATGCATAGTCACTTTAACTATACATTCATGTACATACTACCTCAATTAGCCCGACTAACCAGTGCCCCCGCACATTGGCTACCCGGACTATCTGCATTGTGTCCTGCCACTCACCACCCGCCAACCCCTCTTTTACGCTACTGCATCTCTCTGTTTATCATATATGCATAGTCGCTTCAACCATACCTACATGTACACACTACCTCAATTAGCCTGACTAACCAGTGCTGTATATAGCCTCGCTACTGTTATTTTTCACTGTTGTTTTTATTTCTTTGCTTATCTATTGTTCACCTAATACCTATTTTTTACTTAAAAATCGCACTGTTGGTTAGGGCCTGTAAGTAAGCATTTCACTGTAAGGTCTACACCTGTTGTATTCGGCGCACATGACAAATAAACTTTGATTTGACCTGCTGCATGTCCAGCTCTATCAGGGAAAATCCCTCTGTTGTTAGCTTGGATTCAATCACATAAAGAACATTTGATCTTAGCAGCTTCTGTATTACAGTGGGTCTGTTTGGTTTTCCTCATACAGTATTTCCACAACAACAAAGGCCTATCAGCGTCAAGAGCGATGTCTTCATGTTAGTGGTTTGCTTTGCTTTCTATAACCAGTAAGGCAACAACAACACAAAATATCTCTGGCTTATTCCTCCTCTTATTGTTTCCTCCTGCTCCCTTGCTCCCAGAATCCCTGTCTCCTGGCTGCTGTAGTCTAATGAGATCAGAGGAGCCTCCTTTGTTTCCATGGTGATGCCTCCAGTCGTCTACAGTATGGCTTTCCCTCCCAGTGCAGCCAACATAGACGACACATCCACTGCTATAGCTGGGAGAGCCCTCTCTCTCTCTCTCTGTGTTTCTCTTTGTTTTCTCTTTCCCTCCCCCCTCGCTCTCTCCCCCCTGACCTTTCAGCCGTAAAGTGAGTAAGTTACAACAGTTCAGTGGGATGGATGATAGGATCACTAACTTCTGTAGAAAAAAAGTGTGCTTCACTGTAAGGAAACATAATATGATTTGTAATGGAATTTGAACCTCCGTCATAGACTTTACCTTAGCGCCAGGCCATGTTGGAGAAATATTGCCTTTTTGGCGTCATCTGTATTGCATGTTCAGTCACAAGTACTGAGATAATCACAGCATATTTCAGGCAGAATCACACTTCCTTTTTGAAGACTCCCAACCCCAGCGATCCATCAAAGAGTGTGCTCCTCTCCTTTACCCTGCCTGCCAGCAGCCATTCCAGCCTTGTCGACCTCAGGATCCTCTAATAAAACAGGAGCAGGTGCTTTTTGCCAGCTCTCATCCTTCATCTCACTGGGGCTGATTCCACATTACAGGATGCTCCCTTCCTACTGCTTCCTCGGAGCATGTTCTTCACATCTCTCAACCATAATTTAGTCCCAATCCCAGTCCAGCTATTGAAATGGATAATACATTATATGGCAAAATGTGTATGAAATGCCTTTTGCAAACATGACATTGTTAAGATATCGAAAGTCAATGAGAATATGAAGGGAATGTGTTATTTGTGAAATGTAAAGTTCTCACAAAGATTATGTCATCCAGTATTTAAGATATTGACCCACAGACATACAAACAAACAGAGAGACAGAGAGACAGACAGACAGACAGACAGACAGACAGACAGACAGGAAATGGAGAAAGACAGAAGAGGCATCATTCTCAGGGGAATCTTGGCTTTAGACCAACCCAGTATAACTAATGCCCTGCCAGCTGACTGCTGAGTGTGAGTATACAGTAGAGTAGTGCCGCTGGCCTGTTGGTCCTCCTTACATAATGGGCTCTTTTCCACTTCACCTGCATTAGACTGGGCTAATGGGCCTCCCTGGTTTATGCAAGATGATGCTGCTGGCTGACTGTGTGATGTTCTATTCCAGTGACAGGGTGAGAGTCATCTATTTCAGCCTCTACTACTCCATGCTGCGTGGTGCTGGAAGAGGGAACTGGCTGAGGTGGGCTGTGCGTGGGGCATATCTCTAGAGTGCCGTATTGCACGCGGTGTAATTACTGAGTCACTGAGCGTCTCCTTGACTGCAAATAATAGAGTTGTAATGCATGTTGAATGAGTTGTTGTGCAAACTGGGAGGACATTTGCATTGCATTAAGCATCTGAATTCTGGGGGTTGTGTAGTGAGTCCTACAGTATGTATCTAAACATTACGTGAGGTAAGGGCCACTAAAAACAGGTTTAATGGTCTGAATAATGCATACATTCTCTAAATGGGTTGTAACACCAATGACAAAGCTACACATTCTGTGTAGAGCAAAGCTTTAGGGATTCTCTCAGTGCTATGCATGGCCTTTCACAGCTTACCTCAGAAATGCAGTGCTTTCTTCATTTTTCGAACTCTGTTTGAGTTGTACTTTATCTTACATTATTGTGGAGAGTAAACTGATCATTGCTGGCCCGCTGATGTGAGATGAAAGGGCTGATATCGTCCTTTTCCATTCAGATCATATCCATGGCTCTTGCTGACCTGTGTACGCAGTATACATCTCACATGTTGATGAACAGGTTGCTGTTGTTTCCACCTGAAATCAGACAAACGCATCTCACACAGAGAGGAGTGTAACATAGGCCTTTGTGCTCAGTAAGAGCCACCTACACACCGAGACAGTATGCTCAGTAAGAGCCCACTACACACCCAGGCAGTATGTTCAGTAAGAGCCATCTACACACCCAGGCAGTATGCTCAGTAAGAGCCCACTACACACCCAGGCAGTATGCTCAGTAAGAGCCCTCCACACACCGAGGCAGTATGCTCAGTAAGAGCACTCTACACACCGAGGCAGTATGCTCAGTAAGAGCCCTCCACACACCCAGGCAGTATGCTCAGTAAGAGCCCACTACACACCCAGGCAGTATGTTCAGTAAGAGCCATCTACACACCCAGGCAGTATGCTCAGTAAGAGCCCACTACACACCCAGGCAGTATGCTCAGTAAGAGCCCTCCACACACCGAGGCAGTATGCTCAGTAAGAGCACTCTACACACCGAGGCAGTATGCTCAGTAAGAGCCCTCCACACACCGAGGCAGTATGCTCAGTAAGAGCCCTCTACACACCGAGGCAGTATGCTCAGTAAGAGCCCTCTACATACTGAGGCAGTATGCTCAGTAAGAGCCCTCTACACACCGAGGCAGTATGCTCAGTAAGAGCCCTCTACACACCCAGGCAGTATGCTCAGTAAGAGCCCTCTACACACCCAGGCAGTATGCTCAGTAAGAGCCCTCTACACACCCAGGCAGTATGCTCAGTAAGAGCCCTCTACACACCCAGGCAGTATGCTCAGTAAGAGCCATCTACACACCCAGGCAGTATGCTCAGTAAGAGCCCTCTATACACCCAGGCAGTATGCTCAGTAAGAGCCATCTACACACCCAGGCAGTATGCTCAGTAAGAGCCCACTACACACCCAGGCAGTATGCTCAGTAAGAGCACGCTACACACCGAAGCAGTATGCTCAGTAAGAGCTCTCTACACACCCAGGCAGTATGCTCAGAATGAGCCCTCTACACACCGAGGCAGTATGCTCAGTAAGACCCCTCTACACACGAGGCAGTGTGCTCAGTAAGAGCCCTCTACACACGAGGCAGTATGCTCAGTAAGAGCCCTCTACACACGAGGCAGTATGCTCAGTAAGACCCCTCTACACACGAAGCAGTATGCTCAGTAAGAGCCCTCTACACACCGAGGCAGTATGCTCAGTGAGAGCCCGCTACACACCAGGGTAGTATGCTCAGTAAAAGCACGCTACACACCGAGGCACTATGCTCAGTAAGAGCCCTCTATACACGAGGCAGTATGCTCAGTATGAGCCCTCTACACACGAGGCAGTATGCTCAGTAAGAGCCTTCTACACACGAGGCAGTATGCTCAGTAAGAGCCCTCTACACACGAGGCAGTATGCTCAGTAAGAGCCCTCTACACACGAGGCAGTATGCTCAGTAAGAGCCTTCTACACACGAGGCAGTATGCTCAGTATGAGCCCTTTACCCACGAGACAGTATGCTCAGTAAGAGCCCTCTATACACCCAGGCAGTATGCTCAGTAAGAGCCCTCTATACACGAGGCAGTATGCTCAGTATGAGCCCTCTACACACGAGGCAGTATGCTCAGTAAGAGCCCTCTACACACGAGGCAGTATGCTCAGTAAGAGCCCTCTACACACGAGGCAGTATGCTCAGTAAGAGCCCTCTACACACGAGGCAGTATGCTCAGTAAAAGCACGCTACACACCGAGGCACTATGCTCAGTAAGAGCCCTCTATACACAAGGCAGTATGCTCTGTATGAGCCCTCTACACACGAGGCAGTATGCTCAGTAAGAGCCTTCTACACACAAGGCAGTATGCTCAGTAAGAGCCCTCTACACACAAGGCAGTATGCTCAGTAAGAGCCCTCTACACACAACGCAGTATGCTCAGTAAGAGCCTTCTACACACGAGGCAGTATGCTCAGCATGAGCCCTTTACCCACCGAGACAGTATGCTCAGTAAGAGCCCTCTATACACCCAGGCAGTATGCTCAGTAAGAGCCCTCTATACACGAGGCAGTATGCTCAGTATGAGCCCTCTACACACGAGGCAGTATGCTCAGTAAGAGCCCTCTACACACGAGGCAGTATGCTCAGTAAGAGCCCTCTACACACGAGGCAGTATTCTCAGTAAGAGCCATCTACACACGAGGCAGTATGCTCAGTAAGACCCCTCTACACACGAAGCAGTATGCTCAGTAAGAGCCCTCCACACACCGAGGCAGTATGCTCAGTAAGAGCCCTCTACACACCGAGGCAGTATGCTCAGTAAGAGCCCTCTACATACTGAGGCAGTATGCTCAGTAAGAGCCCTCTACACACGAAGCAGTATGCTCAGTAAGAGCCCTCCACACACCGAGGCAGTATGCTCAGTAAGAGCCCTCTACACACCGAGGCAGTATGCTCAGTAAGAGCCCTCTACATACTGAGGCAGTATGCTCAGTAAGAGCCCTCTACACACCGAGGCAGTATGCTCAGTAAGAGCCCTCTACACACCCAGGCAGTATGCTCAGTAAGAGCCCTCTACACACCCAGGCAGTATGCTCAGTAAGAGCCCTCTACACACCCAGGCAGTATGCTCAGTAAGAGCCCTCTACACACCCAGGCAGTATGCTCAGTAAGAGCCATCTACACACCCAGGCAGTATGCTCAGTAAGAGCCCTCTACACACCCAGGCAGTATGCTCAGTAAGAGCCATCTACACACCCAGGCAGTATGCTCAGTAAGAGCCCACTACACACCCAGGCAGTATGCTCAGTAAGAGCACGCTACACACCGAGGCAGTATGCTCAGTAAGAGCTCTCTACACACCCAGGCAGTATGCTCAGAATGAGCCCTCTACACACCGAGGCAGTATGCTCAGTAAGACCCCTCTACACACGAGGCAGTGTGCTCAGTAAGAGCCCTCTACACACGAGGCAGTATGCTCAGTAAGAGCACTCTACACACCGAGGCAGTATGCTCAGCAAGAGCCCTCCACACACCCAGGCAGTATGCTCAGTAAGAGCCCACTACACACCCAGGCAGTATGTTCAGTAAGAGCCATCTACACACCCAGGCAGTATGCTCAGTAAGAGCCCACTACACACCCAGGCAGTATGCTCAGTAAGAGCCCTCCACACACCGAGGCAGTATGCTCAGTAAGAGCACTCTACACACCGAGGCAGTATGCTCAGTAAGAGCCCTCCACACACCGAGGCAGTATGCTCAGTAAGAGCCCTCTACACACCGAGGCAGTATGCTCAGTAAGAGCCCTCTACATACTGAGGCAGTATGCTCAGTAAGAGCCCTCTACACACCGAGGCAGTATGCTCAGTAAGAGCCCTCTACACACCCAGGCAGTATGCTCAGTAAGAGCCCTCTACACACCCAGGCAGTATGCTCAGTAAGAGCCCTCTACACACCCAGGCAGTATGCTCAGTAAGAGCCCTCTACACACCCAGGCAGTATGCTCAGTAAGAGCCATCTACACACCCAGGCAGTATGCTCAGTAAGAGCCCTCTACACACCCAGGCAGTATGCTCAGTAAGAGCCATCTACACACCCAGGCAGTATGCTCAGTAAGAGCCCACTACACACCCAGGCAGTATGCTCAGTAAGAGCACGCTACACACCGAGGCAGTATGCTCAGTAAGAGCTCTCTACACACCCAGGCAGTATGCTCAGAATGAGCCCTCTACACACCGAGGCAGTATGCTCAGTAAGACCCCTCTACACACGAGGCAGTGTGCTCAGTAAGAGCCCTCTACACACGAGGCAGTATGCTCAGTAAGAGCCCTCTACACACGAGGCAGTATGCTCAGTAAGACCCCTCTACACACGAAGCAGTATGCTCAGTAAGAGCCCTCTACACACCGAGGCAGTATGCTCAGTGAGAGCCCGCTACACACCAGGGTAGTATGCTCAGTAAAAGCACGCTACACACCGAGGCACTATGCTCAGTAAGAGCCCTCTATACACGAGGCAGTATGCTCAGTATGAGCCCTCTACACACGAGGCAGTATGCTCAGTAAGAGCCTTCTACACACGAGGCAGTATGCTCAGTAAGAGCCCTCTACACACGAGGCAGTATGCTCAGTAAGAGCCCTCTACACACGAGGCAGTATGCTCAGTAAGAGCCTTCTACACACGAGGCAGTATGCTCAGTATGAGCCCTTTACCCACGAGACAGTATGCTCAGTAAGAGCCCTCTATACACCCAGGCAGTATGCTCAGTAAGAGCCCTCTATACACGAGGCAGTATGCTCAGTTTGAGCCCTCTACACACGAGGCAGTATGCTCAGTAAGAGCCCTCTACACACGAGGCAGTATGCTCAGTAAGAGCCCTCTACACACGAGGCAGTATGCTCAGTAAGAGCCCTCTACACACGAGGCAGTATGCTCAGTAAAAGCACGCTACACACCGAGGCACTATGCTCAGTAAGAGCCCTCTATACACAAGGCAGTATGCTCTGTATGAGCCCTCTACACACGAGGCAGTATGCTCAGTAAGAGCCTTCTACACACAAGGCAGTATGCTCATTAAGAGCCCTCTACACACAAGGCAGTATGCTCAGTAAGAGCCCTCTACACACAACGCAGTATGCTCAGTAAGAGCCTTCTACACACTAGGCAGTATGCTCAGCATGAGCCCTTTACCCACCGAGACAGTATGCTCAGTAAGAGCCCTCTATACACCCAGGCAGTATGCTCAGTAAGAGCCCTCTATACACGAGGCAGTATGCTCAGTATGAGCCCTCTACACACGAGGCAGTATGCTCAGTAAGAGCCCTCTACACACGAGGCAGTATGCTCAGTAAGAGCCCTCTACACACGAGGCAGTATTCTCAGTAAGAGCCCTCTACACACGAGGCAGTATGCTCAGTAAGACCCCTCTACACACGAAGCAGTATGCTCAGTAAGAGCCCTCCACACACCGAGGCAGTATGCTCAGTAAGAGCCCTCTACACACCGAGGCAGTATGCTCAGTAAGAGCCCTCTACATACTGAGGCAGTATGCTCAGTAAGAGCCCTCTACACACGAAGCAGTATGCTCAGTAAGAGCCCTCCACACACCGAGGCAGTATGCTCAGTAAGAGCCCTCTACACACCGAGGCAGTATGCTCAGTAAGAGCCCTCTACATACTGAGGCAGTATGCTCAGTAAGAGCCCTCTACACACCGAGGCAGTATGCTCAGTAAGAGCCCTCTACACACCCAGGCAGTATGCTCAGTAAGAGCCCTCTACACACCCAGGCAGTATGCTCAGTAAGAGCCCTCTACACACCCAGGCAGTATGCTCAGTAAGAGCCCTCTACACACCCAGGCAGTATGCTCAGTAAGAGCCATCTACACACCCAGGCAGTATGCTCAGTAAGAGCCCTCTACACACCCAGGCAGTATGCTCAGTAAGAGCCATCTACACACCCAGGCAGTATGCTCAGTAAGAGCCCACTACACACCCAGGCAGTATGCTCAGTAAGAGCACGCTACACACCGAGGCAGTATGCTCAGTAAGAGCTCTCTACACACCCAGGCAGTATGCTCAGAATGATCCCTCTACACACCGAGGCAGTATGCTCAGTAAGACCCCTCTACACACGAGGCAGTGTGCTCAGTAAGAGCCCTCTACACACGAGGCAGTATGCTCAGTAAGAGCCCTCTACACACGAGGCAGTATGCTCAGTAAGACCCCTCTACGCACGAAGCAGTATGCTCAGTAAGAGCCCTCTACACACCGAGGCAGTATGCTCAGTGAGAGCCCGCTACACACCCAGGTAGTATGCTCAGTAAAAGCACGCTACACACCGAGGCACTATGCTCAGTAAGAGCCCTCTATACACGAGGCAGTATGCTCAGTATGAGCCCTCTACACACGAGGCAGTATGCTCAGTAAGAGCCTTCTACACACGAGGCAGTATGCTCAGTAAGAGCCCTCTACACACGAGGCAGTATGCTCAGTAAGAGCCCTCTACACACGAGGCAGTATGCTCAGTAAGAGCCTTCTACACACGAGGCAGTATGCTCAGTATGAGCCCTTTACCCACCGAGACAGTATGCTCAGTAAGAGCCCTCTATACACCCAGGCAGTATGCTCAGTAAGAGCCCTCTATACACGAGGCAGTATGCACAGTAGGAGCCCTCTACACACGAGGCAGTATGCTCAGTAAGAGCCCTCTACACACGAGGCAGTATGCTCAGTAAGAGCCCTCTACACACGAGGCAGTATGCTCAGTAAGAGCCCTCTACACACGAGGCAGTATGCTCAGTAAGAGCCCTCTACACACGAGGCAGTATGCTCAGTAAGAGCCCTCTACACACGAGGCAGTATGCTCAGTAAGACCCCTCTACACACGAAGCAGTATGCTCAGTAAGAGCCCTCTACACACCGAGTTAGTATGCTCAGTGAGAGCCCGCTACACACCAGGGTAGTATGCTCAGTAAAAGCACGCTACACACCGAGGCACTATGCTCAGTAAGAGCCCTCTATACACGAGGCAGTATGCTCAGTATGAGCCCTCTACACACGAGGCAATATGCTCAGTAAGAGCCTTCTACACACGAGGCAGTATGCTCAGTAAGAGCCCTCTACACACGAGGCAGTATGCTCAGTAAGAGCCCTCTACACACGAGGCAGTATGCTCAGTAAGAGCCTTCTACACACGAGGCAGTATGCTCAGTATGAGCCCTTTACCCACGAGACAGTATGCTCAGTAAGAGCCCTCTATACACCCAGGCAGTATGCTCAGTAAGAGCCCTCTATACACGAGGCAGTATGCTCAGTATGAGCCCTCTACACACGAGGCAGTATGCTCAGTAAGAGCCCTCTACACACGAGGCAGTATGCTCAGTAAGAGCCCTCTACACACGAGGCAGTATGCTCAGTAAGAGCCCTCTACACACGAGGCAGTATGCTCAGTAAAAGCACGCTACACACCGAGGCACTATGCTCAGTAAGAGCCCTCTATACACAAGGCAGTATGCTCTGTATGAGCCCTCTACACACGAGGCAGTATGCTCAGTAAGAGCCTTCTACACACAAGGCAGTATGCTCAGTAAGAGCCCTCTACACACAAGGCAGTATGCTCAGTAAGAGCCCTCTACACACAACGCAGTATGCTCAGTAAGAGCCTTCTACACACGAGGCAGTATGCTCAGCATGAGCCCTTTACCCACCGAGACAGTATGCTCAGTAAGAGCCCTCTATACACCCAGGCAGTATGCTCAGTAAGAGCCCTCTATACACGAGGCAGTATGCTCAGTATGAGCCCTCTACACACGAGGCAGTATGCTCAGTAAGACCCCTCTACACACGAGGCAGTATGCTCAGTAAGAGCCCTCTACACACGAGGCAGTATTCTCAGTAAGAGCCCTCTACACACGAGGCAGTATGCTCAGTAAGACCCCTCTACACACGAAGCAGTATGCTCAGTAAGAGCCCTCCACACACCGAGGCAGTATGCTCAGTAAGAGCCCTCTACACACCGAGGCAGTATGCTCAGTAAGAGCCCTCTACATACTGAGGCAGTATGCTCAGTAAGAGCCCTCTACACACGAAGCAGTATGCTCAGTAAGAGCCCTCCACACACCGAGGCAGTATGCTCAGTAAGAGCCCTCTACACACCGAGGCAGTATGCTCAGTAAGAGCCCTCTACATACTGAGGCAGTATGCTCAGTAAGAGCCCTCTACACACCGAGGCAGTATGCTCAGTAAGAGCCCTCTACACACCCAGGCAGTATGCTCAGTAAGAGCCCTCTACACACCCAGGCAGTATGCTCAGTAAGAGCCCTCTACACACCCAGGCAGTATGCTCAGTAAGAGCCCTCTACACACCCAGGCAGTATGCTCAGTAAGAGCCATCTACACACCGAGGCAGTATGCTCAGTAAGAGCCCTCTACACACCCAGGCAGTATGCTCAGTAAGAGCCATCTACACACCCAGGCAGTATGCTCAGTAAGAGCCCACTACACACCCAGGCAGTATGCTCAGTAAGAGCACGCTACACACCGAGGCAGTATGCTCAGTAAGAGCTCTCTACACACCCAGGCAGTATGCTCAGAATGAGCCCTCTACACACCGAGGCAGTATGCTCAGTAAGACCCCTCTACACACGAGGCAGTGTGCTCAGTAAGAGCCCTCTACACACGAGGCAGTATGCTCAGTAAGAGCCCTCTACACACGAGGCAGTTTGCTCAGTAAGACCCCTCTACGCACGAAGCAGTATGCTCAGTAAGAGCCCTCTACACACCGAGGCAGTATGCTCAGTGAGAGCCCGCTACACACCCAGGTAGTATGCTCAGTAAAAGCACGCTACACACCGAGGCACTATGCTCAGTAAGAGCCCTCTATACACGAGGCAGTATGCTCAGTATGAGCCCTCTACACACGAGGCAGTATGCTCAGTAAGAGCCTTCTACACACGAGGCAGCATGCTCAGTAAGAGCCCTCTACACACGAGGCAGTATGCTCAGTAAGAGCCCTCTACACACGAGGCAGTATGCTCAGTAAGAGCCTTCTACACACGAGGCAGTATGCTCAGTATGAGCCCTTTACCCACCGAGACAGTATGCTCAGTAAGAGCCCTCTATACACCCAGGCAGTATGCTCAGTAAGAGCCCTCTATACACGAGGCAGTATGCTCAGTATGAGCCCTCTACACACGAGGCAGTATGCTCAGTAAGAGCCCTCTACACACGAGGCAGTATGCTCAGTAAGAGCCCTCTACACACGAGGCAGTATGCTCAGTAAGAGCCCTCTACACACGAGGCAGTATGCTCAGTAAGAGCCCTCTACAGACGAAGCAGTATGCTCAGTGAGAGCCCGCTACACACCCAGGCAGTATGCTCAGTAAAAGCACGCTACACACCGAGGCACTATGCTCAGTAAGAGCCCTCTATACACAAGGCAGTATGCTCTGTATGAGCCCTCTACACACGAGGCAGTATGCTCAGTAAGAGCCTTCTACACACAAGGCAGTATGCTCAGTAAGAGCCCTCTACACACAAGGCAGTATGCTCAGTAAGAGCCCTCTACACACAAGGCAGTATGCTCAGTAAGAGCCTTCTACACACGAGGCAGTATGCTCAGCATGAGCCCTTTACCCACCGAGACAGTATGCTCAGTAAGAGCCCTCTATACACCCAGGCAGTATGCTCAGTAAGAGCCCTCTATACACGAGGCAGTATGCTCAGTATGAGCCCTCTACACACGAGGCAGTATGCTCAGTAAGAGCCCTCTACACACGAGGCAGTATGCTCAGTAAGAGCCCTCTACACACGAGGCAGTATTCTCAGTAAGAGCCCTCTACACACGAGGCAGTATGCTCAGTATGAGCCCTCTACACACGAGGCAGTATGCTCAGTAAGAGCCCTCTATACACGAGGCAGTATGCTCAGTATGAGCCCTCTACACACGAGGCAATATGCTCAGTAAGAGCCCTCTACACACGAGGCAGTATGCTCAGTATGAGCCCTCTACATACGAGGCAGTATGCTCAGTAAGAGCCCTCTATACACGAGGCAGTATGCTCAGTATGAGCCCTCTACACACGAGGCAGTATGCTCAGTAAGAGCCCTCTACACACGAGGAAGTATGCTCAGTAAGAGCCCTCTACACACGAGGCAGTATGCTCAGTAAGACCCCTCTATACACGAAGCAGTATGCTCAGTAAGAGCCCTCCACACACCGAGGCAGTATGCTCAGTAAGAGCCCTCTACACACCGAGGCAGTATGCTCAGTAAGAGCCCTCTACATACTGAGGCAGTATGCTCAGTAAGAGCCCTCTACACACGAAGCAGTATGCTCAGTAAGAGCCCTCCACACACCGAGGCAGTATGCTCAGTAAGAGCCCTCTACACACCGAGGCAGTATGCTCAGTAAGAGCCCTCTACATACTGAGGCAGTATGCTCAGTAAGAGCCCTCTACACACCGAGGCAGTATGCTCAGTAAGAGCCCTCTACACACCCAGGCAGTATGCTCAGTAAGAGCCCTCTACACACCCAGGCAGTATGCTCAGTAAGAGCCCTCTACACACCCAGGCAGTATGCTCAGTAAGAGCCCTCTACACACCCAGGCAGTATGCTCAGTAAGAGCCATCTACACACCCAGGCAGTATGCTCAGTAAGAGCCCTCTACACACCCAGGCAGTATGCTCAGTAAGAGCCATCTACACACCCAGGCAGTATGCTCAGTAAGAGCCCGCTACACACCCAGGCAGTATGCTCAGTAAGAGCTCTCTACACACCCAGGCAGTATGCTCAGAATGAGCCCTCTACACACCGAGGCAGTATGCTCAGTAAGACCCCTCTACACACGAGGCAGTGTGCTCAGTAAGAGCCCTCTACACACGAGGCAGTATGCTCAGCAAGAGCCCTCTACACACGAGGCAGTATGCTCAGTAAGACCCCTCTACGCACGAAGCAGTATGCTCAGTAAGAGCCCTCTACACACCGAGGCAGTATGCTCAGTGAGAGCCCGCTACACACCCAGGTAGTATGCTCAGTAAAAGCACGCTACACACCGAGGCACTATGCTCAGTAAGAGCCCTCTATACACGAGGCAGTATGCTCAGTATGAGCCCTCTACACACGAGGCAGTATGCTCAGTAAGAGCCTTCTACACACGAGGCAGTATGCTCAGTAAGAGCCCTCTACACACGAGGCAGTATGCTCAGTAAGAGCCTTCTACACACGAGGCAGTATGCTCAGTATGAGCCCTTTACCCACCGAGACAGTATGCTCAGTAAGAGCCCTCTATACACCCAGGCAGTATGCTCAGTAAGAGCCCTCTATACACGAGGCAGTATGCTCAGTATGAGCCCTCTACACACGAGGCAGTATGCTCAGTAAGAGCCCTCTACACACGAGGCAGTATGCTCAGTAAGAGCCCTCTACACACGAGGCAGTATGCTCAGTAAGAGCCCTCTACACACGAGGCAGTATGCTCAGTAAGAGCCCTCTACACACGAGGCAGTATGCTCAGTGAGAGCCCGCTACACACCCAGGCAGTATGCTCAGTAAAAGCACGCTACACACCGAGGCACTATGCTCAGTAAGAGCCCTCTATACACAAGGCAGTATGCTCTGTATGAGCCCTCTACACACGAGGCAGTATGCTCAGTAAGAGCCTTCTACACACAAGGCAGTATGCTCAGTAAGAGCCCTCTACACACAAGGCAGTATGCTCAGTAAGAGCCCTCTACACACAAGGCAGTATGCTCAGTAAGAGCCTTCTACACACGAGGCAGTATGCTCAGCATGAGCCCTTTACCCACCGAGACAGTATGCTCAGTAAGAGCCCTCTATACACCCAGGCAGTATGCTCAGTAAGAGCCCTCTACACACGAGGCAGTATGCTCAGTAAGAGCCCTCTACACACGAGGCAGTATTCTCAGTAAGAGCCCTCTACACACGAGGCAGTATGCTCAGTATGAGCCCTCTACACACGAGGCAGTATGCTCAGTAAGAGCCCTCTATACACGAGGCAGTATGCTCAGTATGAGCCCTCTACACACGAGGCAGTATGCTCAGTAAGAGCCCTCTACACACGAGGCAGTATGCTCAGTATGAGCCCTCTACACACGAGGCAGTATGCTCAGTAAGAGCCCTCTACACACGAGGCAGTATGCTCAGTATGAGCCCTCTACATACGAGGCAGTATGCTCAGTAAGAGCCCTCTATACACGAGGCAGTATGCTCAGTATGAGCCCTCTACACACGAGGCAGTATGCTCAGTAAGAGCCCTCTACACACGAGGCAGTATGCTCAGTAAGAGCCCTCTACACACGAGGCAGTATGCTCAGTAAGAGCCCTTTACCCACTGAGACAGCCATTGGAAAAATGTACAATTCATCAGCTGGAGAAAGTTCCTAAATTACCAAGCAGTGACTGTGTCAATTCTGTAAAACCTCCCTCTCACACTCAACTGCATTAGATTAATTGTAAAATATGCTGGCATTGCACAATTTCACCCTTCACCCTGTTCTGACATAATTAGTTTATGATCGGAGAGCTTAGTCCCTATGAACCCCCCACCCCCCCTCAGATTCACCTGTCAGTGGATGTTTTGATGATTTCTTTGAATCCTCCCCATTCCTAGCCATGAAAGGCACATTGAAGAGCGTATTGTTTAGAACTAAACACGTCAGCCAGACAGTCAAACAGACAGCTAAACAGACAGACAACCAGCCAGCCAACACGTCAGCCAGACAGCTAAACAGACAGACAACCAGCCAGCCAACACGTCAGCCAGACAGCTAAACAGACAGACAACCAGCCAGCCAACACGTCAGCCAGACAGTCAAACAGACAGCTAAACAGACAGACAACCAGCCAGCCAACACATCAGCCAGACAGTCAAACAGACAGCTAAACAGACAGACAGAAAGATAGACAACCAGCCAGAAAACGGGTCAGCCAAACAGCCAGTCAGCCAGTCAAACAGAGAGCCAGCCTGCCAGTCAGACAGTCATTCTGCCAAGCCAGACAACCAGACAGATTGATAGACAGACATTCAGCCAGACAACCAGACAGATTGATAGACAGACATTCAGCCAGACAACCAGACAGATTGATAGACAGACATTCAGCCAGCCAAACAGCTAGTCAGCCAGCAAGCCAGCAAGCCAGACAGACAGACAAGGTATGTCTGATAGGCTGCTACTTTCCTGTCAGTGAGGTAGAACCATAGAACCATGTGTGCAGAGAAGTATCCCCAATAGAGCCTGGCTCATTATCCTACATGTTCTTAAATATTGCACCCCCTGGTATCCTGTATCACTCACATCTCACATGGATGTGTTACACCTGGACTTGTGACTTAGTAGAATATGTGAGCAGAAATATCCCTCGTTATGTCTTCTACTGCACTGTACTTGCTGTATCACTCACTTTCCACATGGATGTGTTACTCCAGACAGAGCTTGTGACTGTGTTCGTTTTCTACTATATTTCCCTGCCCTTGGAGCAGCAGAATGAGATTCTCTTCCCAGTCTTCTCCAGGGAGGTGCTGTAAACATACATGATTGACTAATTGATAATCAAGATAATGGGTTTGACTTTTATACTCTCATGTCAGCAGAGTTTATGTATGTGAGGAACAAAATGAGTTATACGGCTCCCCCAGGCAGAGGATATGATAAATACCTTCGCTACATTGCAGTTTGCTTCCAGGTCCCCTAAAGAATTATCTAGCATTGTAAAAAAACGATTCATTCCATTATTCAGGGAAATCAACTAATCACTGTGTGATATTATGTTGTTTGTTTACATTCATTGCCAAATTATTATTTGGGAAGTAGGCAAAGCAAAAACAACCATACCATAATAGTCCCAGATAAAAGTATTGGTTGTTTCTTTAGTTAAGATGGTCGTTCAGTAGCCGTAGCAACAGTCTAACAGATGCTAGTTCTGCTTTTTAAAACAGAGAGGATGGTGTTTCTCCACGACCTAAAGGTCCATTAAGTAGCTAATCTAATGGTACATGCCTCTGCAGCGATACAGAAAGGGCTTTTACCCTGCGTTGGCCAGATGTTGTTTTGTGAACAGGGCCTACGTTCTGTAGCATGCTTCACAGAGTGCCACAAGGTGGGATAAAATATATATATTTTGAAAGTATATAAAAAAAAGAAAAGGAAATCACTCTCAAAGAGCAGAGCCACTACAGAAACAGCAATAATTGAAAGGACACAGGCCCGGTTAGTCACATACATGCCATCACCAACAGGAAACAGTTGAATCACATGTTTATTTCATTATTGCAGCTGAGAGGAAGACAACTATCATAAATGTAACATAATTAAGTCAATTATATACTTTTTTAATGCATTTTGGTGTACGGCCATTCATTTAGAAACCTGCTTAGCTACTGCAGTCAGTTTAGTTAATTGAATGGAAAGTAAGTTGACTAATGTAGCTTCTATATTCATAGTGAAGACATCTGCCACGGTGTACCTCTTATAGCAGCTTAGTGGAGCTTCTATATTCATAGTGAAGTCATCTGCCACGGTGTACCTCTTATAGCAGCTTAGTGGAGCTTCTATATTCATAGTGAAGTCATCTGCCACAGTGTACCTCTTATAGCAGCTTAGTGGAGCTTCTATATTCATAGTGAAGTCATCTGCCACGGTGTACCTCTTATAGCAGCTTAGTGGAGCTTCTATATTCATAGTGAAGACATCTGCCACGGTGTACCTCTTATAGCAGCTTAGTGGAGCTTCTATATTCATAGTGAAGACATCTGCCACGGTGTACCTCTTACAGCAGCTTAGTGGAGCTTCTATATTCATAGTGAAGTCATCTGCCACGGTGTACCTCTTATAGCAGCTTAGTGGAGCTTCTATATTCATAGTGAAGTCATCTGCCACGGTGTACCTCTTATAGCAGCTTAGTGGAGCTTCTATATTCATAGTGAAGACATCTGCCACGGTGTACCTCTTATAGCAGTTTAGTGGAGCTTCGACCTGATCAGAGCAGAGAGGAGAGGGAGTCTTGGGAGGCTGATTTCACTGAAGATAAGTGATCTATATTTCAGGATGCCAGCTGCAGTCTGGAACATTAGAATAGCAAGGCAGATCATGCTAGGAGACGGGGTGATCTCACTGGGAGAAGCCATAAGCAAGAGATGATGGCCATCTCCTCTCCAGCCGTACCATATATTTTCTGGAGTCTGATACGTACTAGTTGATGTGGGGAAAATGAGATTCACTTAATTTCCTAATTCTTTCCTTTGTAAGGAAGGTAATCCCATCTGGGAGTGTTTTAGTAGGCTGTGATTAATTCACATCCAGGGGAAAGGGAAGGAAATGTCAGTTTTAATGGAAAGAACCAAAACAATTCTAGGTTTCACCGCCCTGCAGTGAAGCTGTACTGGCAGAGACCCCACTCCTACTTTCCATATGTTAACCTATTTTCTGGGGGTATCACATCCTTGTTGCATATAGTAGAGTCCTAAAGTGGCACACATTTTATAGTAATCACAAAGCAAGGTATATTATTCTGGTTAATATGAAGTATACTTCATGATCATATTATTCTAAAAACAGTCTGTATTTTAGGTCATGTTGAAACCTTTCTTTTGACATTAGTAATTGGATTCACTGGCAGCTACACCAACATCTCCGTGTCCTCTGTCATGCTTTCGGCTGTCCACTCCCTCATGCTTTCTGCTGTCCACTCCCTCATGCTTTCTGCTGTCCCCTCCCTCATGCTTTCTGCTGTCCACTCCCTCATGCTTTCTGCTGTCCCCTCCCTCATGCTTTCTGCTGTCCACTCCCTCATGCTTTCTGCTGTCCACTCCCTCATGCTTTCTGCTGTCCCCTCCCTCATGCTTTCTGCTGTCCACTCCCTCATGCTTTCTGCTGTCCCCTCCATCATGCTTTCTGCTGTCCACTCCCTCATGCTTTCTGCTGTCCCCTCCATCATGCTTTCTGCTGTCCACTCCCTCATGCTTTCTGCTGTCCACTCCCTCATGCTTTCTGCTGTCCCCTCCCTCATGCTTTCTGCTGTCCCCTACGTCATGCTTTCTGCTGTCCCCTCCCTCATGCTTTCTGCTGTCCCCTCCCTCATGCTTTCTGCTGTCCACTCCCTCATGCTTTCTGCTGTTCTCTCCCTCATGCTTTCTGCTGTCCTCTCCCTCATGCTTTCTGCTGTCCCCTCCCTCATGCTTTCTGCTGCCCCCCCTATGCTTTCTGCTGTCCCCCCCTCCCATGCGTTCTGCTGTCCCCCCCTCCCATGTTTTCTGCTGCCCCCTCCCTCAGATTGGAGAGGCTGAGCAATGGCGCTATTCCCCTGGAGCTATTCCCCTCTCCTCCCTCCCTCCCCTCCTCTCTCCCTCCCCTCCTCTTTCAGCTCTCCTCTCTCACATCCTCTCCTCCGTGAGACTGTGAGAGTGCAGTCAGATCCTCTTACGATGGGGGTGAGGTTTTAGGCAGAAGTGTCTTGATTATGCAGTCAGACCCCCAGGAGAATGAGGAAATGGTTCTTCATCTGAAATCTAAAGGGAAAGTGAGGATCTGAATTAGTTATTTCTAATGAGCTGCTACACAGCAAATTTGCGGGTGCTAAAATCTCAGTGTTGATTATAGTGGGGATAACCCCAGTAGGCTGGAAATTGACACCCCCTGCAGTGAATAAATCAAGTGTTATTTGAATCACAGTGGAATCAACACCGTGTGGTGGTGTTACTTGACTGTGTTGAGTTAATTTCCATGAACTCTTTCAAAGTGAAAAAGACATGGGAGGGGCCTCTATATTTCCCAGCATGCTTTGTGGAAGGTTGCTTTTTAGAATAGTTTGTTTTTGGCCATATATCCATGTTTCTGCATGCACATGGATTAATTGATCTTACACTACACAAAGATAAATAACATACATTTCTGTAAACTAATCCCACCTGTAAGTGGTAGGACTTATTTATTGAGATGGTTGCTCCAGTTTAGATGGTTTAGGTAGTGTCATCTATCAATCTTCCCTACCTTGGCAGTAATTCTAACCTCAGTTGCAGGGGATTAAAAGCTCCAGTTGTTGACTATCCTAACTCTGGCTGGATGCAAATAGGAATTATATAACACTTTGCGAGCATAATGTGACTTGCCAATGTGGCCTGCAAACCAGGAGTTTCAGACCACTGTGTTAGGGTAAAACTGGGATGTCGAAGTATCGTATTGTGAGAAAAGTGATATATTGTCATATAAAATACAATTTTTACATTAAAATATTCACTTAGGTACTCACTTGGAGAAGGCTACAGGACTGAAAGCCATCGAATGCAACAATCTGTCACTCGCAAACTCAGTCATGGGCGTTACTGGTACCTCTAAAATTCACTCGAAAGGCACCCTGGAAAATAAATATGCAAATAAGGCTTTACACCCTACAGTGTTAAAACAACACCTCAAACCTAGTTACTGTAACACCACAGATGTTGATTCCTTAACACTGAGAAAGTGTTAACAGCATCAGCTCTAAAAAAAATAATAAGTTGGAATTTGCAACGTCCTTGGTGTTAGGGTCACAACACTCTCGGGGTGTTAGTTTATAAACACTTTGAAAAGTGTTAGTTTAACACTATTTTGAGATAGTCACATACAGTGGGGCAAAAAAGTATTTAGTCAGTCACCAATTGTGCAAGTTCTCCCACTTAAAAAGATGAGAGAGGCCTGTAATTATCATCATAGGTACACTTCAACTATGACAGACAAAATGAGAAAAAAAAATATCCAGAAAATCACATTTTTTATGAATTAATTTGCAAATTATGGTGGAAATAAGTATTTGGTCAATAACAAAAGTTTATCTCAATACTTTGTTATATACCCTTTTTTGGCAATGACAGAGGTCAAACGTTTTCTGTAAGTCTTCACAAGGTTTTCATTTACATTACATTACACTTAAGTCATTTAGCAGACGCTCTTATCCAGAGCGACTTACAAATTGGTGCATTCACCTTATGACATCCACACACTGTTGCTGGTATTTTGGCACATTCCTCCATGCAGATCTCCTCTAGAGCAGTGATGTTTTGGGGCTGTTGCTGGGCAACACGGACTTTCAACTTCCTCCAAAGATTTTCTATGGGGTTGAGATCTGGAGACTGGCTAGGCCACTCCAGGACCTTGAAATGCTTCTTACGAAGCCATTCCTTCGTTGCCCGGGCGGTGTGTTTGGGATCATTGTCATGCTGAAAGACCCAGCCACGTTTCATCTTCAATGCCCTTGCTGATGGAAGGAGGTTTTCACTCAAAATCTCACGATACATGGCCCCATTCATTCTTTCCTTTACACGGATCAGTCGTCCTGGTCCCTTTGCAGAATAACAGCCCCAAAGCATGATGTTTCCACTCCCATGCTTCACAGTAGGTATGGTGTTCTTTGGATGCAACTCAGCATTCTTTGTCCTCCAAACACGACGAGTTGAGTTTTTACCAAAAAGTTCTATTTTGGTTTCATCTGACCATATGACATTCTCCCAATCTTCTTCTGGATCATCCAAATGCTCTCTAGCAAACTTCAGACGGGCCTGGACATGTACTGGCTTAAGCAGGGGGACACGTCTGGCACTGCAGGATTTGAGTCCCTGGCGGCGTAGTGTGTTACTGATGGTAGGCTTTGTTACTTTGGTCCCAGCTCTCTGCAGGTCATTCACTAGGTCCCCCCGTGTGGTTCTGGGATTTTTGCTCACCGTTCTTGTTAACATTTTGACCCCACGGGGTGAGATCTTGCGGTGGAGCCCCAGATCGAGGGAGATTATCAGTGGTCTTGTATGTCTTCCATTTCCTAATAATTGCTCCCACAGTTGATTTGTTCAAACCAAGCTGCTTACCTATTGCAGATTCAGTCTTCCCAGCCTGGTGCAGGTCTACAATTTTGTTTCTGGTGTCCTTTGACAGCTCTTTGGTCTTGGCCATAGTGGAGTTTGGAGTGTGACTGTTTGAGGTTGTGGACAAGTGTCTTTTATACTGATAACAAGTTCAAACAGATGCCATTAATACAGGTAACAAGTGGAGGACAGAGGAGCCTCTTAAAGAAGTGTATACAAAGTCTGTGTCACAAAGAAGTGTATACAGGTCTGTGAGAGCCAGAAATCTTGCTTGTTTGTAGTTGACCAAATACTTATTTTCCACCCTAATTTGCAAATAAATTAATAACAAATCCTACAATGTGATATTCTGGATTTTTTTTTCTCATTTCTCACAGCTCCAAGAAGGCGTAGCAGTCGGACGTGTGTTTGTCTTGTCTTGTCCCGTCTTGTCCCGCGTAAATAGTCCTCGTATTTTTTGTATACATTTCGTATATATTTTAATTTCACTTTCCATCTTGGAACTGAATATACATTCCCGCAACCCGCCTCACCCAATGTGGTACGGATCTGCTATTTTTTATACTTTAGAACCGTAACCCCAATCAGAAGCTAGCCAGATAACTAGCTACTAGCTAGTAGTCAGTTAGCCACTGCTGCGGTCTTCGCCCTTAACTCGGACACCAGCCAGCTTCAGCTCGGGCAAATACCTGCCAGTCTGCAGGCGCGATATCAACCCAGAGAATATAGGACTGCTTTTTCTCTACCACATCACCGGATTCCTGACGCAAGCTCTGGACAATTACACCGGATCATCGTCGCTAGCTAGCTGCAACCAGGTGGCTACTACTGGCTAATACCTCTGTCCCGAAACAAGCACCAGTTAGCCTTGAGCTAGCCTCGAGCTAGGCCCATCTGCCGGCTAGCCGAAGAGGCCTACCAGCGAATTATTGGGCTACAATACCTCTTTTGCCAATTGGACTGGACCCTTTATTGCCGACACGGAGCCCCGCCGATCCATCACGACTGGTCTGCCGACGTAATTGTCCGAGGTGGTTTCAACAGGCTTTTCCATTGCGACGTTTCTGAATACCCATCTGCTAATTATTAGCTGTCTTATCGGCTGCTATCTAAATAAATATACCGGACAATTTTTTTTTTTTCTTTTTCCTGGGTCACTATATCTATTTTGCCAATTGGATCGATCCCCTCTACCACACGGAACCCCACTAATCTACCGACGGAAACGAACGAGGTGACAAAAAAAAAAAAAAAAAAAAAAAAAAACAGACCTCCATCCTATGTTATCTTGCTACCGATAGCCAGCTACCCGGCCAGCTGTCTGGATCGCCGTGCCCCCAACCAACCTCTACTCACTGGACCCTTATGATCACTCGATTAAGCATGCCTCTCCTTAATGTAAATATGCCTTGTCCATTGCTGTTCTGGTTAGTGTTTATTGGCTTATTTCACTGTAGAGCCTCTAGCCCTGCTCACTATATATCCAACCTCTCAGTTCCACCACCCACATATGCGATGACATCACCTGGTTTCAATGATGTTTCTAGAGACTATATCTCTCTCATCATCACCCATTACCTAGGTTTACCTCCACTGTATTCACATCCTACCATACGTTTGTCTGTACATTATTCCTTGAAGCTATTTTATCGCCCCCAGAAACTTCCTTTTACTCTCTGTTCTAGACGTTCCAAACGACCAATTCTCATAGCTTTTAGCCGTACCCTTATCCTACTCCTCCTCTGTTCCTCTGGTGATGTAGAGGTGAATCCAGGCCCTGCAGTACCTAGCTCCACTCCTATTCCCCAGGCGCTCTCTTTTGATGACTTCTGTAACCGTAATAGCCTTGGTTTCATGCATGTTAACCTGTCTAGGATCAGCGTGCCGCTAGCGGCACCCCCCCCCCCCCCCCCCCCCCACTGAAAAACCAGTGCCGCGAAATTCAAAAATAATATTTTTTTTAAATATTTAACTTTCACACATTAAAGTCCAATACAGCTAATGAAAGACACAGATCTTGTGAATCCAGTCAACATGTCCGATTTTTAAAATGTTTTACAGGGAAGACACAATATGTAAAGATGTACATCTATTACCTAAAAACACATTAGCATAATCCACCATCTTTTATTTGTCCACCAACACCAGTAGCCATCACCAATTCGGCTAAACTAAGATATTTATAGCCCCTAACCAACAAAAAAACTCATTAGATGACAGTCTGATAACATATTTATGGTATGGGATAGGTTTTGTTAGAAAAAAGTGCATATTTCAGGTAGATGGCATAGGTTACAATTGCACCCACCGTCACAAATGGAATAGAAAAACTACTTAGAGCAACGTGTTTACCTACTTACTAATCATCAAACATTTCGTAAAAATACACAGCATACACGAATCGAAAGACACAGATCCTGTGAATACAGACAATATTTCAGATTTTCTAAGTGTCTTACAGCGAAAACACAAAAATCGTTATATTAGCATAGCACATAGCACATAGCAGCCCAGCATTGATTCTAGCCAAAGTGAGCGATAAAAGTCAACATCGCCAAAAGATATTAATTTTTTCACTAACCTTCTCAGAATTCTTCCGATGACACTCCTGTAACATCATATTACACAATCCATATAGAGTTTGATCGCAAATGTTTATATTTAGCCACCAAAATCATGGTTAGACAATGTGAAATGTAGACAAGCTGGTCAGAAAAATGTCCTTGCGCCACTTAGACAGTGATCTACTCTTATACATAAATACTCATAAACGTGACTAAAAAATATAGGGTGGACAGGGATTGATAGACAATTTAATTCTTAATACAATTGCGGAATTACATTTTTTAATTTATCCTTACTTTTCAATACAGTTTGCGCCAAGCGAAGCTACGTCAAAAAACATGGCGTCCTAAGCCACTAAAATGTTTCGACAGAAACACGATTTATCATAATAAAAATGTCCTACCTTGAGCTGTTCTTCCATCAGTATCTTGGGCAAAGGATCCTTTCTTGGGAGTAATCGTCTTTTGGTGGAAAGCTGTCCTCTTGCCATGTGGAAATGCCAACTGCGTTCGGGATGAACTGAAAAGCGTGCCCGGCTATTCACATCGTTTCAAAAATAAATGTCCCAAAATCGCACTAAACGGATATAAATTGCTATAAAACGCTTTAAATTAACTACCTTATGATGTTTTTAACTCCTATAACGAGTGAAAAGATGACCGGAGAAATATAACAGGCTAAACTAACGCTTGGAGCAGGAGCGGGTCGGTGTCCAGCACGCGCGTTACGCACCAAGGAAAGACTTGCTAGCTATAGGGTTTTTTAATTTATAGGGCCTGTGAACGCGCAATCGACCCCATTGGAATCGTCATCACGTAAAGGCATCCAGGGGAAGACGTAAGAAGTGTCCGTATAGTCATAGCAATAACAGTGCCCTTTTAACTGACTTCAGAACAGTGGCCAACATTTCTCAAATCTGACTCCATGTCAGGGAAATTGCTGTAGAATGGGCTCTGTTCCACTTAGAGACAAAATTTCAACTCCTATAGAAACTATAGACTGTTTTCTATCCAATGATAATAATAATATGCATATTGTACGATCAAGGATTTTGTGGGAAGCCGTTTCAAAAATTACCCAATTAGCATAAATAGTCTAAACAGCGCCCCCATCCCCAACAGGTTAACATTAGAAGCCTCCTCCCTAAGTTTGTTTTGTTCACTGCTTTAGCACACTCTGCCAACCCAGATGTTTTAGCCGTGTCTGAATCCTGGCTTAGGAAGACCACCAAAAATTCTGACATTTTCATCCCTAACTACAAGATTTTCAGACAAGATAGAACGGCCAAAGGGGGCGGTGTTGCAATCTACTGCAAGGATTGCCTGCAGAGTTCTGTTTTACTATCCAGGTCTGTTCCGAAACAATTTGAACTCCTACTTTTAAAAATCCACCTCTCTAAAAACAAGTCTCTCACTGTTGCCGCCTGCTATAGACCACCCTCTGCCCCCAGCTGTGCTCTGGACACCATATGTGAACTGATTGCCCCCCATCTATCTTCAGAGCTTGTGCTGCTAGGCGACCTAAATTGGAACATGCTTAACACCCCAGCCATCCTACAATCTAAGCTTGATGCCCTCAATCTCACACAAATTATCAATGAACCTACCAGGTATTACCCCAATACCGTAAACACTGGTACCCTCATAGACATCATCCTAACCAACTTGCCATCCAAATACACCTCTGCTGTTTTCAACCAAGATCTCAGCGATCACTGCCTCATTGCCTGTATCCGTAATGGGTCAGCGATCAAACGACCTCCACTCATCACTGTCAAACGCTCCCTGAAACACTTCAGCGAGCAGGCCTTTCTAATCGACCTGGCCGAGGTATCCTGGAAGGATATTGATCTCATCCCGTCAGTAGAGGATGCCTGGATATTTTTTTAAAATGCCTTCCTCACCATCTTGAATAAGCATGCCCCATTCAAGAAATTTAGAACCAGGAACAGATATAGCCCTTGGTTCTCTCCTGACCTGACTGCCCTTAACCAACAGAAAAACATCCTATGGCGTTCTGCATTAGCATCGAACAGCCCCCGTGATATGCAACTTTTCAGGGAAGCTAGAAACCAGTATACACAGGCAGTTAGAAAAGCCAAGGCTAGCTTTTTCAAGCAGAAATTTGCTTCCTGCAACACAAACGCAAAAAAGTTCTGGGACACTGTAAAGTCCATGGAGAATAAGAACACCTCCTCCCAGCTTCCAACTGCACTGAAGATAGGAAATACTGTCACCACCGACAAATCCATTATAATTGAGAATTTCAATAAGCATTTTTCTACGGCTGGCCATGCTTTCCACCTGGCTACCCCTACCCCGGTCAACAGCACTGCCCTCCCCTCTGCTACTCGCCCAAGCCTTCCCCATTTCTCTTTCTCCCAAATACAGTCAGCTGATGTTCTGAAAGAGCTGCAAAATCTGGACCCTTACAAATCAGCCGGGCTAGATAATCTGGACCCTTTCTTTCTAAAACTATCTGCTGAAATTGTTGCCACCCCTATTACCAGCCTTTTCAACCTCTCTTTCGTGTCGTCTGAGATTCCCAAAGATTGGAAAGCAGCTGCGGTTATCCCCCTCTTCAAAGGGGGAGACACTCTAGACCCAAACTGCTACAGACCTATATCTATCCTACCCTGCCTTTCTAAGGTCTTCGAAAGCCAAGTCAACAAACAGATTACCGACCATCTCGAATCCCACCATACCTTCTCCGCTATGCAATCTGGTTTCAGAGCTGGTCATGGGTGCACCTCAGCCACGCTCAAGGTCATAAACGATATCTTAACCGCTATCGATAGGAAACAGTACTGTGCAGCCATATTCATTGACCTGGCCAAGGCTTTTGACTCTGTCAATCACCACATCCTCATTGGCAGACTCGACAGCCTTGGTTTCTCTAATGATTGCCTCGCCTGGTTCACCAACTACTTCTCTGATCGAGTTCAGTGTGTCAAATCGGAGGGTCTGTTGTCCGGACCTCTGGCAGTCTCTATGGGTGTGCCACAGGGTTCAATTCTTGGACCGACTCTCTTCTCTGTATACATCAATGATGTCGCTCTTGCTGCTGGTGAGTCTCTGATCCACCTCTACGCAGACAACACTATTCTGTATACTTCTGGCCCTTCTCTTGACACTGTGTTAACAACCCTCCAGGCGAGCTTCAATGCCATACAACTCTCCTTCCGTGGCCTCCAATTGCTCTTAAATACAAGTAAAACTAAATGCATGCTCTTCAACCGATCGCTGCCTGCACCTGCCCGCCTGTCCAGCATCACTACTCTGGACGGCTCTGACTTAGAATATGTGGACAACTACAAATACCTAGGTGTCTGGTTAGACTGTAAACTCTCCTTCCAGACTCACATCAAGCATCTCCAATCCAAAGTTAAATCTAGAATCGGCTTCCTATTCCGCAACAAAGCATCCTTCACTCATGCTGCCAAACATACCCTTGTAAAACTGACCATCCTACCAATCCTCGACTTCGGTGATGTCATTTACAAAATAGCCTCCAAAACCCTACTCAATAAATTGGATGCAGTCTATCACAGTGCCATCCGTTTTGTCACCAAAGCCCCATATACTACCCACCACTGCGACCTGTACGCTCTCGTTGGCTGGCCCTCGCTTCACACTTGTCGCCAAACCCACTGGCTCCAGGTCATCTACAAGACCCTGCTAGGTAAAGTCCCCCCTTATCTCAGCTCGCTGGTCACCATAGCAACGCCCACCCGTAGCACGCGCTCCAGCAGGTATATCTCTCTGGTCACCCCCAAAACCAATTCTTCCTTTGGCCGCCTCTCCTTCCAGTTCTCTGCTGCCAATGACTGGAACGAACTACAAAAATCTCTGAAACTGGAAACACTTATCTCCCTCACTAGCTTTAAGCACCAGCTGTCAGAGCAGCTCATAGATTACTGCACCTGTACATAGCCCATCTATAATTTAGCCCAAACAACTACCTCTTTACCTACTGTATTTATTTATTTTGCTCCTCTGCACCCCATTATTTCTATCTCTACTTTGCACCTTCTTCCACTGCAAACCAACCATTCCAGTGTTATTTTTTTTACTTGCTATATTGTATTTACTTCGCCACCATGGCCTTTTTATATATTTTTTAATTTATTTATATATATATCTTGTTTGCCTTCACCTCCCTTATCTCACCTCACTTGCTCATATTGTATATAGACTTATTTTCACTGTATTATTGACTGTATGTTTGTTTTACTCCATGTGTAACTATGTGTTGTTGTATGTGTCGAACTGCTTTGCTTTATCTTGGCCAGGTCGCAATTGTAAATGAGAACGTGTTCTCAATTTGCCTACCTGGTTAAATAAAGGTGAAATAAATAAAAATAAAAATTTTGTCTGCCATAGTTGAAGTGTACCTATGATGAAAATTACAGCAGGCCTCTCATCTTTTTAAGTGGGAGAACTTGCACAATTGGTGGCTGACTAAATACTTTTTTGCCCCACTGTATTTATAAGAAAGTGTCAAATGTAACACTGTTGTTGTAAAAATTAAATTAGCAAATTTGCTGTGTATTCACTCTCTGTGTCAAATCCCCCTCTGCATATCAACATCCATGTGAAATCATTCATATTCTCCACACTGTCTCTCTCTCCTGGTAGATGCTTCAGATGGCGTAGTAATGTATTCTAAACCACCCCACTGATACTCTATTACACTGAAGTGTCTGACACAAAGCGCATGATAGCCCCTGTAGTGTTAGGTAATACAATACATAGGCCGTCTTTTTCAGAGACATTTAAGCAATAAGGCACGGGAGGGTGTGGTATATGGCCAATGTACCACGGCTAAGGGCTGTTCTTATGCACAGCGTATTACGGAGTCCCTGGATATAGCCATTAGCCGTGGTATATTGGCCATATACCACAAACCCCCAAGGTGCTTTATTGCTATTATAAACTGGTTACCAACGTAATTAGAGCAGTAAAAATAAACGTTTTGTCATACTCATGTTATTATGTCTGATATACCATGGGTGTCAGCCCATCTGCATTCAGTGCTGAAACCACCCAGTTTATAATTTGATTTATCTCACATACAAGTCCTTCATGAATGCTGGAGAAATCCGGCATTGGCGTGAAATGCTAGATAATGGTAATACAAATACACAAGGAATCATTCCTCATTGTTTTCAGAAATGTCATGTTTGGAGATTGGAATGAATGTTATATTGAAGCTCTTGAATTTCCTCAATCGTTCATAATGTAAATGATATATTGTATGTTTATGATGGATAGTGGTACAGATTGTAGTATTGTCAGTCTGATTGTCTGTTTGATTGTGACCAGGATGCTGGCTACAGTGGGAGCAGACTTTGACTTGAGAACTCTGAGGGCAGTACGTGTCCTGAGGCCACTGAAACTGGTGTCTGGAATCCCTAGTAAGTACAATGACTTTGGAATCACTGGAAAAAGGAGAAACAATGCTCTGTTTGGATATGTGCATTTTTTAAGTTTGTCATTTAAGCGTTAAAACATGTATTTATATATTTCATTTTTGTTCATGTTATCTTATGTAATTCTGATAACCAGAAATGTTAAATAAAGGAACTTAAAGGGCCATTTGGTGTCTCTCCTGTGATGCGTGTTAAAACTACAACATGAGAGTAAAGTGAGAATGTTGTGCTCTCTCTCCCAGGTCTTCAGGTAGTTCTAAAGTCCATCATGAAAGCCATGGTGCCTCTGCTGCAGATTGGCATGCTGCTCTTCTTCGCTATCCTCATGTTCGCCATCATCGGCCTGGACTTTTACATGGGCAAGTTCCACCGGACCTGCTTCAGGACTGATACAGGTATGCACAATGCACATCGCTATGAAATCTTAGTCACCTGTGTTTTGTGTAACTGCTATAGCTTGCATATGTAGAGTTGATATAAATGCTGTACTGAGCTACAGCCTATAGTTCTGGGAGCTACTGTAAGCATGTTCGTCTGTGTTTGCATGTTTGCGCACAGAACTTACCTTGTTGTGTTTGTGTGTGCCTCAGGTGAGCAGGCAGCAGAGTTCCCCTGTGGTTTGGAGGCTCCAGCGAGGACCTGTGAAAATGGAACTGTGTGTCAGGAATACTGGATCGGCCCCAACTACGGCATCACCAACTTTGACAACATCCTCTTTGCTATTCTGACCGTCTTCCAGTGCATCACCATGGAGGGATGGGTGGACATCCTCTATAACGTGAGTTCACCCTACTGTACACTTTACTGTGATATCACACAAAAATGCAGATTTTGAGTCTCAAGTGTGAGGAGGGTTTAAGGCTGTGGCGGTCATTAAATTTTGTCAGCCGGTGATTGTCAAGCAAATAACTGCCGGTCTCACGGTAATTGACCGTTAATTAACAAACACATTTCGCCTCTCCTAGCTTACACGCATCGCCTTCAAGCCACTGATGCAGACCTTTGGAACATCTACATTTTAAGAAGTCTAATAAATCCATGTAATATAGCCTACACCTTCACAATAAATCCATTATTTATTTTAGACAGCTCTAAAGAAATATGATATGAAGAAAATGTAGTCTTTTTCAGAAGAACAGAATAACATACGCTGAGGTGTCCTTATGTTAGGCCCTGATCTGGCTATGCCATATGGCTGTGGGCTACACCAGTTCATTTAGCAGACAAGATTTGCTTAAAATTCCGTGGCATTATTTTATATTATTTTATAGTATGAAGAACACAATTGAACCAACCTGAATAAAATATAAATAATATTTTCTCCAAACAGTTTCTGAGGGGGTGTGCACATGCAGCTATTCTGCTTAATTTAGAGTTATTTAAGCAACTTTAGTTATGATACAAAAGTTGGGCTATATGTTTAGAATTGTAATACATTCTAAGTCTGCATGATGCGACTCTAATGATGATTCATCTAAAGTTGCATGAAAGGCATGAGCTCTGGTTTGTTTCTTGTGCAGGCTGCACACACTTCATCAGTCTCTCATTAGCAATTTGACAAGCACTTGATAATGCCTCGAATAATGCAGCATCCCCCTTGTTTGGCCGTAATGCCCCCTAAACAAATCCATGCCTTTTGCGGCCAGTAGCCGTTGTGTCCTTGAGCTGAATATAATAATTATAATTCCCGTCTACGTGCTCCGAAGCACCTCACACTCACATGGCTTTCTCAGATATCTCAATTCTTATTAGCCATTGCCTGTCATGTGATCGGGTCTTTCTCACAGGCATCCTTCTCACAGGCATCTCAGCTCAGATGTAGGCTACAAGTGAAGACAGACACATCAAATTCCAAGGCGCATATTGAAGATGTTAGAAGAACTGTCCACATTTAGCCTACTTTGTCAGCCAACAAGATGAGTAGGCCTAACGAACAGCAAAGCACTAGCCTATGTCAATCTACTTTTCCCCATAGTACAAAAGTTGACCTATTCTATTGGTCAACTTATCCTTCTGTACGATAAATAAGTATTCCCAAACATAGTCTGTGACAGTTGTGGGAATCGCTAAATATCAAATTAATACAACCACTCGCATCAAAAAATATTTTAAAAGCCATGAGGCTGGTGCAACAGATCAGAATGTTTAGCCTCAAATGTTGAGAAACTATTGGCTATTTCTTCACATTATAAGTGCAGCAATGCTCACACGGCAATAAACTATAAGCGCAAATGTTCCAAAATGCAATCAGAGGGAAAATGCCATTCTCAAAAATGACCGCAAATGCGATTATGCATGTATTGCTTCATTATAAAGGTGTATTTTTATGGTGAAAATGATCTTCCCCAATTTTGAAACTCACGCGCTGCCTATGTATGCCAGTTAGGCTCTACACTGGGGCTGCAGGTAGCCTAGTGGTTAGAGCGTTGTGCCAGTAACCGGAAGGTTGCTGGATCGAATAATTTTGTCTTTACATGTACTAAATAATATGTGTTCAATTAGTTTTGATTTAGAATGGACAATTATCATGCACCTGTCTCAGAGCAGGGGAAAACATGTAATCTATGCACTTAAATAGCAAATGGTCATGTCAGCCAGGTAGCCTGTACTTCTGTTGTAAAGCGAAGCAATGTGCTTAATATGAGGAAAGTTGAGAAATAAATATAGTAGGCCTGGCCTATAGAAAGCTGATGGGATCCTCCTCTTTTTAATAAACTGTTTTTTTCCTAATGCAATTGCATAGCCTATAGAAATGTTGCGCACCATGAGCTCATGTGCTCTCATAAAGTTTTTGATTTGATCACTTTTCCATGTTATTCACTATAGAATGCAATGGACTTTTTTTGTGGAAACTTTTGGAGCGAAAAAAAACCTGTGAGAAGATTTGATCTTGAATAGTGACATGTAAACTGGTTGTTGTGTGTCTGGATGGTTGTCCCAGGTTGGTAGTACAGTCCCAGGTTGGTAGTACAGTCCCAGGTTGGTAGTACAGTCCCAGTGCACCCTGGAGGCATATTAGACAGAGACGGAGTCTGCTGGATGTGGAAGGATGAGTCACAGGGCCGATTCATGTTAGAGACAGACTCAAGGTTTTCAACAAATCCCAGCCTGTGACATTTGCATAAGTCACATTTAGATAATGAAAAAGGATATGATTGTGTAACAGTATGAAATGTTTAATAGCTCGAGTGAGAAGACAGTGTGCTTATTTTCTGCAACCTGTGGAGCCTTTCCTAGGAATGGGATTGGATTACTCAATAGCTGTTTTGCTGCTGAACTCTGTAAAGTTGGGACAGGGAGATGGTGTCCTCTTCTCGGATGCCAAATAATTGTTTACATTTCCAGTCGGGTCTCTTTCTCCTAAGGTTTGTGCCACGCTTTACCAACCAGGATAGGCTGTCAGTCTACTATTTTGGAATGAAACTTTCTGTGGGTGTTTTTAGGATACTGTTGCATTCAGATTGATTTATTTATACACCACTCGCAGCATTTGTCTCTTGGTATGATTTTCTACAGCATTTTTAAACAATACTTGCTGAGCTCCAATAGTTGACAGTAAATTATCATTAGCTGATAGGAGCATGTTGTGTGAATACAGTAGTCTCTATGTTAGACCATGCACATTCATGCACCCTGTGGTCTATATCAGTGGTTCCCAAACCTTTTCACTCAGCCCGCTTTCCCCCCTGCGTGTCACGTCTGTTTGTATTTGCCATGGGGTGGAGAGAAAATGCTGCAGTTTTAATATACACATTTAGTCAAGTTTTATGTTTGTTCATGTGATATCTGAGTCAAAAATGACAACAAAATCATTGGGTTAAAAAACCTAGCTAAAAATCATTAGCTGACATGGGCTAGTTGATCTGGACATTTCTGAAAAGTTATAAATAGCTCTCAAAGGTCTGCAATGACTGACATGACAAGAGGAAATCTGCTGATGCACTACCCAGTTTCAAAATTGCTCCTAGTGCATATTACTATTAAAACGTTCAAGAGTAAGTTGAAAGCCTGACTGAGTGGAGGGGGGGTCTCCACGTCCCCCCACCGACCCCACAATTTTGGAACCACTGGTCTATATTCAGGAGGCTCCTTCAGAAACAGCCAGAGATGGACACATGTGGTGTCTCATTCCCAGCTTCACGCCCGCTCTACTGCCACGCCTGATAGGGAGCAGCATATGCCAGTCTTCTGGCGCCCGCCGCTGCACTCTGCTACGCCTCTCTCTTCCCTGGTGCTAAGCAACACAGTGCCATTCTGCTGCCCCGACGCTGGCAGAGGGAGGAGTCTTCCAGCTGAGAAGGGATCTATATCTTTCCAGCTCTCTCTCCCCTGAAATAGAGGGAAGGGAGACATGCTCAGAATGCTGAGAGGGACCAACTATGTGACTTAATGATGGTTTATCTGAAATCACATTCCTCTGTTTGCTGTTACTCCAATTCACTTGAAGTGTCCTACTGAAGTTGATCCACTCTTTATTGATTCAGTAGCAGGTGTCATTATTCTACACTGCTTTTCAAGTTTGCTGAATAGATCTGATCCTTGGTTCACCCCGTAATAGTACACATTACCATCTCTGCGTTCAATATTGTGGGGCATATTTTCCACCTTTTCTCCATCAGCATTAGACACTGGCTGTGTCTGAATAGCCATACTTAAACTGCATACTATGTACTCATCGTCGCATACACAGCCGAAACGCAGTAGCGGCTCCTGACTGGCTGAGTAGGTGGGGAGGGCAGAGTGCGGGTGGATTTTTACAAATTCACCAGACATGCATGGCATTAACCAGACTGACAATAGCTAATTTCCAATTCTATTAATTTAGCTAAACTCTGAATAAAATAGGAATGGAGTTGTAAGCCTATTCGGGCTGGTTATAGGCAGACTATCACATTCAACCTATACCATAGCCATCTACTGTATCCTAGATGGGCTATATGGGACTGAAGACAGAAACAGATAACAATTTAGTTTAAAATACTTCTGTCTTCTGTTTTCAGAAGCTTCGCTATTCGACATCTTCCCAATTAAGTAGCCTAGTTTTGTTGTTTTGCTACTTGAAAAGAACTAGGGCCTATCACTTGCAGCCCATCTCTTCCAATGCATTGTGGAAAAGTGTGCATCGAATTCTACTTGATGAAGAGACAAAATTAGTATAAAATTCACATAATATCAAACATTCATGCTTGGTTGCATTGTTTCCCGCTATTCGTTGATTTTGGAAGCACATTCCCATATCTAATTGATCTGCTGTTGTCCTAGCCAAAATGAGAATGACATTCTGGCATTTAAAGTATACTCGATTTTCAAAATGTTGCAGATATATATTTTTGCATACTCAAATGGCCTACAATTTAGGATACAAGTATGGGTATTCGGACATGGATAGTGTCACTATCAGGATTAATAATCACATTGAATGAGTGTCTTTTAATCCAGAATTAGCCTTTGAGCACGGGAGGGAGGGCATGATGAGATGATCCTATTCATCATAAGGCTGTTCTGCTCTGTCTCTGCTTGGTCTAACTGATAGCCTGGTAATGTGGCCTCAGGTTCAGGAGGTCTGCTCAAATACGACGGCTGGTGTTTCTGATTGAGGTGTTGGGGCAGAGAGACAGCCCTCGTTGGCACATCTAATTTCCTGTCTGTCGTTAGGGACCTGTGTTCTCTTCATCAGCCCTGTCATCTATCAGCCCTGATAACTGCACCTAATGTACTGTATGTCTCAGTCTCAGATAGGACAGTCAGATGGCATGGGAGAGAACGCTCATTTTGGATGTTCGATCCACAGAAATAAATAGTATTATATTGTATCTCTATGGTTCGATCTCTCTGTCATTTTGGGATAGTTATTTTCCTTTAAAGTTGTGTCCATCAGTATTGTTGTTTAAATCATCCAATCCCAATGGGTGCTAATCATATGGATGTTTACAGCTAACATAAATTAGAAGCTACTGACACTGTTGTCTTCATGTTCCCTTCTCTTTCTATTAAATCTCCCCCTTCCCCTCAATCCTTTGCTCCTCTGGTGAGAAATATCCTTCTCTGTGAGCTTAATGCACTAGCGGTATGAGCAGAAACTAAATGGTGTGTTTTCTATGTAGTAAATAGTTGTAAAAGGTCCCTGATGCAATAGCAGTAGCACAGTGCTGTTCTGGCCCTAACAAAGGGCAGTGCAGCAGAGAGAGTGAGAGAGAGAGTCTATGCTGTGTTCACTGGCCTGGCTCCCTCTCAGATTATGTGATGTAATACCATGCTATTGCCTGCTCCCTTCTCCCTAATGGGGGAGACTGGGGCGATGTGTGTGCTATCCCTGAAATGTCCAGGGGGACAGGAGAATGTTTTAGTGTAGCTTTTCTCAGCAAAGCCTCATAGAGGCATAGTGAGGCTTGTAGGACAAAATACATGCTCAACATGTGAAAAACGGGTATAAAATTCATTCCATCCATTGTATATTTTCCTGGTTTTGCTTCTGTGAGGTCCAGTGCAAGGTCAGGGAAAGGTCAGATAGCAACTTGGCCCGGAAGAGAGGGCCCTGGCCCAGCACTGGCCTCCATGTGACTCAGACATGGATTCCAAACCACCTGTAAAAAGCGGGCTCTCTTCCAGTTCTTCTGATGGAATCCTGGCAACAGATAACACCATGTTTACAATGCAGACAGAGCGAGTGGGGGGGAGGGGAGGAGGGGAGGAGGCTGCATGAGCAGAGAGGATAGATGCACTCTGTTTAGATCTGTCTGTCACCACATTTGTCCTCTCTAAATTATGGAAGCTCGTTCCTGCCACCAAAACAATTAACATCTGACTGAGTTTGAGATAGTAAGCTATAATTATGAGATAGTAAGCTATAATTATGAGATAGTAAGCTATAATTATGAGATAGTAAGCTATAATTATGAGATAGTAAGCTATAATTATGAGATAGTAAGCTATAATTATGAGATAGTAAGCTATAATTATGAGATAGTAAGCTATAATTATGAGATAGTAAGCTATAATTATGAGATAGTAAGCTATAATTATGAGATAGTAAGCTATAATTATGAGATAGTAAGCTATAATTATGAGATAGTAAGTCATTATTATGAGATAGTAAGTCATTATTATGAGATAGAACCTCATAACTATGACTTACTATGTCACAATAATGAGATACTAAATGATAATTATGAGATATAGTAAGTCATAGCTATGAGATTCTGTCACAATAATGAGATACTAAGTGATAATTATGAGATAGTAAGTCATAGTTATGAGATTCTATGTCATAGTTATGAGATTCTATGTCATAGTTATGAGATTCTATGTCACAATAATGAGATACTAAGTGATACTTATGAGATAGTAAGTCATTACACACAGAAATGCAGACAAGGCCCTCCTTCGCCCTCACTTTGACAAATCAGACCATAACTCTATCCTCCTGTTTCCTGCTTACAAGCAAAAACTCAAACAGGAAGTACCAGTGACACGATCAATACGGAAGTGGTACAATGAAGCAGATGCTAAGCTACAAACTGTTTCGCTAGCACAGACTGGAATATGCTTTGGGATTCATCCACTAACATTGAGGCGTTTACCACATCAGTCACCGGATTCATTAATAAATGCTTTAACGATGTCGTCCCTTCAGCAGAGCATGTGAGAGGAGTTGAGCTGTTGAAAATCCCGCTCATCACTCATGGTAGCGGTGCTTGTGCACCATATGCTTTCCTACTGCTCCACTAAAAACCACTCTGCACTCCATTCATTAAAATCACAATTTAACCAACACCCACATATTTTTGTGATACCTGGAGCTACCAATTGGTTTTTAAGTATTGAAACCAAACCATATGGATTTCATTGAAAAGTATTTGAATATACATGAAGCAACCATCATTTCAAATAGGCTACATGTGTAACGGCTGTCAATGTCGTTCTCCTCCTCAGACGAGGAGGAGCATGGATCGGACCAAGATGCGGAGTAGGAGGTATTCATGATTTTAATGGCAAACCAACAAACACTACAAATTAACAAAACAACAAACGTGACTAACCTGCAACAGTCCTGTGTGGCCCAAACGCTACCACAGGAAACACATGAACAGACAGGAACGACCGAGACGAGACAGTACCGTGTGGTGCAAAATACACAGACACAGCGACAATCACCCACAAACAAACAGTGAGAACAACCTACCTTAATATGACTCTCAATTAGAGGAAAACGCAAAACACCTGCCTCTAATCAAGAGCCATACCAGGCAATCCAAAACCAACATAGAAACGGAAAACATAGACTGCCCACCCAAAACTCACGCCCTGACCATCACACACATACAAAACAACAGAAACAGGTCAGGAACGTGACAACATGTCATGTTAAACAGCATATAAAAACACTAAATAGGTCAGGAACCAGACACGGAATGTAAAAAATGTGTATTTAGGCCATATTATTTAAATTATTTCAAGGCTATAGCTACAAAGAAATACATTGTGAATACATTGTGAAGACATAAAGCCCTCAGCATTTAAATACAAATTAAATGAAAAATGACTTGATCATTTTTATTACCATTTTTAGAAACGCCAGTCTGTGGCTTCAGGCTCATGCGATGGTGCATGGAGAGCCGGCCAGCAGCAGAGAATATCCTCTCCGCACTTGCAGAGCCACTGAGGATGCTTAACACCCTTTTGACCACTCTTGCCAGGCTGGGCAGAGATGCAGCGTTGTTTTTTGTATTTTTCTGTAGGTAGGCCTTAAGGTTTTTAGACAAAATAACCCAATCAAAACGGAAAGCTCCTTGAACGTGGTAATATGCCAGGCCTATTGGGCCAAAATCAATTATGGCTTATAGTATAGATAATAGAAAGGAGATGAACAAAACGTTTAAGAGATCTGATGTTTAGTTTATAAATACTACAATGACACACTTAGTTATCTACCCACCTCCTTCCTATCTTTTAGCATGTGCACATAGCATGCTTTTGGGATACGTGTCTATTCAGAATCCACAATCATTCTTTAATTGTGGACACTAAATCCCAGCACTCCCTCACCTTGGTTTAACACATGTGTTATCAATATCTTTATGAAAATATTTAGCAAACTCCATGACAGTAGCTAAAGCAAGGGGCTATAGCAGCACGCAATTAGACTACAAATGCATGCTGGGGCAGGCATGCCCTGAGCTCGTGAAGTGAGTGCTACTGGAGCACTACTGAAGTGAAATTGGAGCGGGTGAGAAGGACGACGCTCCAGCCTTTGGGAATCTTGCTCCCGCTCCAAGCAAATTGGGCACGCTCCGCTCACGTACTCTGCCCCTCAGTGACCGTACGTACATAGCCCAACCAAAAGCCTTGAATTACAGGCAACATCCGCACTGAGTTGAAGGCTAGATATGCCGCTTTTAAGGACAGTAATCCAGACACTTATAAGAAATCCCGCTAATCCTATTATGCCGACTCTGGTGGAGTCTGAGTGTCTCAGCGACGCAAGCCTACCTGATGAGCTAAACGCCTTCTATGCTCGCTTCGAGGCAAGCAGCCCTGAACCATGCATGAGAGCACCAGCTGTTCCGGAAGACTGTGTGATCTCACGCTCCGTAGCCAATGTGAGTAAGACCTTTAAACAGGTTAACACTTAAACAGGTTAACTTCTTATGGCTGCATCCCGCTACCAGGATCGATATGACAGCAGCCAGTGAAAGTGCAGGGCGCCAAATTCAAACAACAGAAATCTCATAATGATAATTCCTCAAACATACATGTGTTTTATATCATTTTAAAGGTAATCTTGTTGTTAATCCCACCAAAGTTTCTGATTTCAAATATGCTTTTCAGCGAAAGCACTACAAACGATTATGTTAGGTCACCACCAAACCACAATAAGCACAGCCAAAAGATAGCTTTCACAAAAAGCAGAAATAGAAATAAAATTAATCACTAACCTTTGATTATCTTCATCAGATGACACTCATAGGACTTCATGTTACACAATACATGCATGTTTTGTTTGATAAAGTTCATATTTATAAGAAAAAATCTGAGTTTACATTGGCGCGTTACTTTCACTAGTTCCAAAAACATCAAGTGATTTTGCATCACCACATCGTTTCAACAGAAATACTCATCATAAATGTAGATGATAATACAAGTTATACACATGGAATTATAGATATACCTCTTCTTAATGCAACCGCTGTGTCAGATTTCAAAAGAACTTTACGGAAAAAGCAAATCATGCAATAATCTGAGACGGAGCTCAGAACAATAGTCAAATTAGCTGCCATGTTGGGGTCAACAGAAACCAGAAAATACATGATAAATGTTTCCTTACCTTTGATGAACTTCATCAGAATGCAGTCCTAGGAATCCCGGGTCCACAATAAATGCTTGATTTGTTCGATAATGTCCGTTATTTATGTCCAATTAGCTACATTGGTTAGCGCGTTAGCGGTAAACAATTCCAAAGTCACAAAGCGCATCCACTATAACGTGACGACATGTCCAAAAGTTCCGTAACAGTCAGTAGAAACATGTCAAACGATGTACTGAATCAATCCTTAGAATGTTGTTAACATACATCTTGAATAACGTTCCAACCGGAGAATTAGATTGACTTCAGAAGAGCGGTGGAACGGAGGTCCTCCTCATGTGAAGGCGCGTGTTCAATGCGTGGTCACCTCATGGCAGTGATTACTAATTCCTGTCTCCCTCGGCCCCCCTTCACATTAGTCATCAGACAAAGTTCTATTGACTGTTGACATCTAGTGGAAGCCGTAGGAAGTGAAAACTCATCAATATCTCGCTGTAATTTCAATGAGAGCTTGGTTGAAAATCTGCCACCTCAGAAACAATTCAAACAGGAAGTGGAACTTCTCAGGTTTTTGCCTGCCATATGAGTTCTGTTATACTCACAGACATAATTCTAACAGTTTTAGAAACTTCAGAGTGTTTTCTATCCAATACGAATAAGCAACTGGGACTGAGGAGCAGGCAGTTTCCTATGAGCACCTCTGTGCACCTTTCATCCAAACTACTCAATACTGCCCCTGCAGCCATAAGAAGTTAACACTGGTTACATGTTCTCCAGACCTGTGGGTGTGCTCCACCTCAATCTTCGTATGATCCATCTGCTGCTTTTCAGTAATAATTTGTCTTACTTTCTCTACACTCGGCCCAGTTCTCATGTAAAGACTCTGCTATGCCATCCACAACAATGTTATTTCTCCTGGATTGTCCTTCTAGATCATGCTGTCAAACTCATTCCATGGAGGGCTTAGTGTCTGCAGGATTTAGTTTTTTACTATCAATAAAGATCTAGACAACAAGGTGAGGGGAGTTCCTTACTGATTAGTGACCTTAATTCATCAGTCAAGTACAAGGGATGAGCGAAAACCCACAGACATTTGTCCCTCCTTGTTTTTTGAGTAATAAAGATTCATGAACACTTACCACTCTGCGTTTTGGTCTACCCACCACCAAAGGACCAAGCAGCGTGGGAAAAGGGACGAGTGGACATGGGAGGAGATCCTGGATGGAAAAGGACCCTGGACGCAGGTCGGGGAGTATCGCCGTCCGAAGGAGGAGATTGAAGCAGCAAAGGCGGAACGGCGACGTTACGAGGGGTTGGAGCAGTGAGGCAGGAACGAGAGGCAGCCCCAAAACATTTTTTGGGGGGCGCACACGGGGGATTGGCAGAGTCAGGGTTCAAACCTGAGCCAACTCCTCGTGCTTACCGTAGGGAGCGAGTGACCGGTCAAGCACCATGCTATCCGATTCTGCGCACCATGCCTTCAGTGCGCATCCACAGCCCGGTACGCTCTGTGCAAACTCC
Source organism: Salvelinus fontinalis (assembly GCF_029448725.1). Classification (NCBI taxonomy): domain Eukaryota; kingdom Metazoa; phylum Chordata; class Actinopteri; order Salmoniformes; family Salmonidae; genus Salvelinus; species Salvelinus fontinalis. Next base: position 20,903,009 of record NC_074668.1, on the reverse strand, counting down.
CCGCAGTGGCCGTGCTAGAGTGGGCATTCAGCCAGGACGGATTGTGCCGGCTCAGCGTTCCTGGTCTCCGGTGTGTCTCTTCGGCCCAGGTTATCCTGCACCAGCTCTACGCACGGTGTCCTCGGTTCGCCAGCACAGCCTAGTACGGCCTGTTCCAGCTCCCCTGCACTTGCCGGGCTACAGGGGGTATCCAGCCAGGACGAGTTGTGTCAGCGCTGCGCTCCAGACCTTCGGTGCGCCTCCACGGTCCAGTGTGTCCTGCGCTGGCTCTACGCACTATGCCTCCAATGCGCCGTCATAGCCCAGTGCGTCCTGTGCCAGGTCTCCACACTCACCGAGCTAAAGTGAGTATCCAGCCAGGATGTGTTGTGGTAGCTCCACTCACTAGGCTGCCAGTACGTCTCCTCAGTCCGGTGAGACCTGTTCCTGCGCCACGTACTAAGCCTCCAGCGACGGTCCCCAGTCCGGAGCCTCCAGCGACGGTCCCCAGTCCATCGCCTCCGGCGATGATCGGTGGTTTGGTTCCTCCTGCGATGATCTGCGGCCCGTTTCCTTCAGTGAAGGTCCCTGCACCAGGGACGCCACCAAAACGGATGGATCTGTGGGCGGAGGGGGGTCTACGTCCCGCACCAGAGCCGCCGCCGTGAAGGGATGCCCACCCGGACCCTCCCCTTTAGAGTCAGGTTTTGCGGCCGGAGTCCGCACATTTGGGGGGGGGGGGGGGGGGGGGTTACTGTCACGCCCTGGCCATAGAGAGGTTTTTATTCTCTATTTTGGTTAGGCCAGGGTGTGACTAGGGTGGGCATTCTAGTTTCTTTATTTCTATGTTGGTGTGGTTCCCAATCAGAGGCAGCTATCTATCGTTGTCTCTGATTGGAGATCATATATAAGTTGTCCTTTTTCGTTTGGGTTTTGTGGGTAGTTATTTTCTGTTTAGTGTCTGCACTTGACAGAACTGTTTCGTTTTTCTCTTACTACGCTTACTACGTTGCGTTTTGGTCCATGCATTCCGACAAGAGCCGTGACACTCTCCCTGGGAGAACTGAAAATGGTTCTTAAGGTCCTGGATCTCTCTGGTCAGATTGTCTATTCTTTTATTAGTTGAGTCCAGCACTATTTGGATAAAGCTTTTGAAGCTTTTTTCCTGTTGTTGTAACAATTGCTTGTAGAACCCTTTTTGTTTGTTTAAAATATATTTCACCTGTGATAGAGAAACACTGTCCTCTCCTTTATTCCCACCTTTGACTTTGCATGCTATGGGTAGCAAGGCTGGTACTCCACACAGTTCCAGATATGGCAAGACGCAGGACAGACTTAAACAGCAACTAACATCAGGGATTTAGACAGCCACAAGCCTGGGATAATTCACGGTCCCAGCCACAAGGGCTAACCGGGTTGCGGGCTGTGTTCAAGCTGTCAAGGAAACCTTGCTAGCTTGCTAATTAGTTATCAGCTAGGTTAGCTGCTACCTGGACAGATAAAGTGGTTCCACTAACTGAGGCTAACTGCGTCACGGAATCCAAATTCAGATTTTCCTGATGTTTGCCCAGTTTTTACGACACTCAATGTATTTTCTGCCACACTCTGAATGACCACTGTCCTCAATGTTGTGATGGGTTAGGCTTGAAAACCATGTTAACTCCCCTGGATTGATGGCTGCCCTTTTAGGTGAAGCTCATTGAGGCTTATGGGGTTTCCTGTTGCTTGTGTATTCCCTCTCTTCTTTAAGCCAAGGTTCAAATCTCTGTTTATCTGTCACCAGCTAAGAGAATATTATAAGTGATGGTCTACCAAGTAGCTTAATCTCTAGTATTATGTGATTATATGGTAACTTTGTGTGTACCTTTAGTTAGCTGAACGTATGGACCTGTTGGGAGGATGTTGGTTGTAAACTGTTGAGTCTGTGGAAATAGAAGGCCAGTCAGTATGCTGTGCAGTTGTGTCACCCACCCAGCCTGCTGCTCCTTGCTTTGTTTGTCTGATTGCTGTATTGAGTCATCACTCGTGAAATGTTTCTGGGAGCAGAGATGGATGATGACTCCATGCAACAGACATAAAACAGCCCACTCTGAGACTGAATGCAATGCTTGGAAAGGAAAATGAATGCAACTTGGCTATATTGATGTCCATGGTTCTGAAATTCTAAATGACCCCATGCAACAGAGAGAGACTGGTGTGCTAGTTAATTCATTGGTGCAGCAGCAGCCTGTAGCAAAACATAGAGGGAGAAAGACGAAAAGATAAAGGTGCTGAAATGAAGTGATGGGGAGTAGTGACCTACATGTAGTTCAACTAGTCATTTCAGTACATTTTGCTGTAGCTTGGTGGCAGTTGAACTAAATTAAAATCTTGGTGTTTTCAGTAGTTAATAACTTTTTTGCCATTTAGTGGTGTAGCTAACTACTGGAAATACACGCTACTTTTTTTGCATAAGTAAAATACACTGAACACAAATATAAACTCAACACGTAAGGTGTTGGTCCCCTGTTTCATGAGCTGAAATAAAAGATACCCGAAATGTTCCATACGCACAAAAAGCAGACCACGTGTATGGTGTTGTGTGGGCGAGCGGTTTTCTCAACGTTGTGAACAGATTGCCCCATGGTGGGGGTGGGTTTATGGTATGGGCAGGCATAAACTACAGACAACGAACACAATTGCATTTTATTGATGACAATTTTAATGGACAGAGATACTGTGAAGAGATCCTGAGGTCCATTGTCGTACCATTCATCCGCCGCCATCCCCTCATGTTTCAGCATGATAATGCACAACCCCATGTCACAAGGATCTGTACACAATTCCTGGAAGCTGAAAATGTCCCAGTTTTTCCATGGCCTGCATACTCACTAGACATGTCACCCATTGAGCACGTTTGGGATGCTCAGGAGCGGCGTGTACGACAGCATGTTAGAATTCTCAAAGTGTGTTCCAACTTCGCACAGCCATTGAAGAGGAGTGGGACAACATTCCACAGGCCACAATCAACAGCCTGATCAACTCTATGTGAAGGAGATGTGTCGCTCTGCATGAGGCAAATGGTGGTCACACCAGATACTGACTGGTTTTCTGATTCAAGGCCTTACCTTTTATTTAAAGGTATCTGTGACGAACAGATGCATATCTATGTTCCCAGTCATGTAAAATCCATAGATTAGGGCCTAATGAATTTAGAAAAATGTATTTAAATTATTGCATGTTGCATTTATGTTTTTGTTCAGTATAAAATATGGGTAAAGTAGGCATGAATTTCCTTTCTTTTTCGACATCAGACCCGTCTAGTTCTCACTTGAAACACAGTTTTTGTGTTTAATAGGCTATATTACACATTCTGTTAACATCTGACTCCGGAGTGATTTGTTGTTGCAATTTGTAGTCTATAACATTTCAGATTTAGATACATTTTCACGAGGTAGTTTGGATGTAGTGAACTACTTTTCAAAAGTATCTTTAGTTAATTAAACTATATGTTTCTTAGCGGTAGCTTTAGTGTAGCTTAACTTTTACCAGTGTGAAGTAATTGGTAGCTTGGTAAACTGTATTTTCAGAGTAGCTTCCACAACACTGCTGAAATGTAAGTCACAACTTCCACATCAATGCACGTATACATTGAAATGAATTACAGTGAAATTAAAATGATCCGTCCTCTCTATCTGCTCTTGGAGTCCCTCCTGAATGCTGCTACAGGCCGTTCCTTGCCTGTAGCCTGTATTAGAGAGAGACAGAGTACTCAGGCTGTATGAGATAGCATTCCCATCCTGTCCAGGCCGGGCCATGCTGTGCTGCTCTTCTGCTCTCTCCCTGGGGGGCCTGATGAAGAAGAATGGGGAGGAGGGGAAGCGATGCGAGCATTTGCTGCAGGAGACCAGAGGATAATGGGAAACAAATGCTCCTCTCCTCCAGCCTGCCTGCCAGACTCTAGCTTTGCTCTCTCCCACTTAATCATGTTATCCTGAACAAGAACTTTGGGTCAATATGCCTCCGCTCTTCTCCATGGGCTAGAGCCCTTCCTTTCTCCGCACTCCAATTCAACAGCCCAAATGGACTGCTGCTACCACATCGATAATTGTATATAGAGATTAGATATTATCACAAGTGTGGTTCGATGCAGTCTTTCTTGTGGTTGGATTTCTATGTCCTATGAGATCAGTGTGAAAGTGTGTAAAATGTCAGTCTCTGTCTGGTGTGCTACAGTACAGTAGCAGGCTGTGTACATGGCTGTCTTACTGCTCCCTTCCTGACTTCTCATTTGGTGTGCTCAGCATGTTATACTCTCATCAGGCATGTCCACATTAACCCAGCACAAATTTCCTCTGTCCTCATTCAGTCAGGGGCAGTGCATTCGGAGGAGTTCAGTACATACAGTACTGTACAGCCTGATCTGGGGATGTTTGATTCAGTTTTGAACAAGTGAAAAGCCCTTATATACAGTGCCTTCAGAAAGTATTCATACCCTCTTGAGATATTCCACATTTGAATTTCCATCCTGATAGAGTGGGATCATGGAGAACAGGAGAAAGAGAGGGGGGTCGGGAGTTGTGGTCGATGGGATCGGCTGGAGAGAGAGAAGGCGGGCAGGTGGAAAGTCATTAATCTGTGTCAGTCATCACTCAGCCCTCCATTTCAAACCTACTTTGAGTTTTTCCGCAATTATGTCATCATATTGATAGCAATAATAATAAAACAGAATCTTGTAATTTTTGTAGCACACCAAAAGAAAACGGTATTGTTTATTGCTACTCTTTTTCTTCCCCAAGCACAATGTTCAATAAGCACCGTGGCTAATGTAAATAAGTATCAGCCATCCTTCTCTCTGTGTGTGTTTCTGCAGGCCAACGATGCCTCAGGGAACACCTGGAACTGGATCTACTTCATCCCCCTCATCATCATCGGATCCTTCTTCATGCTCAACCTGGTCCTGGGAGTCCTGTCTGGGTGAGTGTCAACATCACACATGTCTACATGTCCTGACACCGACTCTGTCTGTGGGAAAGGTGTTGTTATCAATCCACTATTATGAAGCACATACAGTATAGTGCTCTTTACAAGTCATTTCACTTACCTGCTGGCTCTGTTTAACGTGAAGCTTCTGTCTGACTATATTGGCATGGCGTTAGCCTAATCGAATGGGAGTATTCATTTACATAGGTTACAGTGTTTGTATTTTCCCTGTTTTCTCACATTTGAAGCAGTGTTTTGTGAAATATATGCTTGCCCACCAAGAGTTTGCATTGGGAGTGACCTGGCTGGAATGTTTTCACATACACAGTACAGTACAAAACATAACAGTAAGAAACAGAACAGTACAGAACATAACAGTAAGAAACAGAACAGTACAGAACATAACAGTAAGGAACAGAACAGTACAGAACATAACAGTAAGGAACAGAACAGTACAGGACATAAGAGTACAGTACAGAACAGAACAGGAACAGGAACAGGAACAGGGACATGACATGACATGACAGTAAGGAACAGGACAGGACATGACATGACATGACAGTAAGGAACAGGACAGGATAGGACATGACAGTAAGGAACAGGACAGGACAGGACATGACATGACATGACAGGACAGTAAGGAACAGGACAGGACAGGACAGGACATGACATGACATGACAGGACAGTAAGGAACAGGACAGGACATGACATGACAGGACAGGACAGTAAGGAACAGGACAGGACAGGACATGACAGGACAGTAAGGAACAGGACAGGACAGGACATGACATGACAGGACAGGACAGTAAGGAACAGGACAGGACATGACATGACAGGACAGTAAGGAACAGGACAGGACATGACAGGACAGGACAGTAAGGAACAGGACAGGACAGGACATGACAGGACAGGACAGTAAGGAACAGGACAGGACAGGACATGACAGGACAGGACAGTAAGGAACAGGACAGGACATGACATGACAGGACAGTAAGGAACAGGACAGGACATGACATGACAGGACAGGACAGTAAGGAACAGGACAGGACATGACATGACAGGACAGTAAGGAACAGGACAGGACATGACATGACAGGACAGGACAGTAAGGAACAGGACAGGACATGACATGACAGGACAGTAAGGAACAGGACAGGACATGACATGACAGGACAGGACAGTAAGGAACAGGACAGGACAGGACATGACAGGACATGACAGTAAGGAACAGGACAGGACAGGACATGACAGGACATGACAGTAAGGAACAGGACATGACATGACATGACAGGACATGACAGTAAGGAACAGGACAGGACAGGACATGACATGACATGACAGTAAGGAACAGGACAGGACATGACATGACAGTAAGGAACAGGACAGTAAGGAACAGGACATGACAGGACATGACATGACAGTAAGGAACAGGACAGTAAGGAACAGGACATGACAGGACATGACATGACATGACAGGACAGTAAGGAACAGGACAGGACAGGACATGACATGACATGACAGGACAGTAAGGAACAGGACAGGACAGGACATGACAGGACATGACATGACAGGACAGTAAGGAACAGGACAGGACAGGACATGACATGACATGACAGGACAGTAAGGAACAGGACAGGACAGGACATGACATGACATGACAGGACAGTAAGGAACAGGACAGGACAGGACATGACATAACATGACAGGACAGTAAGGAACAGGACAGGACATGACAGGACATGACATGACATGACAGGACAGTAAGGAACAGGACAGGACAGGACATGACATGACAGGACAGGACAGTAAGGAACAGGACAGGACATGACAGGACAGGACAGGACAGTAAGGAACAGGACAGGACATGACATGACAGGACAGTAAGGAACAGGACAGGACATGACATGACAGGACAGGACAGCAAGGAACAGGACAGGACAGGACATGACAGGACAGTAAGGAACAGGACAGGACATGACAGGACAGTAAGGAACAGGACAGGACATGACATGACATGACAGTAAGGAACAGGACAGGACAGGACATGACATGACATGACAGTAAGGAACAGGACAGGACAGGACATGACATGACAGTAAGGAACAGGACAGGACATGACATGACATGACAGTAAGGAACAGGACAGGACAGGACATGACATGACATGACAGTAAGGAACAGGACAGGACAGGACATGACATGACATGACATGACAGTAAGGAACAGGACAGGACAGGACATGACATGACATGACAGTAAGGAACAGGACAGGATAGGACATGACATGACATGACAGTAAGGAACAGGACAGGACAGGACAGGACATGACATGACATGACAGTAAGGAACAGGACAGGACAGGACATGACATTACATGATAGTAAGGAACAGGACAGGACAGGACAGGACATGACATGACATGACAGTAAGGAACAGGACAGGACAGGACATGACATGACATGACAGTAAGGAACAGGACAGGACAGGACATGACATGACATGACAATAAGGAACAGGACAGGACAGGACATGACATGACATGACAGTAAGGAACAGGACAGGACATGACATGACATGACATGACAGTAAGGAACAGGACAGGACAGGACATGACATGACATGACAGTAAGGAACAGGACAGGACAGGACAGGACATGACATGACATGACAGTAAGGAACAGGACAGGACAGGACATGACATGACATGACAGTAAGGAACAGGACAGGACAGGACAGGACAGGACATGACATGACATGACAGTAAGGAACAGGACAGGACAGGACATGACATGACATGACAGTAAGGAACAGGACAGGACAGGACAGGACATGACATGACATGACAGTAAGGAACAGGACAGGACAGGACAGGACAGGACATGACAGGACATGACAGTAAGGAACAGGACAGGACAGGACAGGACATGACAGGACATGACAGTAAGGAACAGGACAGGACAGGACATGACAGGACATGACAGTAAGGAACAGGACAGGACAGGACATGACAGGACATGACAGTAAGGAACAGGACAGAACAGGACAGGACATGACAGGACATGACAGTAAGAAACAGGACAGGACAGGACATGTAAGGACATGACAGTAAGGAACAGGACAGGACAGGACATGACATGACAGGACATGACAGTAAGGAACAGGACAGGACATGACAGGACATGACAGGACATGACAGTAAGGAACAGGACAGGACAGGACATGACATGACATGACATGACAGTAAGGAACAGGACAGGACAGGACATGACATGACATGACATGACAGTAAGGAACAGGACAGGACAGGACATGACATGACATGACAGTAAGGAACAGGACAGGACAGGACATGACATGACATGACAGTAAGGAACAGGACAGGACAGGACAGGACATGACATGACATGACAGTAAGGAACAGGACAGGACAGGACATGACATTACATGATAGTAAGGAACAGGACAGGACAGGACAGGACATGACATGACATGACAGTAAGGAACAGGACAGGACAGGACATGACATGACATGACAGTAAGGAACAGGACAGGACAGGACATGACATGACATGACAATAAGGAACAGGACAGGACAGGACATGACATGACATGACAGTAAGGAACAGGACAGGACATGACATGACATGACATGACAGTAAGGAACAGGACAGGACAGGACATGACAGGACAGTAAGGAACAGGACAGGACATGACATGACAGGACAGGACAGCAAGGAACAGGACAGGACAGGACATGACAGGACAGTAAGGAACAGGACAGGACATGACAGGACAGTAAGGAACAGGACAGGACATGACATGACATGACAGTAAGGAACAGGACAGGACAGGACATGACATGACATGACAGTAAGGAACAGGACAGGACAGGACATGACATGACAGTAAGGAACAGGACAGGACATGACATGACATGACAGTAAGGAACAGGACAGGACAGGACATGACATGACATGACAGTAAGGAACAGGACAGGACATGACATGACATGACATGACAGTAAGGAACAGGACAGGACAGGACATGACATTACATGATAGTAAGGAACAGGACAGGACAGGACAGGACATGACATGACATGACAGTAAGGAACAGGACAGGACAGGACATGACATGACATGACAGTAAGGAACAGGACAGGACAGGACATGACATGACATGACAATAAGGAACAGGACAGGACAGGACATGACATGACATGACAGTAAGGAACAGGACAGGACATGACATGACATGACATGACAGTAAGGAACAGGACAGGACAGGACATGACATGACATGACAGTAAGGAACAGGACAGGACAGGACATGACATGACATGACAGTAAGGAACAGGACAGGACAGGACATGACATGACATGACAGTAAGGAACAGGACAGGACAGGACAGGACAGGACAGGACATGACATGACAGTAAAGAACAGGACAGGACAGGACAGGACATGACAGGACATGACAGTAAGGAACAGGACAGGACAGGACAGGACATGACAGGACATGACAGTAAGGAACAGGACAGGACAGGACATGACAGGACATGACAGTAAGGAACAGGACAGGACAGGACATGACAGGACATGACAGTAAGGAACAGGACAGGACAGGACAGGACATGACAGGACATGACAGTAAGGAACAGGACAGGACAGGACATGTAAGGACATGACAGTAAGGAACAGGACAGGACATGACATGACAGGACATGACAGTAAGGAACAGGACAGGACATGACATGACAGGACATGACAGTAAGGAACAGGACAGTACAGGACATGACATGACATGACAGTAAGGAACAGGACAGGACAGGACATGACATGACATGACATGACAGTAAGGAACAGGACAGGACAGGACATGACATGACATGACAGTAAGGAACAGGACAGGACAGGACATGACATGACATGACAGTAAGGAACAGGACAGGACAGGACAGGACATGACATGACATGACAGTAAGGAACAGGACAGGACAGGACATGACATTACATGATAGTAAGGAACAGGACAGGACAGGACAGGACATGACATGACATGACAGTAAGGAACAGGACAGGACAGGACATGACATGACATGACAGTAAGGAACAGGACAGGACAGGACATGACATGACATGACAATAAGGAACAGGACAGGACAGGACATGACATGACATGACAGTAAGGAACAGGACAGGACATGACATGACATGACATGACAGTAAGGAACAGGACAGGACAGGACATGACATGACATGACAGTAAGGAACAGGACAGGACAGGACAGGACATGACATGACATGACAGTAAGGAACAGGACAGGACATGACATGACAGGACAGGACAGTAAGGAACAGGACAGGACAGGACATGACAGGACATGACAGTAAGGAACAGGACAGGACAGGACATGACAGGACATGACAGTAAGGAACAGGACAGGACAGGACATGACAGGACATGACAGTAAGGAACAGGACAGGACAGGACATGACATGACATGACAGTAAGGAACAGGACAGGACATGACATGACAGTAAGGAACAGGACAGTAAGGAACAGGACATGACAGGACATGACATGACAGTAAGGAACAGGACAGTAAGGAACAGGACATGACAGGACATGACATGACATGACAGGACAGTAAGGAACAGGACAGGACAGGACATGACATGACATGACAGGACAGTAAGGAACAGGACAGGACAGGACATGACAGGACATGACATGACAGGACAGTAAGGAACAGGACAGGACAGGACATGACATGACATGACAGGACAGTAAGGAACAGGACAGGACAGGACATGACATGACATGACAGGACAGTAAGGAACAGGACAGGACAGGACATGACATGACATGACAGGACAGTAAGGAACAGGACAGGACATGACAGGACATGACATGACATGACAGGACAGTAAGGAACAGGACAGGACAGGACAGGACAGGACATGACATGACAGGACAGGACAGTAAGGAACAGGACAGGACATGACAGGACAGGACAGGACAGTAAGGAACAGGACAGGACATGACATGACAGGACAGTAAGGAACAGGACAGGACATGACATGACAGGACAGGACAGCAAGGAACAGGACAGGACAGGACATGACAGGACAGTAAGGAACAGGACAGGACATGACAGGACAGTAAGGAACAGGACAGGACATGACATGACATGACAGTAAGGAACAGGACAGGACAGGACATGACATGACATGACAGTAAGGAACAGGACAGGACAGGACAGGACAGGACAGTAAGGAACAGGACAGGACATGACATGACAGGACAGTAAGGAACAGGACAGGACATGACATGACAGGACAGGACAGCAAGGAACAGGACAGGACAGGACATGACAGGACAGTAAGGAACAGGACAGGACATGACAGGACAGTAAGGAACAGGACAGGACATGACATGACATGACAGTAAGGAACAGGACAGGACAGGACATGACATGACATGACAGAAAGGAACAGGACAGGACATGACATGACATGACAGTAAGGAACAGGACAGGACAGGACATGACATGACATGACAGTAAGGAACAGGACAGGACAGGACATGACATGACATGACATGACAGTAAGGAACAGGACAGGACAGGACATGACATGACATGACAGTAAGGAACAGGACAGGACAGGACATGACATGACATGACAGTAAGGAACAGGACAGGACAGGACAGGACATGACATGACATGACAGTAAGGAACAGGACAGGACAGGACATGACATTACATGATAGTAAGGAACAGGACAGGACAGGACAGGACATGCCATGACATGACAGTAAGGAACAGGACAGGACAGGACATGACATGACAGTAAGGAACAGGACAGGACAGGACATGACATGACAATAAGGAACAGGACAGGACAGGACATGACATGACATGACAGTAAGGAACAGGACAGGACATGACATGACATGACATGACAGTAAGGAACAGGACAGGACAGGACATGACATGACATGACAGTAAGGAACAGGACAGGACAGGACAGGACATGACATGACATGACAGTAAGGAACAGGACAGGACAGGACATGACCTGACATGACAGTAAGGAACAGGACAGGACAGGACAGGACAGGACATGACATGACATGACAGTAAGGAACAGGACAGGACAGGACAGGACATGACATGACAGTAAGGAACAGGACAGGACAGGACAGGACATGACATGACATGACAGTAAGGAACAGGACAGGACAGGACATGACAGGACATGACAGTAAGGAACAGGACAGGACAGGACAGGACATGACAGGACATGACAGTAAGGAACAGGACAGGACAGGACATGACAGGACATGACAGTAAGGAACAGGACAGGACAGGACATGACAGGACATGACAGTAAGGAACAGGACAGGACAGGACAGGACATGACAGGACATGACAGTAAGGAACAGGACAGGACAGGACATGTAAGGACATGACAGTAAGGAACAGGACAGGACAGGACATGACATGACAGGACATGACAGTAAGGAACAGGACAGGACATGACATGACAGGACATGACAGTAAGGAACAGGACAGGACAGGACATGACATGACATGACATGACAGTAAGGAACAGGACAGTACATAACAGTACAGGACATAACATAACAGTAAGGAACAGTACAGTACATAACAGTACAGTACAGGACATAACATAACAGTAACGAACAGTACAGTACAGAACATAACAGTACAGTACAGGACATAACATAACAGTAAGGAACAGTACAGTACATAACAGTACAGTACAGGACATAACATAACAGTAAGGAACAGTACAGTACATAACAGTACAGTACAGGACATAACATAACAGTAAGGAACAGTACAGTACATAACAGTACAGTACAGGACATAACATAACAGTAAGGAACAGTACCGTACATAACAGTACAGGACAGGACATAACATAACAGTACATAACAGTACAGTACAGTACAGGACATAACATAACAGTACAGTACATAACAGTACAGTACAGGACATAACATAACAGTAAGGAACATAACAGTACAGGACATAACATAACAGTAAGGAACATAACAGTACAGTACAGGACATAACATAACAGTAAGGAACATAACAGTACAGTACAGGACATAACATAACAGTAAGGAACATAACAGTACAGTACAGGACATAACAGTAAGGAACATAACAGTACAGTAAGGAACATAACAGTACAGTACAGGACATAACAGTAAGGAACATAACAGTACAGTAAGGAACATAACAGTACAGTACAGGACATAACAGTAAGGAACATTACAGTACAGGACATAACAGTACAGTACATAACAGTACAGTGCAGGACATAACAGTACAATACATAACAGTACAGTACAGGACATAACAGTACAGTACATAACAGTACAGTACAGTACAGGACATAACAGGACATAACAGAACAGAACAGGACAGGACAGGACAGGACAGGACATAACATAACATAACAGTAAGGAACAGTACAGTACATAACAGTACAGTACAGGACATAACATAACAGTAAGGAACAGTACAGTATATAACAGTACAGTACAGGACATAACACAACAGTAAGGAACAGTACAGTACATAACAGTACAGTACAGGACATAACAGTACAGGACATAACAGTACAGTACAGGACATAACGGTACAGTACATAACATAACAGTACAGAACATAACAGTACAGAACATAACAGTACAGTACAGAACATAACAGTACAGAACATAACAGTAAGGAACAGAACAGTACTGTACAGAACATAACAGTAGGGAACAGAACAGTACAGTACAGAACATAACAGTACAGAACATAACAGTAAGGAACAGAACAGTACAGTACAGAACATAACAGTACAGAACATAACAGTAAGGAACAGAACAGTACAGTACAGAACATAACAGTACAGAACAGAACAGTAAGGAACAGAACAGTAAGGAACAGAACAGTACAGTACAGAACATAACAGTACAGAACATAACAGTAAGGAACAGAACAGTACAGTACAGAACATAACAGTAAGGAACAGAACAGTACAGTACAGAACATAACAGTACAGGACATAACAGTAAGGAACAGAACAGTACAGTACAGGACATAACAGTAAGGAACAGAACAGTACAGTACAGGACATAACAATACATAACAGTAAGGAACAGTACAGTACAGGACATAACAGTAAGGAACATAACAGTACAGTACAGGACATAACAGTACAGAACATAACAGTAAGGAACAGAACAGTACAGTACAGAACATAACAGTACAGAACATAACAGTAAGGAACATAACAGTACAGTACAGGACATAACAGTAAGGAACAGTACAGTACAGGACATAACAGTACAGAACATAACAGTAAGGAACAGAACAGTACAGGACATAACAGTACAGTACAGGACATAACAGTAAGGAACATAACAGTACAGTACAGGACATAACAGTAATGAACAGTACAGTACAGGACATAACAGTACAGAACATAACAGTAAGGAACAGAACAGTACAGTACAGAACATAACAGTAAAGAACATAACAGTAAGGAACAGAACAGTACAGTACAGAACATAACAGTACAGAACATAACAGTAAGGAACAGAACAATACAGTACAGGACATAACAATACATAACAGTAAGGAACAGTACAGTACAGGACATAACAGTACAGTACAGGACATAACAGTAAGGAACATAACAGTACAGTACAGGACATAACAGTACAGTACAGGACATAACAGTACAGAACATAACAGTAAGGAACAGAGCAGTACAGTACAGAACATAACAGTAAAGAACATAACAGTAAGGAACAGAACAGTACAGTACAGAACATAACAGTACAGAACATAACAGTAAGGAACAGAACAGAACAGTACAGAACATAACAATACATAACATAACAGTAAGAAACAGAACAGTACAGTACAGGACATAACAGTACAGAACATAACAGTAAGGAACAGAACAGTACAGAACAGAATATAACAGTAAGGAACAGAACAGTACAGTACAGAACATAACAGTAAGGAACATAACAGTACAGTACAGGACATAACAGTAAGGAACAGAACAGTACAGAACAGAATATAACAGTAAGGAACAGAACAGTACAGTACAGAACATAACAGTAAGGAACAGAACAGTACAGTACAGGACATAACAGTACAGAACATAACAGTAAGGAACAGAACAGAACAGTACAGAACATAACAATACATAACATAACAGTAAGAAACAGAACAGTACAGTACAGGACATAACAGTACAGTACAGAATATAACAGTAAGGAACAGAACAGAACAGTACAGTACAGGACATAACAGTAAGGAGCAGAACAGTACAGTACAGAACAGTATAATACAGAAAATAATATAACAGTAAGGAACAGAAGAGAACAGTACAGAACATAACAGTACGGTACGGAACAGAACGGTACGGAACAGAACAGTACAGAACATAACAGTAAGGAAGAGAACAGTGCAGTACAGAACATAACAGTAAGGAACAGAACAGTAAGGAACGGAACAATAAGGAACGGAACGGAACAGAACAGTAAGGAACGGAACGGAACAGTAAGGAACGGAACAGAACAGTAAGGAATAGAACAGTAAGGAATGGAACGGAACAGAACAGTAAGGAACAGAGCAGTAAGGAACGGAACAGAACAGTAAGGAACGGAACAGAACAGTAAGGAACGGAACAGAACAGTAAGGAACAGAACAGTAAGGAACGGAACAGAACAGTAAGGAACGGAACAGAACAGTAAGGAACGGAACAGAACAGTAAGGAACGGAACAGTAAGGAACGGAACAGAACAGTAAGGAACGGAACGGAACAGAACAGTAAGGAACGGGACAGAACAGTAAGGAACGGAACAGAACAGTAAGGAACAGAACAGTAAGGAACGGAACAGAACAGTAAGGAATGGAACAGAACAGTAAGGAATGGAACAGAACAGTAAGGAACGTAACAGAACAGTAAGGAACGGAACGGAACAGTAAGGAACGGAACAGAACAGTAAGGAACGGAACAGAACAGTAAGGAACGAAACAGAACAGTAAGGAACGGAACAGAACAGTAAGGAACGGAACAGAACAGTAAGGATCGGAACAGTAAGGAACGGAACGGAACAGTAAGGAACGGAATAGAACAGTAAGGAACGGAACGGAACAGTAAGGAACGGAACAGTAAGGAACGGAACGGAACAGTAAGGAACGGAACGGTAAGGAACGGAACAGAACAATAAGGAATGGAACAGTAAGGAACGGAACAGAACAGTAAGGAACGGAACAGAACAGTAAGGAACAGAACAGTAAGGAACGGAACGGAACAGTAAGGAACGGAACAGAACAATAAGGAATGGAACAGTAAGGAACGGAACAGAACAGTAAGGAACGGAACAGAACAGTAAGGAACAGAACAGTAAGGAACGGAACGGAACAGTAAGGAACGGAACAGAACAGTAAGGAACGGAACGGAACAGTAAGGAACGGAACGGAACAGTAAGGAACGGAACGGAACAGTAAGGAACGGAACAGAACAGTAAGGATCGGAACAGTAAGGAACGGAACGGAACAGTAAGGAACGGAATGGAACAGTAAGGAACGGAACGGAACAGTAAGGAACGGAACAGTAAGGAACGGAACGGAACAGTAAGGAACGGAACGGTAAGGAACGGAACAGAACAATAAGGAATGGAACAGAACAGTAAGGAACGGAACAGAACAGTAAGGAACGGAACAGAACAGTAAGGAACAGAACAGTAAGGAATGGAACGGAACAGTAAGGAACGGAACAGAACAGTAAGGAACGGAACAGTAAGGAACGGAACAGTAAGGAACGGAACAGAACAGTAAGGAACGGAACAGTAAGGAACGGAACAGTAAGGAACGGAACAGAACAGTAAGGAACAGAACGGAACAGTAAGGAACGGAACGGAACAGTAAGAAACGGAACGGAACAGTAAGGAACGGAACAGTACGGAACGGAACGGAACAGAACAGTAAGGAACGGAACAGAACAGTAAGGAACGGAACAGTAAGGAACGGAACGGAACAGTAAGGAACGGAACAGAACAGTAAGGAACGGAACAGAACAGTAAGGAACAGAACAGTAAGGAATGGAACAGAACAGTAAGGAACGGAACAGAAAAGTACAGTACAGAACAGTACAGTACAGAACATAACAGTAAGGAACAGAACAGTACAGTACAGGGCAGTACAGTACAGAACATAACAGTAAGGAACAGTACAGTACAGTACAGTTCAGGACATAACAGTAAGGAACAGTACAGTACAGAACAGTACATAATATAACAGTAAGGAACAGAACAGTACAGAACAGAACAGAACGGAACAGAACAGTATGGAACGGAACAGTACAGAACATAACAGTAAGGAACAGTACAGTACAGAACAGTACAGTAAAGAACATAACAGTAAGGAACATAACAGAACAGTACAGTACAAAACATAACAGTAAGGAACAGAACAGTAAGGAACAGAACAGTAAGGAACGGAACGGAACAGTAAGGAACGGAACGGAACAGTAAGGAACGGAACGGAACAGTAAGGAACGGAACGGAACAGTAAGGAACGGAACGGAACAGTAAGGAACGGAAGGGAACAGTAAGGAACGGAACGGAACGGAACGGAACAGTAAGGAACGGAACGGAACGGTAAGGAACGGAACGGAACGGTAAGGAACGGAACGGAACAGTAAGGAACGGAACGGAACAGTAAGGAACGGAACGGAACAGTAAGGAACGGAACGGAACAGTAAGGATCGGAACAGAACAGTAAGGAACGGAACAGAACAGTAAGGATCGGAACAGTAAGGAACGGAACGGAACAGTAAGGAATGGAACAGTAAGGAACGGAACAGAACAGTAAGGAACGGAACAGTAAGGAACGGAACAGAACAGTAAGGAACGGAACGGAACAGTAAGGAACGGAACGGAACAGTAAGGAACGGAACAGTAAGGAACGGAACGGAACAGTAAGGAACGGAACGGAACAGTAAGTAACGGAACGGAACAGTAAGGAACGGAACGGAACAGTAAGGAACGGAACAGTAAGGAACGGAACGGAACAGTAAGGAACGGAACGGTAAGGAATGGAACAGAACAATAAGGAATGGAACAGAACAGTAAGGAACGGAACAGAACAGTAAGGAACGGAACAGAACAGTAAGGAACGGAACGGAACAGTAAGGAACGGAACAGAACAGTAAGGAACGGAACAGAACAGTAAGGAACGGAACGGAACAGTAAGGAACGGAACAGTAAGGAACGGAACGGAACAGTAAGGAACGGAACAGAACAGTTAGAAACGGAACGGAACAGTAAGGAACGGAACAGTAAGGAACGGAACGGAAAAGTAAGGAACGGAACAGAACAGTAAGGAACGGAACGGAACAGTAAGGAACGGAACGGAACAGTAAGGAACGGAACAGAACAGTAAGGAACGGAACAGTAAGGAACGGAACAGAACAGTAAGGAATGGACAGAACAGTACGGAACGGAACAGTACAGACCAGAGCAGTACAGAACAGTAAGGAACAGAACGGTACAGAGCTCATAAGTGCTGAGCTGTATTAGACTCCCTCCTTTAGATTCACTAAACAGCAGAGTAAACCAGGACAACACTGGAGGTAGAATAGTCCTACATAGACAATATCAGAGAGGTTTTCTGAATGTGTCATCCACTCTGTACCCTGTTCAAATTACTGTCAAGGGAAATTAGCATTTTATTTCTTCTGTTAAATTGGTTTACAGCATTTACTGTCCTTACACTACAGTACAGTAGTCCCTGGATTGAAGGCAGCTACTCCCACACACATCCCTATACCATCACTGTCTGGTGAATCATGCCGTAGACTCGAGTGTAATGCCAATGCTGTGTAATTTGGAATGTATATGTTTTTTTCTGTTCATTGTTTTGAAGCCAAGGGGGCATGTTGGCCCTCTCTCTCTGACAAACTGACAGAGCTTAATGGAAGGCCTCCTGATGAGTGCTGTGTGGTGTACTAGGCTGTGCCCTAGCTGCTATTAGGACTTGCATTTATTACTTCTCGGAAACCAAATCTAATTCTCACTTGCTGTTCCACCAAATGGCTTCAGCTCTCTCTGTACTATAAATGTGGCATTATGCTCTTCATAAGGCCATGATAAACTGACAAAAAAAATCTTTGAAAATTTGATTTTTTTTTCTTATCTGGGGCATATTCTTCGGCAGCGCCACCTAATGGGCAATTTCTAGAAATCCTCCAATCAGAGCACAGATATTGGTCATGTGATCAGTCTACCGTTCTAAAATATTTTGGAAAACAACCGTTTTTGATCTGAAGTGAGAGAAAATCTACTCCCGTTTTGGAGTAAAAAGTTGGACTTTCACGTCTCAAATGATTTCTTACTACAATATACACTAAGTATACAAAACATTAAGTACACCTGCTCTTTTCATGACAGACTGACCAGGCGAATCCAGGTGAAAGCTATGATCCCTTATTGATGTCACTTGTTAAATCCACTTCAATCAGTGTAGATGAATGGGAGGAGACAGGTTAAAGAAGGATTTTTAAGCCTTGAGACATTTGAGACATGGTTTGTGTATGTATGCCATTCAGAGGGTGAATGTGCAAGACAAATGATTTAAGTGCCTTCGTATATGATAGTAGGTACCAGACGCACCGTTTTTCGTCAAGAACTGCAACGCTGCTGGGTTTTTCATGCTGAACAGTTTCCCGTGTGTATCAAGAATGGCCCACCACACAAAGGACATCCAGCCAATTTGACACAACTGTGGGAAGCATTTCAGTCAACATGGGCCAACATCCCTGTGGAATGCATTCGACACCTTGTAGAGTCCATGCCTCGACAAATTGAGGCTGTTCTGAGGGCAAAAAGGGGGGTGCAACTCAATATTAGGAAGGTGTTTTGCACACTCAGTGTATGGTCATATGTTAATTTAACTTCTTAATAAATACATACTGTGCACAGTTGTCATGTTTAACTGACAAAAATATCCATGGTTGGATTCTAACCAGAGCTCATGCAAAGTCAATGGGACAAACTGGCTAAATTAGCTATCTAGCTAGCCAAGTAGAGTGTTAGCTAGCAATAGCCGTTTACATTTCATTTTACACTTTAGATCGTTTTTGGTATGTTTAACTAGCTGGCTAGCTAGCATAAAACCATTCACATCTTTCTAGTTTATGATTATGAATTTGGAAGTTTGCTTCTCACGAGTCACCATCCCGGATCTGGGAGCACCCTCATCAATAAAAAAGCTGACTAGCATAGCCTAGCATAGCGCCACAAGTAAATACTAGCATCTAAATATCATGAAATCACAAGTCCAAGACACCAGATGAAAGATACACATCTTGTGAATCCAGCCATCATTTCCGATTTTTAAAATGTTTTACAGGGAAAACACAATATGTATTTCTATTAGCTAACCACGATAGCAAAAGACCCAACCACATATTTCCACCATTTTTTTTACTGCATAGGTAGCTATCATAAATTCGACCAAATAAAGATATAAATAGTCACTATCCAAGAAACAACTTCATCAGATGACAGTCTGATAACATATTTATTGTATAGCATATGTTTTGTTCGAAAAATGTGCATATTTCAGGTATAAATCATAGTTTTACATTGCAGCCACCATCACAAAATCTCACCAAAGCAGCTAGAATAACTACAGAGACCAACGTGAATTACCTAAATACTCATCATAAAACATTTATGAAAAATACACAGTGTACAGCAAATGAAAGACAAACATCTTGTGAATCCAGCCAATATTTCAGATTTTTTAAAGTGTTTTACAGCGAAAACACAATATAGCATTATATTAGCTTACTACAATAGCCTACCACACAGCCGCATTCAATCAAGGAACGTTAGCGATAGCGAATAAACCAGCAAAAGATATTCATTTTTTCACTAACCTTCTCAAACTTCATCAGATGACAGTCCTATAACATCATATTACACAATACATATATGGTTTGTTCGAAAATGTGCATATTTAGCGGTACAATTCGTGGTTCAACAATGTGAATACTAGCCAAACTGCCCAAAATAATCCAGATATATTTCTGACACTCACATCATCTAATCAAATAACTAATCATATACTTTACTAAAAAATACAGGTTGGACAGCAAATGAAAGATACACTAGTTCTTAATGCAACCGCTGTGTTCGATTTTTAAAAATAACCTTATTACGACATACAGCTTACGTTACAGCGAAACAGCGCCCAAAATCTGGGCAGAATATAGTCTAAACATTTTTCGACAGAAATACGAAATAATATCATAAATGGTTCCTACTATTTGATGAGCTTCCATCAGAATCTTGTACAAGTTGTCCTTTGTCCAGAATAATCGTTGTTTGGTTGTAGAATGCCCTCTTCATCTGTAGAATTAGCAGCCAAAGCTAGCCATGTGGCGCAGCAGTGTCCAACGCACCATAACGTAAGACAAAGAAATTCCAGAAAATCGCATCAACTGATATAAACTGCTATAAGTCGGTTTAATATAACTAGATTATGATGTTTTTAACACATATATCGAATAAAATCAGAGCCGGATATATCTAAGGCCTATAACGACAGCTTTTCAGAAAGCAATCCTGAGGTCTGTCTCGCGCCAAGACGAACGGTGAAAAGACTACACCCACGGTTCCAAGAGCTCTTGTTCGGCCTCAGATCTAGCTAGACACCCAATTACAATTCTCACTGCCTTCCCCATCTAGGGGAAGGCATATGCAGTGCATGTAGACCCATAGATTCCATGCAAATTTATAAACTGACCCTGGAACAGAGCCCTCGATTTCAGATTTCTCACTTCCTGACAGGAAGTTTGCTGCAAAATGAGTTCTGTTTTACTCACAGATATAATTCTAACGGTTTTATAAACTAGAGAGTGTTTTCTATCCAATAGTAATAATAATATGCATATTGTACGAGCAAGAATTGAGTACGAGGCAGTTTAATTTGGGAACAATTTTTTACAAAGTGAAAACAGCGCCCCCATATTGACAAAAGGTTTTAATGTAGCTAGTTATCATTGTCTATATTGCCATTGACTTGACTGGCAGCAAGTTGAGTTGATGGACAGAGCACAGCTGTGAATTTCAGTACAGTTGTAGCAGTCACTAACAAGCTATAGGAGATGAGTAAATAAATGGGGGAAATACGTTTAAATTGATCTATGCTTCACATGAAATATAGTATAATATGAATGTTCATGTTGCTCATTGCTCCAGTGTCTCATACCCAACTCCATTGCCAGCAAAATTGCTCTGCAATATTTCCCCCAAAAACGCCAGTGATGATGGCCTTTAAAGTCTTGTGTGTTATTTTGTCAGAAAGTCAGTCCTCCTACCTGTTGTCTTGTCACTGGCTGCACTCAGTATCCCCTCTGCGAAGATGGCGTAAACTCTGACTCTGTAAGACTCTGTGTACTTCATACAATCCGGTTGTGTAAAGTACTTAAGTAAAAATACTTTAAAGTACTACTTAAGTAGTTTTTTGGGGTATCTGTACTTTACTATTGATATTTTGCGCTACTTTTACTTCACTACATTCCTAAAGAAAATAATGTACCTTTTACTCCATACATTTTCCCTGACACCCAAAGTACTCATTACATTTTGTAAAATGGTCACATTCATGCATTTGTCAAGATAACATGCCTGGTCATCCCTACTGCCTCTGATCTGGTGGACTCACTGAACACAAATGCTTCATTTGTTGTGTTGGAGTGTGCTCCTGTCTATCCCTAAATAAAGCATTTAAAAAAAAATGTGCCATCTGGTTTGCATAATACAGTGGCTTACGAAAGTATTCAACCCCCTTGGCATTTTTCCTATTTTGTTGCCTTACAACGTGGAATTAATATGGATTTTTGGGGGCTTTGTATCATTTGATTTATACAACATGCCTACCACTTTGAAGATGCTAAATATTTTTTATTCTGAAACAAACAAGAAATAAGAAAAAAACTGAAAACTTGAGCGTGCATAACTATTCACCCCCCCAAGTCAATACTTTGTAGAGCCACCTTTTGTAGCAATTACAGCTGCAAGGCTCTTGGGGTATGTCTCTATAAGCTTGGCACATCTAGCCACTGGGATTTTTGCCCATTCTTCAAGGCAAAACTGCTCCAGCTCCTTCAAGTTGGATGGGTTCCGCTGGTGTACAGCAATCATTAAGTCATAAAACAGATTCTCAATTGGATTGAGTTCTGGGCTTTGACTAGGCCATTCCAATACATTTAAATGTTTCCCCTTAAACCACTCGAGTGATGCTTTAGCAGTATGCTTACGGTCATTGTCCTGCTGGAAGGTGAACCTCCATCCCAGTCTCAAATCTCTGGAGGACTGAAACAGGTTTCCCTAAAGAATTTCCCTGTATTTAGCACCATCCATCATTCCTTCAATTCTGACCAGTTTCCCAGTCCCTGCCGATGAAAAACATCCCCACAGCATGATGCTTCCACCAGCATGCTTCACTGTGGGGATGTTGTTCTCGGGGTGGTGAGAGTTGTTGGGTTTGGGCCAGACATAGCATTTTCCTTGATGGCCAAAAAGCTACATTTTAGTCTCATCTGACCAGAGTACCTTCTTCCATATGTTTGGAGAGTCTCCCACATGCCTTTTGGTGAACACCAAAAGTGTCTGCTTATTTATTTTCTTTAAGCAATGGCTTTTTTCTGTCCGCTCTTCCATAAAGCCCAGCTCTGTGGAGTGTACAGCTTAAAGTGGTCCTATGGACAGACACTCCAATCTCCGCTTTGCAGCTCCTTCAGGGTTGTCTTTGGTCTCTTTGTTGCCTCTCTGATTAATGCCCTCCTTGCCTGGTCTGTGAATTTTGGTGGGCGGCCCTCTCTCTGGCAGGTTTGTTGTGGTGCCATATTCTTTCCATTTTTTAATAATGTTTTTAATGATGCTCTGTGGGATGTTCAAAGTTTCCGAACTTTTTTAATAACCCAATCCTGATTTGTACTCCACAACTTTGTCCCTGACCTGTTTGGAGAGCTCCTTTGTATTAATGGTGCCCCTTGCTTGGTGGTGCCCCTTGCTTAGTAGTGTTGCAGACTCTGGGGCCTTTTAGAACAGGTGTATATATACTGAGATCATGTGACAGATCATGTGACACTTAGATTGCACACAGGTGGACTTTATTTAATTAATTATGTGACTTTTGAAGGTAATTGGTTGCACCAGATCTTATTTAGGGGCTTCATAGAAATACATATGCACGCACCACTTTTGCGTTTTTAACTTTAAAAATGTTTTTTAAACATGTTATTTTTTTCATTTCACTTCACCAATTTGGACTATTTTGTGTATGTCCATTACATTAAATTCAAATAAAAATCGATTTAAATTACAGGTTGTAATGCTACAAAATAGGAAAAAATGCCAAGGGGGATGAATACTTTTGCAAGGCACTGTATAAGCAATTTGAAAATATTTCTTCTTTTACTTCTGATACTTAAATATATTTAAAACCAAATACTTGTAAACTTTTACTCAAATAGTATTTTACTGGGTGACTTTCACTTTTACTTGAGCCATTTTCTTTTAAGCTATCTTTACTTTTACTCGGGTATGACAATTGGATACTTTTCCCACCATTGATACTATCCACAGTGAGGACTGACTCATCCCCATTGGCCATGTGGCTGGACCCTTCCACAGCAGCCAGCTTCTCCCAGCTCACCCGCACAGGAGCGTCCAACTCTCTCTAGTGAAGGCTTTCCAGGTGCACTTCTTTGACTGGGTTTGGTCTGGATGTCAATGGCTTCACTCACTGAGAGCTTCGACCTACCTGTACCTAATCTGGTACTGTGTAGCAACTTGCAGCCCGGTTAGATACCAGATATCCTGTGTGAATGGAGTGTCTGTGACTATCCACTCCTGCTCTGTGTCTGTCTCAGCTGCTCTTTTCACTGCTCTGTGCTCCACTCTGTACCGCTCGTTTTTCCCAACCTGGGGTGACAACAGCTTCAGGGTCAAGCTGTTGGTCTGGATGTCAGTCACCACTGGGGTTGAGGTTTTGATATGATTTGAAATTGATGATTCCCACGTCGATACAGGCGAATGGAAGCTCTGGGATAAGAGGTGACTGAGATGGAGGCCAAAATTAATCTGATTTTCTTCTGGTCTTTATGGGCCATCTGAAACCCCCTTGAAACAGCTTATAGTTCTTCCTCATTGTGTCTGAGAGCTCAGTGGAGGTGAACCATGGCTGGAGCTTCTCTTTAGAAGCACTCGGTACAAAACTGTAATTGTTCTTCAGTATCATGAACTCATGCGACTTGAGACACTGAGTCAGAGTGGAGATGTACGGTTCTTTTCTATAGGCTTGAGGACAGGGCTTTGTGATGGCTAGTCCAATACTTTGACTTTGTTGTCCTTAATCCATTTTGCCACAACTTTGGAAGTATGCTTGGGGTCATTGTCCATTTGGAAGAACCATTTGCGACCAAGCTTTAACTTCCTGACTGATGTCTTGAGATGTTGCGTCTATATATCCACATAATTTTCCTTCCTCATAATGCCATCCATTTTGTGAAGTGCACCAGTCCCTCCTGCAGCATAGCACCCCCACAACATGATGTTGCCATCTCCGTGCTTCACGGTTGGGATGGTGTTCTTCGGCTTGCAAGCCTTCCCCCTTTTTCCTCTAAACATAACAATGGTCATTATGGCCAAACAGTTCTATTTTTGTTTCATCAGATCAGAGGACATTTCTCCAAAAAGTATGATCTTTGTCCCCATGTGCAGTTGCAAACCGTAGTCTGGCTTTTTTATGGTGGTTTTGAGCACTTCTTCCTTGCTGAGGGGCCTTTCAGGTTATGTCGATATAGGACTCGTTTTACTGTGGATATAGATACTTTTGTACCGGTTTCCTCCAGCATCTTCACAAGGTCCTTTGCTGTTGTTCTGGGATTGATTTGCACTTTTCGCACCAAAGTACGTTTATCTCTAAGAGACAGAACGCGTCTCCTTCCTGAGCGGTATGACGACTTGTGGAGTTCTACAAAAAAAATTCTGAGGTCTTGGCTGATTTCTTTTGATTTTCCCATGATGTCAAGCGAAGAGGCACTGAGTTTGACGGTAGGCCTTGAAATACATCCACAGGTACACCTCCAATTGACTCAAATGATGTCAGTTGGCCTATCAGAAGGTTCTAAAGTCATGACATCATTTTCTGGAATTTTCCAAGTTGTTTAAAGGCACAGTCAACTTAGTTTATGTCAACTTCTGACCCACTAAAATTGTGATACAGTGAATTATTGTTAGGACTTCTAGGAGTAGTGGGTGCGGAGTCAGGGACAGAGAGCAGAGCGTTTAGGACAACCGTATTTATTCCAGTGACAGAAAAGGTCACGCCAAAAACACCAGGCGCATACAATGACCGGCCCAAAAACAGGACCCAAACAGTCCGGAGAAAATTTGAAAAATGCACATCCACAAAACGAACAGAGAAACAAGCCTGCACAAAAGCAGGCGGGCATAACCGGCTTACATAGCCCTAACCAAAACCCAAACAAGAAACAGGTGTAACCAATAAGACAAAACTAACAGAAAAGGAAAAGGGGATCGGTGGCAGCTATTAGACCGGTGATGACGACCGCCGAGCGCTGCCCGAACAGGAAGAGGAGCCACCTACGGTGGGAGTCGTGACAATTATAAGTGAAATAATCTGTCTGTAAACAATTGTTGGAAAAATTACTTGTGCCATGCACAAAGTAGATGTCCTAACTGACTTGCCAAAACTATAGTTTGTTAACAGGAAATTTGTGGAGTGGTTGAAAAACTAGTTTTTATGACTCCAACCTAAGTGTATGTAAACTTCCAACTTCAACTGTATTTTCTTTTTCAAGAGGTCTATAAAAAGTGAATGTAGAACCATCAGACAGGGTGATTGACATAGCAGTAGTGGGTGAAGACCTTGACCAGCGGTTGCAGTTGCTGGGGAGAGGTGGCTCCCAAACGTCATCATCCAAATCCTCTGCATCCTCCACTTTGTGCTGAATAAAATAAAGGGATGTATTGTTATAAGACACACAGAATTACAGTTGACTAAATGTACAAAACGACATTACTGTGAAGTAAAAACAACAAGGGCAAACTTTCTCTGTGCAGTGACTCACATAGAAGGTGTGAAGCACACACACAATGCAAACAGTAACACTTTGGAGACAAAGGAAGAGGTGAGAACCACAAATTAACAACGGCCATGAGAGTTTAGTGGCCTACAAAGTTACAAGGATGAAACTTAGAACTGCAAACAGTGAACTAATATGAAACATAGACAATAACTACTTTGGAATTAGATAACATTGAAATGACTTGTTACGATGGCCTATGTAAACTAAATCCAAAGCACAAAAAGCAGACAACTTATAAAAAACGAAATACATATAGTAAATTAGCTATATAAAGTCATGAAAACAATTTACTTACAGATCTAAAAGTGGATCCAATCCTTCTAGAAAGCAATCTTCGTCGGCCGAGTCAAAATTCTCATTGTCCAAATCGCTCCCCTGATCCGTGTCTGACTCCAGTATTTTATTCAAAGTTTCTATGTCGGTATACTTATTCATAGCTGCCTTCTTTTTAGGTTCCTGTTCGATATTCTTAGTTTTTACCTTTTTTTTCACCCTTGAGAAACTGTCTTTTATGCTAAAGAAATTAAATTAAATCGTGCTCAGTACGTCTCGTCTGAGCCCGGTAGTAAAAGTTTGCGGTATGCCGAAAAGGTTCTAGGCCTTGCTTTGTCTCACCCAGGTCAACTGTATATCCCTGGAAAGCTTATCTCGTTGACTACAAGGCTGTCAAGGTGCGATAGTACCCCATCCCCTGTGTAATGGATGCCTACAGCGAGTAAGCAGGTATCGTCATATTTTTTATGCTCAAAGATGTGACACGAACACTCTGTGGACATTCGATGTTGCCTTTAAGCCATACATCATCAGATAATATCGGCAAAAATTGTTCCTACCAACATAGGGATTAATTTGATACCCCTCATGTAGCTATAGC
This sequence comes from Salvelinus fontinalis, assembly GCF_029448725.1. Lineage (NCBI taxonomy): Eukaryota > Metazoa > Chordata > Actinopteri > Salmoniformes > Salmonidae > Salvelinus > Salvelinus fontinalis. The sequence goes on along the minus strand of NC_074668.1, from coordinate 20,874,956 downwards.
TCAAACACAGACCAAATGGAAGCTTATCTTGTAAGATGTTTGGTGAAAACGCTGTGTAAAATAAACATTTTGACTCTCGGGTCTGGTGATCAATAACGGTAGGTCCCAGGCAGACAAATAAGACATCCTCATGATCTATGGAGTCCTGGCTTTTGGTGTGTATCAACGTATTCCGTGTTTATTTTGTTTATGCTTCACAATGCTAAACGGAATGTAGATAGCAGCCATCTTGAAATAAGGTCATCAGCTCAGCCTGCCCTTATAAGTTCGTATGGCCATGTATGATAGTAATTCACACATAATATTTTAAGGTACCAATCAATAACCAAGATACTCAGCTTTCCGCAGACACCCTGCTTTTGCAAATAGGGGCTACCGTTCTCATACCATAATGAATTGAACAAAACAAATCCAATAGGGTCCCCAAATATGGGGCCTTAACATTTAAGAGGTTTTAAATAAACTTTATTCCTCATCAATCTACACACAATACCCAATAATGACAAAGTGAAAACAGGTTTTTAGAAATTGTTGCAAATTTATAAAAAATTAAAAACAGAAATACCTTATTTACATAAGTATTCAGACCTTTTGCTATGAGACTCGAAATTGAGCTCAGGTGCATCCTGTTTCAATTGATCAACCTTGTGATGTTTCTACAACTTGATTGAAGTCCACCTGTGGTAAATTAAATTGATTGGACATGATTTGGAAAGGCATACACCTGTCTATATAAGGTCCCAACGTTGACAGTGCATGTCATAGCAAAAACCAAGCCATGAGATCAAAGGAATTGTCCGTAGAGCTCCGAAACAGGATTGTGTCGAGGCACAGATCTGGGGAAGGGTACCAAAAAATGTCAGCCGTCTTTACTATGGTCAGGAGGGATAAAGGTCACTGATGCACTGTGACAGGGCTGTGTCACATTCTAAAGGCCACTGTCTGTCTTGCAGGGGGCCGGGGCCAGGGCTGCAGCCACACACAGGGGTTAGAGGCCACAGCCCCAGGAACAGCGGGCAGAGACAGCAGGCGGGGGCAGCAAGGCTCATCTTTTATATCATCACCCCTCCTAATGTCCCCTGCCCTCCTGCCCAAATCACCCCATCAGGTTACTCTGTGAGGGCTTTCATTAGAACAAAGGGAATGCCACAGACAGCCCAGCTTGAGGCACAACACTGGCTTTTAATATTTTTCTCTACCCCCGCTTCTCAATTCATTTCAAGGGCTTTATTGGCATGGGAAACATATGTTAATATTGCCCAAGCAAGTGAAGTAGATAATAAACTATAGAAATGTACAGCTTCTCTCTCTCCCTTAACTTCTACCGACCCCCCCCTCCCGGATCCGGGATCATCCTCATCAAAAAAGCTGACTAGCATAGCCTAGCCTAGCGCCACAGGGATATCATATAATATAATTTCATGAAATCACAAGTCCAATACAGCAAATGAAAGATAAACTTCTTGTGAATCCAGCCAACATTTCCGATTTTTAAAATATTTTACAGCGAAAACACAATATATATTTATGTTAGCTCACCACAATAGCCAAACACACAACGCCATTTTTTCACCGCAAACATAGCTTTCACAAAACCCACAAATAGAGATAAATTAATCACTAACCTTTGAACAACTTCATCAGATGACAGTCTTATAACATCATGTTATGCAATACATTTATGTTTTGTTCGAAAATGTACATATTTATAGGTATAAATCGTAGTTTTACATTGCAGCCATCGTCACAAATAGCAACAAAACAGCCAGAATAATTACAGAGAGCAACGTGAAATACATAAATACTCATCATAAAACATTTATGAAAAATCCATGTTGTTCACCAAATGAAAGATAAACATCTTGTGAATACAGCCAATATTTCCGATTTTTTAAAGTGTTTTACAGCGAAAACACAACATATATTTATGTTAGCTCACCACAATATCCAAAAACACACCGCCAGGTAGCTTTCACAAAACCCACAAATAGAGATAAAAATAATCACTAACCTTTGAACAACTTCTTCAGATGACAGTCTTATAACATCATGTTATACAATACATTTATGTTTTGTTTGTCACGTTCCTGACCTGTTTTCTGTTGTTTTATATGTGTTTAGTTGGTCAGGACGTGAGCTGGGTGGGAATTCTATGTTGTGTGTCTAGTTTGTCTGTTTCTATGTCAGCCTAGTGTGGGTTCTCAATCAGAGACAGATGGTAGTCGTTGTCTCTGATTGAGACTCATATATAGGAGGCTTGTTTTGTGTTGGGATTTTGTGGGTGTTTGTTTCCTGTCTCTGTGTTTGTTCTGCACCAGATAGGACTGTCTCGGTTTTCACGGTTTGTTATTTTGTTTGTTGTTTGTAGTGTTCACTTGTTATTTTATTAAACATGTTGAGCACTGGCTACGCTGCATTTTGGTCCTCTCCTTCACCCCTGGAAGAAAACTTTTACAGAAACACCCACCAAACCCGGACCAAGCAGCGTGGCAACGGGCAGCAGCAACAGCAGCAGCGGTACCAGGAGGAATGGTCATGGGAGGAAATCATAAACGGAAAAGGACCCTGGGCAAAGGTGGGAGAGAATCGCCGCTCTCGGGAGGAGAAGGAGGCAGCCACAGCCCAGGAGCGGTGGATTGAGGAGGCAGCACGTAAGAGAGGCTGGAAGCCCGAGAGGGGGGGGGGGTCTAAAGGGGAGTGTGGCGAAGCCAGGTTGGATACCTGAGCCAACTCCCCGGGCTTACCGTGGAGTGAGAGGGCGTCGCACTGGTCAGACACCGTGTTATGCGGTAAAACGCACGGTGTCCCCAGTACGCGTGCTTAGCCCAGTACGGGCTATTCCACCTTGCCGCACTGGGAGGGCTAGGTTGGGCATCGAGCTGGATGTCATGAAGCCGGCCCAACGTATCTGGCCTCCAGTACGTCTCCTCGGGCCGGCGTACATGGCACCAGCCTTACAGGTGGTGTCCCCGGTTCGCCTGCATAGCCCAGTGCGGGTTGTTCCACCTCGCCGCACTGGCAGGGCTACGGGGACCATTCAACCTGGTAAGGTTGGAGAGGCTCGGTGCTCAAGAGCGTGTGTCCTCCTTCACGGTCCGGTATATCCGGCGCCACCTTCCCGCCCCAGCTCAGTACCACCAGTGCCTACACCACGCACCAGGCTTCCAGTGCATCGCCAGAGCCCTGTTCCTCCTCCCCGCACTCGCCCTGAGGTGCGTGCCCTCAGCCCGGTACCTCCAGTTCCGGCACCACGCATCAGGCCTATAGTGCGTCTCAGCCGGCCAGAGTCTGCCGTCTGCCCAGCGGTGCCTGAACTGCCCGTCTGCCCAGCGGCGCCTGAACTGCCCGTCTGCCCAACGCCGTCTGAACTGTCCGTCTGCCCAGCGCCGTCTGAGCCGTCCGTCTGCCCAGCGCCGTCTGAGCCGTCCGTCTGCCCAGCGCCGTCTGAGCCGTCCGTCTGCCCAGCGCCGTCTGAGCCTTCCGTCTGCCCAGCGCCGTCTGAGCCATCCGTCTGCCCAGCGCCGTCTGAGCCATCCATCTGCCCAGCGCCGTCTGAGCCATCCGTCTGCCCAGCGCCGTCTGAGCCATCCGTCTGCCCAGCGCCGTCTGAGCCATCTGTCTGCCCAGCGCCATCTGAGTCATCCGTCTGCCACGAGCCATTAGAGCCGCCCGTCTGCCCAGCGCCATCTGAGTCATCCGTCTGCCACGAGCCATTAGAGCTGCCCGTCTGCCACGAGCCATTAGAGCCGTCCGTCAGTCAGGAGCCGCTAGAGCCGTCCGTCAGTCAGGAGCCGCCAGAGACGCCAGCCAGTCAGGAGCCGCCAGAGACGCCAGCCAGTCAGGAGCTGCCAGAGACGCCAGCCAGTCAGGAGCTGCCAGAGACGCCAGCCAGTCAGGAGCTGCCAGAGACGCCAGCCAGTCAGGAGCTGCCAGAGACGCCAGCCAGTCAGGAGCTGCCAGAGACGCCAGCCAGTCAGGAGCTGCCAGAGACGCCAGCCAGTCAGGGGCTGCCAGAGACGCCAGCCAGTCAGGAGCTGCCCTACAGTCATGAGCTGCCCTCCAGTCATGAGCTGCCCTTCAGTCATGAGCTGCCCTTCAGTCATGAGCTGCCCTTCAGTCATGAGCTGCCCTTCAGTCATGAGCTGCCCTCCAGTCATGAGCTGCCCTTCAGTCATGAGCTGCCCTCCAGTCATGAGCTGCCCTTCAGTCATGAGCTGCCCTTCAGTCATGAGCTGCCCTCCAGTCATGAGCTGCCCTCCAGTCATGAGCTGCCCTCCAGTCATGAGCTGCCCTCCAGTCATGAGCTGCCCTCCAGTCATGAGCTGCCCTCCAGTCATGAGCTGCCCTCCAGTCATGAGCTGCCACTCAGTCCGGAGCTGCCACTAGTCCGGAGTTGTCCCTCTGTCCTGAGCTACCTCTCTGTCCTGGGCTACCTCTCTGTCCTGAGCTACCTCTCTGTCCTGAGTTGTCTCCTCTATTGTAGAGGGGAGTTGGTGAAGGTTCCTGGACCATGGTCGGGGGCGAGGGTCGCCACTCAAGGGACGCTAAGGAGGTGGACAAAGACAATGGTGGAGTGGTGCCCTCTTCCACCGCCGGAGCCGCCACCGCGGACAGATGCCCACCCAGACCCTCCCCTTGAGTTTTAGGGGTGCGCCCGGAGTTCGCACCTTGAGGGGGGGGTTCTGTCACGTTCCTGACCTGTTTTCTGTTGTTTTGTATGTGTTTAGTTGATCAGGACGTGAGCTGGGTGGGAATTCTATGTTGTGTGTCTAGTTTGTCTGTTTCTATGTCAGCCTAGTGTGGGTTCTCAATCAGAGACAGATGGTAGTCGTTGTCTCTGATTGAGACTCATATATAGGAGGCTTGTTTTGTGTTGGGATTTTGTGGGTGTTTGTTTCCTGTCTCTGTGTTTGTTCTGCACCAGATAGGACTGTCTCGGTTTTCACGGTTTGTTATTTTGTTTGTTGTTTGTAGTGTTCACTTGTTATTTTATTAAACATGTTGAGCACTGGCTACGCTGCATTTTGGTCCTCTCCTTCACCCCTGGAAGAAAACCTTTACATTGTTCGAAAATGTGCATATTTATAGCTACAAATCCTGGTTTTACATTGTGAATACGGCGCCAAAATGCACCAAATTGTCCGGAGAAATTTTGGACAGTCACGTAATCTAACCAAAAAACTCATCATAAACTTTGCTAATAAATACATGTTGTACAGCAAATGAAAGCTACACTGGTTCTTAATGCAACCGCTGTGTTAGATTTTAAAAAATAACTTTAGTACAAAGTACAGCATGCAATAATCTGAGACAGCGCCCAGCCATTCTGCGCCATGTTGGAGCCAACATATTCCACAAAAATACGAAATAACATCATAAATATTCTCTTACCTTTGAGGATCTTCCATCAGAATGCAGTGCAAGGAGTCCTAGTTCCACAATAAATCGTTGTTTTGTTTTAGAATGTCCATTTCTTCTGTCGAATTAGCAACTTTGGATAGCATGGTGGAGCGCACATGTTCATGAACTCTTGGCGCATGGAACAAAAAATTCCAAAAGTCACAATAAACGTCGAATAAACTGGTCAAACTCAGTTGAAAATCCATCTTTATCATGTTTTTCTCATATGTATCCAATAACGTCCAAGACGGAGCATTTCGTTGTGTCTACCTAACGCATTTCAGAAAAGAATATGGTGCTCTCTAGTGCGCAGCTAAATACTGCCAATATGGCGGACCTGTCACTCCAAAAGCTCTCATTCGGTCTCACATCAAGCTAGACACCCCATTCAACATTCTACTGCCTGTTGACATCTAGTGGAAGGCGTATGAAGTGCATACAGATCCATAAATATAAGGCAATTGAATAGGCAAGGCCTTACATAGACACCCATTTTCAGAAATTTCACTTCCTGTTTGGAAGTTTTCTGCCAAATGAGTTCTGTTTTACTCACAGATATAACTCAAACAGTTTTAGAAACTTCAGAGTGTTTTCTATCCAATAGTAATAATAATATACATATCGTATGATCTAGAACAGAGTAAGAGGCCGTTTAATTTGGGCACGATTTTTCCCCAAAGTGAAAACAGCGCCCCCTATTAAGAAGAAGTTATGTTTTCCTCCTCCCTCTTCTCCTCTGTGTGGAGTAGAAGGTCAGGTTTTTCAGATCCTCCCCAGCAGGGTAATGTCTGTCTGTCAGTCAGGTGGAGGCCCATGCTGTGTCCTGTTGCTCCACAACTCACAGCTGTACAGCTGTAAATCAATATTCACATACTGTACCACTTGTTCTGAACCTTGACTTCTGACTCATGTTCTTGTTGCTTATATTGTGTGTGATATGTAGGCTACAGTTTCTTTAGATTTTCCAGGTCCTTTATTATTATACTGTAGCTTTAGCTTAAAACAGTTTCACATTTTCAGGCGTAGTATCCCAGCTCTGAGCACTTTGATTGTGTGCGCGCTGCGTGCTGCTTGCAAAATGTGTCTATGAGTGATTGTTTGTTGTGTGTGTTTTACTCTGCAGTCTCTCTGCATTCGGTGAGCCTGTGTGTACTGTACAGGCTGAGTGAGAGAGTGTGTAGCTGGGATCGCCTGTATGTCTAGCTAATCTGTTTGTGTATAAGAGAAATAAAGAGAAAAATATGAGAGCGAGAGAGAAAGATGCAAGAGAGAAAGATGGGAGAGAGAGAGAGAGAAAGATGAGAGAGAGAGTCTGCGCTCAGTGCTGGTGTGAGGCTTGCTGAGGAGTGTTTTGACTCACTCCCCCGCCTGAGGGACTGCTGTGGAGCTTGCACCACCTCCTCACAGCCCTCCCAAACACACACACACACACACACACACACACACACACACACACACACACACACACACACACACACACACACACACACACACACACACACACACACACACACACACACACACACACACACACACACACAGACACACACACACACACACACACACACACACACACACACACACACACATAGGCACACATGCACGCAAGCACACACACAGCCACTGCAATGCAGGAAGGAGCTTTCCTCAGACCTGCGAGGGAGAGACACCAATCACTGCTGGGCTCTCATCGAGTGAGCTGTGAAACTGGACCGTTCAGGGAGGGGATCCCTCATTTCTCTCCATCTGCCTGTCGCTCTCTTTTTTTGCTCTGTCTGTCTCTGTATATCTCAATCAATCAATCAAATGTATTTATATAGCCCTTAAAGGTTCATATTATGGCTATGTACAGTGTTATAACGATGTGCAAATAGTTAAAGTACTATAGGGAAAATAAATAAACATTAATATGGGTTGTATTTACAATGGTGTTTGTTCTTCACTGGTTGCCCTTTTCTTGTTCTGGCTGTGATTGCACACTGTGGTATTTCCTCCAATAGATTTGGGAGTTTATCAAAATTTGATTTGTTTTCAAATTCTTTGGGGGTCTGTGTAATCTGAGGGAAACGTGTGTCTCTAATATGGTCATACATTTTGGCAGGAGGTTAGGAAGTGCAGCTCAGTTTCCACCTCATTTTGTGGGCAGTGTGCACAGCCCGTCTTCTCTTGAGAGCCAGGTCTGCCTATGGCGGCCTCTCTCAATAGCAAGACTATGCTCACTGAGTCTGTCCATAGTTAAATCTTTCCTTAATTTGGGGTCAGTCACAGTGGTCAGGTATTCTGCCACTGTGTACTCTCTGTTTAGGGCCAAATAGCGTTCTAGTTTGCTCTGTTTTTTGGTAAAATCTTTTTCAATTTGTCAAGTAATTATATTTTTGTTTTCTCATGATTTGGTTGGGTAAAATTGTGGTACTGCCCTGGGGCTCTGTGGGGTCTGTGTTTGTGAACAGGACCCCAGGACCAGCTTGCTTAGTGGACTCTTCTCCAGGTTAATCTCTCTGTAGGTAATGGCTTTGATATGGAAGGTTTTGGAATTGCTTCTTTTTAGGTGGTAGTAGAATTTCTCTTTTCTGGATTTTAATAATTAGCGTGTATCGACCTAATTTTGCTCTACATGCATTATTTGGTGTTTTATATTGAAACACCGGGATGTTTTTGCAGAATTCTGCATGCAGAGTATCAATTTGGTGTTTGTTCCATTTTGTGAATTCCTGGTTGGTGAGAGGACCACAGACCTCACAATCATAAAGAGCAATGGGTTCTATCTAGTATTTTTAGGCAGATCCTAATTGGGATGTCGAATTGGTCCTGATGTTTAGGCCGAGGTTGGTATAGTTTTTTGTGTGTTCTAGGGCATCGGTGTCTAGATGGTATTTGTGGACCTTTCTCCCTATCTCTCTCTCTTTCTCCCCATCTCTGTCTCTCTCTCTGTCTCACTACTGTCCCCCTCTCTCTCTCTCTCTCTCTCTGTCTCACTACTCTCTCTCTCTCTCTCTCTCTCTCTCTCTCCCTCTCTCTCTCTCTCTCTCTCTCTCTCTCTCTCTCTCTCTCTCTCTCTCTCTCTCTCTCTCTCTCTCTCTCTCTCTCTCTCTCCCCCTCTCTGTCTCTGTCCTCCTCCCTCCCCTCCCATCCCTCCATGCCTCTCGTTAACAGGTCTTAAGCAGCTAGTACTACACACAGAGAAGTTGTGGGTGGAAGGAGGAAGATAAATAAAAGCATGTCCTCAACATCAGCTACTCAATCCAGGGAGATAGCAACAGTGATGTTCTGTTTGTGGCTTCACAGTGCAGGTTAATGAGTGAGACCTCCCCCTCTTTGTCTTGGTAATCCAACCTTTACCCAATCAGCAGTAGACCTATTTATTCCCAGGATACACCTGTATAATAATAATTTAAATGGGCTTATTTAATTGGCTATATAACGAATTGTGGGTCTGTGGTTACACAAACCACCACATGCTCCTTTCAGCTTTTTTTATTGACTGTTCTATGATGTGAGGGCATTCAGAACAAGCACTGATGAAAATGAATGACGCTCATTTGATTTCCAAAATGTAATTGCATGCATTGTGTAGAGCAGTGTTTCCCAACCCTGGTCCGCCAGTACCCCTTACAGTACACATTTTTATTGTAACCCTGGACAAGCACACCTGATTCAACTTCTCAACTAATCATTAAGCCCTCAATGTGGGTATGTTTGTCAAGGTCTACAACGAAACGGTGTACTGTTGGGGCACTCGAGGACCAGGGGTTGGGAAACACTGGTGTAGAGTGCAGTTACAGTATATGGTCCTTTACTGTACAGTGTAGGACACTTTATCTTTCAGCTAATGATCTGTGGGCCTGTGTCGGGTAAATGTTTGTTGACTATTTGACTTTCTGCAAGGGAAACTGGGTTGCTCGTTGTTCCAACATATTATCAGATAGTGTCAGAAAGATGATTGCTTCATGGTGTAACCACTGAGATCTGATGTTTTCACACACCCCTGACTGTATTGCCAATATTTACCAGCAGCATACCACCCTGCATACCACTACTGGCTTGCTTCTGAAGCTAAGCAGGGTTGGTCCTGGTCAGTCCCTGGATGGGAGACCAGATGCTGCTGGAAGTGGTGTTGGAGGGCCAGTAGGAGGCACTCTTTCCTCTGGTCTAAAAAATATCCCAATGCCCCAGGGCAGTGATTGGGGACACTGCCCTGTGTAGGGTGCCGTCTTTCGGATGGGACGTTAAACGGGTGTCCTGACTCTCTGAGGTCATTAAAGATCCCATGGCACTTATCGTAAGAGTAGGGGTGTTAACCCCGGTGTCCTGGCTAAATTCCCAATCTGGCCCTCAAACCATCATGGTCACCTAATAATCCCCAGTTTACAATTGGCTCATTCATCCCCCTCCTCTCCCCTGTAACTATTCCCCAGGTCGTTGCTGCAAATGAGAACGTGTTCTCAGTCAACTTACCTGGTAAAATAACGGTAAAATAATTTAAATAAATAAATAAATAAAAATATGGACTCGCAGAATCATGCTTTTTCAAGTTTTTAATGTAGAGGAAGCAAAGACTAGAAGTGTCTCTCCAAAAAGTTTCACCCACAGCCAGTTCCACAGTTGGCAGGCAGACTGCTGTCAGCACATGAGTGCTCCAGGCTCTGACCTGTAGCTACAACTGTGTGTGTTGCTCCCAGGCTTGTCCGATAAGTGTGTGTGTTTATCCCCGCAGGGAGTTTGCCAAGGAGCGTGAGCGTGTGGAGAAGAGGCAGGAGTTTCTGAAGCTTCGCAGGCAGCAGCAGATCGAGAGGGAGCTGACTGGATACCTGGAATGGATATGCAAGGCAGGTCAGACTGCCCTCTACTCCTTCTCGCTTTTACTTTTAAAACTTTAACTTTACTTTAATACTTAAGTTTACTTAAATACTGCTTAAGATTTTGCTCAAAGGTTAGTTACAGGCAAATGTGAGTTGATACTATATGCAGTAATCTACCACACATTTTCTTATATCTAGCTATATGACCTAGAAATATACAGTACTGGTATATTACATTATGCTGACATAGCATTAGTCCTAGGGTTTTATGATATGTAATATTAAGTATGCTGATGGTTTGGAAATCTGTGTGTGTGTGCATGCGTGCATGTGTGTGTGTGTTCATGTTACGGTGTGTGGCTATGTATTTGTTTCAGAGGAGGTGATGCTGGCAGAGGAGGACAAGCATGCTGAAGAGAAGTCTCCTCTGGATGGAGCGTGGTACAAGAGGAAACACAACAACCCAGGTGAAGGGTATACTCGGGCCCTGCGTTAGGCTGCTCAGACCGCCTGATCTGATCAGGGAAAACTCAGAACCTTGGGGATGAGATTTGTCTGTGTTGTCTCCCTGTGTCTGCCCAGGACTGTCTTCCCAGGCTCCTCTCTGGCTGTGGCTATGTCAGGCTTTGGGCTGATGCCACCCACCCTCTCTGATCTAGATATTGTGCTGCTGCTTGTTAGCCCAGCACAGAATGAATCACAGCCCGAGTGTGAACCCACAGTAATTATGGGTGTTGGGACAACATGTAAATTGGATTAGAACAGGAGAGAGGTGCACAGTGCTACAGTTCAGAGAGATCCTGCCTGGGAGAGTGTGTGTGAGGGGGCTGTGTTGCCAGTCAAGTTTCAATGGTCTATTGCGCCAACAAGATCTAAGAGGCCTCTCATGAGATGCTGTTTCACAAGCTGTCATAAATGTGAAGGGTTCAAGTTGTGGGCTGCTTTTTTGAATGTAAGTCAGTTACCTGATGGAAGTACTGTCTTAATAACCCTCTGGAGTCTAAGCCCTGTCTAAGCAGCCCATGCAAAAACCAGATATCTCTAGCTTAAACAGATGGATTTTGATGGGAATTTTTGTATTATGTTAATTCGATTTCTGCGGGGGTGTGGAAATTGTAGGCTAAGTGTTTTAATTCTCTGAGAGCCAATGTCATACCCATCAGTGCTGCTAACCCTACAGTATTGTTCTCATGTGTGTTCAGTGTTAAAAAGAGCCAAGAAGAGCAAGCATGACCTGATCAACGCTGAGGAGGGCGAAGACCACTTCACTGACATCTCATCTGTTGGTAAGGCCAATGCCTGTGACCTCTGTGACCTCTCAACCAACCTGTTAGCTTTCACACTGCTCACTGCCGTATACTGATCTACCTATGTACTGGCTGTCTCATGTCTCTAATGTCAGTCTCAACTGCAAGTCTGGAACGATCTTTTTTCAAACTGTCCTTCGATTGAGTAATGTTGCATATTAAATCATTTTGTTTGTCTTTTCAGCGGTATTGGGCCAATTGCCTATCAATTTGGGTTGAATATTAGCCTTTATAACTAAATAAGTAACTTCACTTCCTATTATTCCCATTCTGTGACATAATGACTCCTGGTTTTGTCTATTCTGTTAGACAAATGACCTTTAAGAAAGACTAATGACAGAAGCATTGCAATAGACTCTTATTAAAAAATAATAAAGTAATCTCCAACTCTTCTCTCCTTCTTGGCGGTTGGTTGCTAACTACTATGTGGTTGAACTCCTCAGTCCTGCTGCATAAGTGATTATTAATACTCCTTAATTAGATCTGCATCACTGCACAGTAATTAAAGGGAAATTATGTGTTTTGGCTCAGTATTAGAATCCCATAAAAAGAGAAATGACAGGGAGAGGGAGATGGAGGGAGAGAGTGAAAAAGAGAAAGGAAAAGGGCAAGCCTGACTTGGTACTTAGTTTATGATGCTTCACACTGAGTAAAATTTGGAGAAGAAAATAGCCCAGGAAATGATGATTCTCCCTCTTCTCCTGGGCCACTAACAAGATGCTAATGAAACCATTTTTCACCTTTCTTTTTTTGGTCCAGCCCCACTAATTTAAGTTACAGAGGGTTTATTATGGCACAGGGCCTGGGAGATGTAGGAGAAAGGAGGAGGGCAGTGCACAGAGTTCTTTATGGATGCCATGAACTAGCCAGGAGGACACTGAGAAGGATACTGTCCATCTGAACAATATGATGCAGCATTATTAAAGAGAAATGTAAAGAACAATCTGCAATTGGTCATATTATAAATGACCTCTAATTTACATAGAAGTTGCTGTATTTGGCATGCTATGCTGTGGTTTGTTTTAGCCACAGTACAGATCTGGGGTTTATTAGCTGTAATGTTGTTATTTTTCCTCTCATTGTGTCTAACAATGTTTGGAGACTGTCCCCACCAAGTGAAAACATTCAGGTCATCAAGTGTTGAAAGAAATAGTTTCCTAAATGTTCGTTAACATTACAGCTAATAAACAATTGAATTTAATTATAACAATGCAAACACTCTGTCCGTTTATAAGAATTTGTAAGATTCTTATTTGCATAAAATAGACAGAGACCGTGTCCAAATGAATCAATAGCTGTCATGCTTCGAAGAGTGATGGGTGTGGAGTCAGGCGCAGAGAGCAGAGGATTCGGAAAAAACATGTATTCCTGAACAATCACAGCGAGCAAAATAGGGTAACGCCGAACACAGGCGTAAAACACTCCAAAATGTACAACACCGGTACACACGCTGTACAGCGTAAATAAACGAAAGGACACTCCTGAACCAAAAACAGCAAACAAGCACAAACACAGGCGGGCCAACTGAACTTAAATAACCCCAAACAAGGAACAGGTGAAACCAATTAGACCAAACAAAACGAAAAGGGGAAAAGGGATCGGTGGCAGCTAGTAGACCGGTGACGACCGCCGAGCGCTACCCGAACGAGAAGGGGAGCCACCTTTGGTGATAGTTGTGACAATAGCGTTTATTCTCGAGAGATCTCTGACGCGCATATAAAAAACTGTTCTTTTTATCCCTTCTATTACTAACGCACATACATACACACTAATCTGGATTATCTCCTGAAGCCTTTTGACAGTTTATTACCATTTAGCTGACAGTTCCAGTCCCCCCCCCCCCAGATACGGAAAACCTAGAGGCTTGAGCTGTCTTCCCTTATCTCCACGGAGTTATAGCTTAGTCGGTTCAAACATAGGTCAATGATCAACTTAGTTTTCTTTAGGCACACACACAGACATTCCTTTCTACCCCCCTACATGCTACCTAACCTCTAATCCTAATGGTTAATTATCTGGGTAGAATTATTTAATAATTTATCTTAAACCTTGATAAAATATCTTAACATCAAGTTACATTAAAATGATTTTAATGAGAAATACAGTATTGATGATTGTGTGACTTTATGTCCAGTGTGTGTGTGTGCTGTTCCCCCCACTGCTCCCCCAGGGTCTCCGTTCACCCAGGCTGCTCCCTCAGGGTCTCCGTTCACCCGGGCTGCTCCCCCAGGGTCTGCGTTCACCCGGGCTGCTCCCCCAGGGTCTCCGTTCACCCGGGCTGCTCCCCCAGGGTCTCCGTTCACCCGGGCCAGCCTGATGAGCAGCAAGAACGACAGTGCTTCCTACTTCCGGAGGAAAGAGAAGCGACTCCGCTTCACCATCAGACGCCTGGTCAAGGCCCAAAGCTTCTACTGGACAGTCCTGTGTCTGGTGGGCCTCAACACACTGTGTGTGGCCATCGTCCATTATGACCAGCCTGAGTGGCTCACCTATGCGCTGTGTAAGTCCTGCCCAATGCCCCCCCTGCATGGGAGGGAATACTGTACTTTGCCATTGATTTCCCCACCAACACCAACGAAACCTGTCGTTCTATTTATTTGCTGTTTGTACAATGCAATCTATAGTGTATTAGTCTTATTTAATCAGTGCCTTCACTTCAGACAACAGGGTGAAGACATATTTGACTCAGTGAATTTATCTGTGTGTTTTACCTCTCCCCGGCAGATTTGGCAGAGTTTGTATTCCTGGGCTTATTTCTGACTGAGATGTCCATGAAAATGTATGGACTAGGACCTAGGAACTACTTCCATTCCTCTTTCAATTGTTTTGATTTTGGAGTGAGTGCGACTTAAATTCAATAAAACCGGTACTGCTGAAAACTGTATTGTAGAGAATTACATTACACTGCATTGTATTAAGGAGAAGCACATTTTAAGTAATTCAATGTACTCTCCTTCCAGGTGATTATAGGCAGTATTTTTGAGGTGATCTGGGCAGTTGTGAAACCTGGGGCCTCCTACGGCATCAGCGTCCTGCGAGCTCTCCGTCTGCTCAGGATTTTCAAAGTCACTAAGTGAGTGATCTGTTACGCTGTCATCCAAAACATGACATGATAACTTTACATGACACAATCTTATACATGTAGCGCTATCCTCTCCTTATTCCCCCTCTTCGTCCTTCTCCTGTGTCCCTGAAGGTACTGGAACTCTCTGAGGAACCTGGTGGTCTCTTTACTGAACTCCATGAAGTCCATTATCAGCCTGCTCTTCCTCCTCTTCCTCTTCATCGTGGTGTTCGCCCTACTGGGCATGCAGCTCTTTGGGGGAATGTGAGTCAACCTCCAGTGCCTCTCATAGTATTGAATTTAATTTAATTTAATTGACATATACAACAAAATGTACAATATGGACCCAGAGGATATCACTTAAAAGTGTTAATTAAAACGCTTGTTTCCAAAGTGGTCTGTCGTGGTAATTTCCTGTATTACTAAATGATGAGAGTTTACAAACCACACACAAGTCAGAGTTATATTTTAAATTCAATCTTTAATTATTTGAGCTTCACCATAGCCCTTTGATGCTCAGATCAATTCAGTGTCTAATAAATGAATTCTCTGGGAGTGTATACAAATTAATTCTTGGTATCTTTTGTAGCCAAGATACACCCCGCTCAACTCACATGACGAACAACAGATCTTAGAAACTTCACAAAGGGCCTTTTAATTGAATGAGGAGTATCCCATAGCCAGATAGCATTAGCTATAAATTATCGTTCAGTTTGGTCTCTTAGACAAGGTTCTACGTCTCGTTCTTGGTACTTCCTGTTACCAAAACATTACCTCATCCAATGGCATATATCAATTGTCAATTCTAGATGCTCCCATCTCAAATACACCCCCTCTTCTCCCCACTCCTGGAGAAGCTCACTAAGGGAAGTGAACCTCTAGGTCATATACTATGAAAGATAAGTTCAACATCAGAGGGGTGGTATAATGGTTCCAGACACTGCCATACTCCTCCCCCCAATGGGAAAAGGAGGGTATGACTGGCATACAGACATAGTGGAGCCCTTCACATGGTTTCACAGATGTCAATGTTCAGACCTGACTTCTCCCTTTCTGATATTCTGCATATTACCAGACATGTAAAAGACAAGCCTGACCTCTCCCCTCTCTGGGCCCCAAGTGACTTTTCCCTAGAGGAGAAATGAAAATGCAACTGCCAACAGTATAGTCCAAAAGAAGACATTCTAATGACAAGTATAAAATAAATAAAACATCTTATTTATCTATGTTACCTAACTAATTCTGATTCAGCTACGACAGGTCATCGGTGGTAAAAAGGTCCTGTCCAGAACACGCACTGTACTGGAATACCAATTAGCCAGTTGTATTATTAGCCAGTTGTATTATTGTTAGCATTACCATTTAGCTTGTAATGTAATATAGATGCAAGTTGTTTTTACGACATTACATTGTTGCTCTAGTACAGGTATTCCCAAACTGGTATTCCCAAACTGGGGTACCCCCAAAGTACGCGCTGTGCTGTCGGGGGTATGCCAAATAAAAATGTGATTCACATAAAATATATATAAAATCTTCACATTTTCAAACTGTCCATTTATGTTTTCCAACGGCGCTATGCATTTGGGTGAGGTTTTTTTCTCGCCTGGGTAGCCTCGTTTCACTGCCAAAAATAAAATTCAACCATCTAGTGTTCAGCGAAATAACATCACATCATGTCAAATACAGGTAGCCTAGTCAAATAATTAACATCCAATCACATTAACCGTTACTCTCTCGCGGGAATTCCACTAACGGTCCGTATGTAGCCAAACGTAGCTGCTGCTCATTCTGTTTGCTCAAAATTGATAAATTATTCTAAAAAGTAAGGCCTTCGTCCATAACGACACATACCAGCTATACTGGTAGTACTGCTACTGCTACTACCAGCAGTACTACACCTGCACCTGTCGACGACACAAGTTGTTCTGCTTCCACGAGCACATCCAATGCTAGCATCAGTAATTTAACATTTGTTGTTAGCCCAGCTAGAATGTACACTGACAGTTGTGAATCTGATGCAGCCAAAAAGCTACTGCCCACTTACCTGGGAAAGCACCGAACAACAGACAGAGACGTTGGACCATCGAAGAGGCGTCGGAGAAGATGGCAGACGGTTTACGTGCCCCCAGCCAATTGTGTTTTTTTGTTCGCTTATTTGCATTGTTTGTAACTTTTTTTACATTTATTTTGTACATAAGTTTGCCACTACTGTCTCTTATGACCAAAAAAAACTTCTAGGCATCAGGACTGCGATTACTCACCACAGACTAGCAGAATCCTCTTTTTCCTTTCCCGACTCTGACGAGCACGACGTGAAGGATACGCTGCTTCCTCGGGAACAGGCACCGATCCCCGTGATCTGCGTGAAGAGGAGGCAGAGAAAGAGGGCCGATAAACTTCCCTTTCCCTCCATTCTGCTAGCAAACGTGCAATCTTTGGACGATAAAATTGACTAGTTACGCGGAAGATTAAACTACCAACGGGACATTAAAAACTGTGACATCTTATGCTTCACGGAGTCGTAGCTGAACGACGACAACATCAACATACCGCTGACAGGTTATGCGATGTACCGGCAGGATAGAACAGCGTCGTCTGGTAGACAAAGGGCGGTGGTCTATGTATTTTTGTAAACAACAGCTGGTGCACCATATCTAAGGAAGTTTCGAGCTATTGCTCGCCTGAGGTAGAGTATCTCATGATAAGCTGTAGACCACACTACATACCGAAAGAGTTTTCATCTGTATTCTTTGTCGCTGTTTACATACCACCACAGTCAGAGGCTGGCACTAAGACAGCATTGAATGAGCTGTATTCCGCCATAAGCAAACAAGAAAAGGCTCACCCAGAGGCGGCGCTCCTAGTAGCCGGTGACTTTAATGCATGAAAAGTTAAATCCGTTTAGATCCGTAAATCACCATGTTAAATGTGCAACTAGAGGAAAATAACTCTGGATCACCTGTACTCCACACACAGAGACGCATACAAAGCTCTCCCTCGCCCTCCATTTGGCAAATCTGACCATAATTGTATCCTCTTGATTCCTGCTTATAAGCAGAATATTAAAGCAGGAAGCACCAGTGACTAGATCAATAAAAAAAGTGGTCAGATGAACAAATGCTAAGCTACAGGACTGTTTTGCTAGCACAGACTGGAATATGTTCCGGTATTACTCCGATGGCATTGAGGAGTACACCACATCAGTCATTGGCTTCATCAATAAGTGTATCGATGACGTCGTCCCCATAGTGACCGTACGTACATACCCCAACCAGAAGCCATGGAACACCGGCAGCATCCGCACTGAGCTAAAGGCTAGAGCTGCTACTTTCAAGGAGTGGGACTCTAACCCGGACGCTTATAAGAAATCCCGCTATGTCCTCCGACGAACCATTAAACAGGCAAAGTGTCAATACAGGACTAAGATCGAATCATACAACACCGGCTCTGACGTTCGCTGGATGTGACAGGGATTATAAACCATTACAGACTACAAGGGGAAGCACAGCCGAGAGCTGCCCAGTGACACGAGCCTACCAGACGAGCTAAACTACTTCTATGCTCGCTTCGAGGCAGACAACACTGAAACATGCATGAGAGCACCAGCTGTTCCAGAAGAGTGTGTGATCACGCTCTCCGCAGCCGATGTGAGTAAGACCTTTAAACAGATCGACTTTCACAAGGCCACAGGGCCAGATGGATTACCAGTACGTGTAATGTAAGCATGCGCTGACCAACTGGCAAGTGTCTTCGCTGACATTATCAATGTCCGAGTCTGTAATACCAACATGTTTCAAGCAGACCACCATAGTCCCTGTGCCCAAGAACACTAAGGTAACCTGCCTAAAGGACTACCGACCTGTAGAACTCACGTCTGTAGCCATGAAATGCTTTGAAAGGCTGATCATGGCTCACATCAACACCATTATCCCAGAAACCCTAGACCCACCCCAATTTACATACCGCCCCAACAGATCCACAGATGATGCAATCTCCATTGCACTCCACAGTGCTCTTTCCCACCTGGACAAAAAGGAACACCTATGTGAGAATGCTGTTCATTGACTACAGCTAAGCGTTCAACACCATAGTACCCTCAAAGCTCATCAATAAGCTAAGGACCCTGGGACTAAACACCTCCCTCTGCAACTGGATCCTGGACTTCCTGACGGGCCGCCCCCAGGTGGTAAGGGTATGTAACAACACATCCGCCACGCTGATCCTCAACACTGGGGCCCCTCGGATGCGTACTCAGTCCCTTTCTGTACTCCCTGTTCACTCATTACTCATTACTGACTCCAACACCATCATTAAGTTTGCTGATGACAACAGTGGTAGGCCTAATCACCGACAACGACGAAACAGCAAATAGAGAGGAGGTCAGAGACCTGGCCTTGTCGTGCCAGGACAACAGCCTCTCCCTCAACATGATCAAGACAAAGGAGACGATTGTGGACAACGGGAAAAAGATGACAGAGCACGCCCCCGTTCTCATCGACGGGGCTGCAGTGGAGCAGGTTGAGAGCTTCAAGTTCTTTGGTGTCCATATCACCAACAAACTAACATGGTCCAAGCGCATCAAGACAGTCGTGAAGAGGGCACGACAAAACCTATTCCCCCTCAGGAGACGGAAAAGATTTGGCATGGGTCCTCAGATCCTCAAAAAGTTCTACAACTGCACCATCGAGAACATCCTGACTGGTTGCATCACTGCCTGGTATGGCAACTGCTTGGCCTCTGACCGCAAGGCACTACAGAGGCTAGTGCGAATGGACCAGTACATTACTGGGGCTAAGCTTCCTTCCATCCAGGACCTCTTTACCTGGCGGTGTTAGTGGAAGGCATTAAAAATGGTCATAGACTCCAGCCACCCTAGTCATTGACTGTTCCCTTTGCTACCGCACGGCAAGTGGCACCAGAGAGCCAAGTCCTGGTCCAAGAGGTTTCTAAACAGCTTCTACCCTCAAGCCATAAGACTCCTGAACATCTAGTCAAATGGCTACCCAGACTATTTGCAGTGCCCCCCCCACTCACCCCCTCTTTACACCACTGCTAGTCTCTGTTGTTATCTATGCATAGTCACTTTAACTCTACCTACATGTACATACTACCTCAAATAACCAGTGCCCCCTCACATTGACTCTGTATCAGTACCCACCTGTATATAGTCTCGCTATTGTTATTTCACTACTGCTCTTTAATTACTTGTTACTTTTATCTCTTATTCTTATCTGTATTTTTTTAACTGCATTGTTGGTTAGGGGCTTGTAAGTGAGCATTTCACTGTAAGGTCTACACCTGCTGTATTTGGCGCATGTGACTAATACATTTTGATTCGATTTGAAATACATTGATTTGAAGTTCACTTATATTGGGAGTAGTGCCTTTACTCAGCCACAGTGTGTTATATGTGCAAAAGTACTATCTCACAACTCGATGAAACCTTCACTCTTGTGCAGACATTTAGAAACAAAACATGCCAATTTGAAAAATAAGACACAGGAGTTTTTTGAGCGAGAATTAAGACAACTTTTGAGTGGTAAGAACTGTATAAAAGCAACAGATACCTTTAATAAGAAGGACCTGGAAGAGTCTTATATGGTGAGCTACCGAGTGGCTAGGACAGGCAAGCCCCATACTATTGTGGAGGACTTCATTTTTCCTGCTGTCGCGGATATGGCTGGGACAATGCTGGGGGAAAAGGCCCAAAAAACTATACAGACAATGGCTCCATCAAACAACACTGTTTCACAACGCATCAGTGACATGGCAGGAGATGTTTTGAAACAATTACTGCTTCGCATACAAGCCAGTTAATGCTATACGTTACAGCTGGATGAGTCAACAGACGTGGTGGGCCTGGCACAGCTCCTGGTATATGTCCGTTATGTTTATGGGGGGTCAATTAAGGAAGACATCCACTTCTGGAAACCAGGACAACAGGAGAGGATATTTTTAAAGCACTGGACAGCTTTGTGACATCAAATGGACTTTGGTGGTCAAGATGTGTTGGTGTTGTACTGATGGCGCAAAAGTCGTGACAGGGAGACATAGTGGAGTGGTAACGCGCGTGCAAGCAGTTGCTCCCAACGCCACTTGGGTACGCTGCAGCATTCACCGAGAGGCTCTTGCTGCCAAAGGAATGCCTGACGGCTTGAAAGATGTTTTGGACACTACAGTGAAAATGGTTAAAAAAAAAGAAAATGAACTCTCGTGTATTTTCTGCACTATGCAATGATATGGGCCGCGACCATGTAACGCTTTTACAACAGACAGAAATGCGCTTCTTATCAAGGGGAAAAGTATTGACACATTTTTTAATTGAGAGACGAGCTTAAAGTTTTCTTTACTGACCAAAATGTTCACTTGTATGACCGCTTGCATGATGACAAGTTTCTCACACGACTGGCCTATCTGGGGGATGTTTTTTCTCGCCGGAATGATCTGAATCTAGGATTACTGGGACTCTCCACAACTATATTCAATGAGCGGTACAAAATTGAGGCCATGATTAAAAAGTTGGAGCTCTTCTCTGTCTTTCATCATTGTATGATTTTTTGTGTGCAAATTAACTCAAGCTTACGGACAATGTCAAATGTGATTTAGCGAAGCACCTGAGTGAGTTGGGTGTGCAATTACGCAGGTACTTTCCCGAAACGGATGACACAAACAACTGGATTCGTTGTCCCTTTCTTGCTCTGCCTCCAGTCCACTTACCGATATCTGAACAAGAGAGCCTCATCGAAATTGCAATAAGCGGTTCTGTGAAAATTGAATTACTTGTTACTTTTATCTCTTATTCTTATCTGTATTTTATACCACTGATATACCACTGATGCCCTTTGCAACCACGTACCTATGTGAGAGTGGATTCTGGGCACTCACTAGCATGAAACCTAAATACAGGCACAGACTGTGTGTTGGAAATTATTTAAGACTGAGACTCTCTCCAATACCACCCAACGTTGCAGAGTTATGTGCATCCTTTCAAGCACACCCTTTCTCATTGTCCTGTAGTGAGTTATTCACAATTTTCGATCAACAAATAAAGTTTTATATGTAAGATGGCTAAATAAAGAGCAAAATGATTGATTTTCATTATATTATTTGTGCCCTGGTCCTATAATAGCTCTTTGTCACTTCCCACGAGCCAGGTAGTGACAAACTCACACTCATTCTTATGTTTAATAAATGTATTGTATGGTGTGTGTGTGGCAGGCTTACAATCATGGCAAAAAACAACATTTGAGAGTGCTCGAACCCTGGTGCTAGAGGGGGTACTGGAGCTGGAGGTTGAATGTTTGAAGGGGTACGGGACTATAAAAAGTTTGGGAACCAGTGCTCTAGTATTATGGAAAGCAGAGTGAGTAACAGTGTGGAGAGCAGTATGAAAAGGAGAGGTTTTCATTACTCCGCTCTATGAATTATTGATCCCACTCAGATACAGAGTAGATGGTCTCTCTGATTTTCAGCTTCAGTCGTGATAATAATAATAATCCATTTAATGCGAATACACTCCAGTCATGTGATCTTAATGCACAAAGTGCAGGCAGAGAGGACATTATAAACAAATAGATGCATGCAGCTGATCCAGAGAGAAATTAGGCTTGGCATGCCTTGACATGCGAGCCTGGGAATATGAACTACTGTAGAATCACTCCCTTGCTGACATAATGGAAGCCGGATTTGTGTGTTGTTCAAGACCTTCCAGTGCAGTGTTCAGTCTGTGTTGTTCAGGCTCTTTCAGTGCAGTGTTCAGTCAGGCTCTGTGTTTTTCAGGCTATTCTAGTGCAGTGTTCAATCAGACTGTGTTGTTCAAGCTATTTCAGTGCAGTGTTCAGTCAGTGTGTGTGTTTTCAGGCCCTTTCAGTGCGGTGTTCAATCAGGATATGTGTTGTTCTGGACCTTCCAGTGCAGTGTTCCGTCTGTGTTGTTCATTCTCTTCCTGTGCAGTGTTCAGTCAGTCTGTGCTGTTCAGGCTCTTTCAGTGCAGTGTTCAGTCAGTGTGTGTTGTTCAGGCCCGTCCAGTCCAGTGTTCAGTCTGTATTGTTCATGCTCTTTTTTTATTTTTATTTTTATTTTTTAATTTATCCCATTTTCTCCCCAATTTTTCGTGGTATCCAATCGCTAGTAATTACTACCTTGTCTCATCGCTACAACTCCCGTACGGGCTCGGGAGAGATGAAGGTCGAAAGCCATGCGTCCTCCGAAGCACAACCCAACCAGCCGTACTGCTTCTTAACACAGCGCGCCTCCAACCCGGAAGCCAGCCGCACCAATGTGTCGGAGGAAACACCGTGTACCTGGCCACCTTGGTTGGCGCGCACTGCGCCCGGCCCGCCACAGGAGTCGCTGGAGCGCGATGAGACAAGGATATCCCTACCGGCCAAACCCTCCCTACCCCGGACGACGCTATGCCAATTGTGCGTCGCCCCACGGACCTCCCGGTCGCGGCCAGCTGCGACAGAGCCTGGGCGCGAACCCAGAGACTCTGGTGGCGCAGTTAGCACTGCGATGCAGTGCCCTAGGCCACTACGCCACCCAGGAGGCCGCTGTTCATGCTCTTTCAGAGCAGTATTCAGTCTGTGTTGTTCAATCTCTTTCAGTGCAGTGTTCAGTCTGTGTTGTTCAGGCTCTTTCTGTCCAATGTTCAGTCACGCTGTGTGTTCAGGCTCTTCCAGTGCAGTGTTCAGTCAGAATGTGTTGTTCAGGCCCTTCTAGTGCAGTGTTAAATCAGGCTGTGTGCTGTTTAGGCTCTTTCAGTGCAGTGTTCAGTCAATCTGTTGTTCATTCTCTTTCAGTGCAGTGTTCAATCAGCCTGTGTGTTGTTCAGGCTCTTCCAGTGCAGTGTTCAGTCAGTGTGTGTGTTTTCAGGCCCTTTTAGTAACGTGTTCAATCAGGATGGGTGTTGTTCAGGCTCTTTCAGTGCAGTGTTCAGTCAGTATAAGGTGTGCAGGGCCTTCCAGTGCAGTGTTCCATCTGTGTTGTTCAGGACCTTCCAGTGCAG
The DNA here is from genome assembly GCF_029448725.1 of Salvelinus fontinalis. NCBI lineage: Eukaryota > Metazoa > Chordata > Actinopteri > Salmoniformes > Salmonidae > Salvelinus > Salvelinus fontinalis. The sequence goes on along the minus strand of NC_074668.1, from coordinate 20,851,379 downwards.
TGTTCAGTCTGTGTTGTTCAGGCTCTTCCAGTGCAGTGTTCAATCAGAAATATACTAAGGACTAGTTGTTGTGAAGCTGCTTCACACAGCCAGATCCAGCCAAAGCCTGACCCCTCAAAGCTGTTCATGAAATACAGTACCATTCAAAAGTTTGCACACACCTACTCATTCAAGGGGTTTTCTTTATTTGTACTATTTCCTACATTGTAGAATAATAGTGAAGAAATTAAATTTGTGAAATTACACATGGAATCATGTAGTAACCCAAAAAGTGTCAAACAAATCAAAATATATTTTATATTTGAGATTATTCAAAGTAGCCACCTTTTGCCTTGATGACAGCTTTGTACACTCTTGGCATTCTCTCAACCAGCTTCATGAGGAAGTCACCTGGAATACCTTGTCACAACACAACTGATTCCAGGTGACTTCCTCATGAAGCTGACTGAGAGAATGCCAAGAGTATGCAAAGCTGTCATCAAGGCAAAGGGTGGCTACTTTGAAGAGTCTCATATATATTTGTATTTTTTATTTAATTGTATTTAAATAACGCTTTTTTAGTTACTACATGATTCCATATGTGTTATTTCATAGTTTTGATGTCATCAGTATTATTCTACAATGTAGAAAATAGTAAAAATAAAGAATAATAATAACCCTGGAATGAGTAGGTGTGTCCAAACTTTTGACTGGTACTGTATATGCTAGACAAATCGACTTGAGCTGACGTACTCCATCCAGGTGCATGAATCATTATGCATTATGCACTCTTTGAATATCATCTACACTGAGCGTACAAAACATTAGGAATACCTTCTTAATATTGAGTTGCATCCCCTTTTGCCCTCAGAAGAATGTCAATTTGTCAGGGCATGGACTCTACAAGCAGTCGAAGCGTTCCACAGGGATGCTGGCTCTAATGCTTCCCACAGTTGTGTTAAGTTGGCTGGATGTCCTTTGGTTGGTGGAACATTCCTGATACACACAGGAAACTGTTGAGCTTGAAAAACCTACTACCATACCCCTTTCAAAGGCACTTAAATATTTTGTCTTGCCCATTCACCCTCTAAATGGCACACATACAAAATCCATGTCTCAATTGTCTCAAGGCTTAAAAATCCTTCTTTAACTTGTCTCCTCCCATTCATGTACACTGATTTAAGTGGATTTAACAAGTGACATCAATAAGGAATCATAGCTTTCTCCTGGATTCACCTGATCAGTCTGTCATGGAAAGAGCAGGTGTTCTTAAGGTTTTGTATACTTAGTCTTTACTCTATAGCATGGCTTGACATTAACGCTTGTTCTCTTGTCCGGGCAAGTAAAACATTTTTAGATTTAAGTTGTCCGAATAGACAAGTAATAAAAATGACAGACAAATCACAATATCAAACAATTACTTCAATTAGAATTGGATCAGAGATGCCAACATTGGAATAATATTCAAATCTATTTTTCATGTACGTAAATTTAAAAAAGCCTACATGTCAGTGTAGGTGATATGCATATTGACTACAGCCTCGTGTCCAAACTGATGCTGATATGAGGGAGGCGCCTGAACGCTTTAATGAGACTTTTAATTACATGCAGTGCATTCGGAAAGTATTCAGACCACTTTACTTTTTCCACATTTTGTTAAGCTACAGCCTTATTCTAAAATTGATGAAATGAAAAATGTTCCTCATCACATTTGATTTGATTCAGACCCATTGCTATGAGACTCGAAATTGAGCTCAGGTGCACCATGTTTCCATTGATCATCCTTGAGATGTTTCTACAACTTGATTGGAGTCCACCTGTGGTAAATTTAATAGATTGGACATGATTTGGAAAGACACACACCTGTCTATATAAGGTCCCACCGTTGACAGTGCATGTCAGAGCAAAAACCAATTCATGTGGTTGAAGGAATTGTCCGTAGAGCCCCGAGACAGGATTGTGTCAAGGTACAGATCTGGGGAAGGGTACCAAAAAAATATGCAGCATTGAAGGTCCCCAAGAACACAGTGGCCTCCATAATTCTTAAATGGAAGAAGTTTGGAACCACCAAGCTCTTCCAAAAGCTGGTCGCCAGGCGAAACTGAGCAATCGGAGAGAAGGGCTTTGGTCAGGGAGGTGACCAAGAACCCGATGGTCCTCTGTGGAGATGGGAGAACCTGACAGAAGGACAACCATCTCTGCAGCACTCCACCAATCAGGCCTTTAGGGTAGAGTGGTCAGACGGAACCCACTCCTCAGTAAAAGGTACATAACAGCCCTTTGGAGTTTGCCAAAAGGCACCTAAAGGACTCTCAGAACACGAGAAAAAAGATTTTATGGTTTGATGAAACCAAGATTGAACTTTGGCCTGAATGCCAAGTGTCACGTCTGGAGGAAACCTGGCACATCCCTACAGTGAAGCATGATGGTGGCAGCATCATGCTGTGGGGATGTTTTTCAGCGGCAAGGACTGGGAGACTAGTCAGGATCGAGGGAAAGATGAACGGAGCAAAGTACAGAGAGATCCTTGATGAACACCTGCTCCAGAGCACTCAGGACCTCAGACTGGGGGTGAAGGTTCACCTTCGAAACAGGACAACAACCGTAAGCACACAGCCAAGACAACGCAGGAGTGGCTTCAGGACAAGTCTCTGAATGTTCTTGAGTGGCCCAGCCAGTGCCTGGACTTGAACCCGATCGAACATCTCTGGAGAGACCTGAAAATAGCTGTGCAGTGATGCTCCCCATCCAACCTGACAGCGCTTGAGAGGATCTGCAGGGAAGATTGGGAGAAACTCCCCAAATACAGGTGTGCCAAGCTTGTAGCGTCATACACAAGAAGACTTAAGGCTGTAATCGCTGCCTGAGATGCTTCAATAAAGTACTGAGTAAAGGGTCTGTGTACTTATATAAACATGATATTTCAGTTTATTTTATCTTATAAATTAGCTAACATTTCTAAAAAACTGTTTTTGCTTTGTCATTATGGGGTATTGGCTGTAGATTGATGAGGGGGAAAAAACAGTTTAATCCATTTTAGAATAAGGCTGTAACATAATAAAATGTGGAAAAGGTCAAGGGGTCAGATTACTTTCCGAATGCACTGTAAATACAGGCTAAACGCCAGTCATGTTTGAGAAATATAATGAAGGATAAATAATGTTTTGTACATTCAGTGTATATTTAACATCATGCCTGTTCCAGTGAAAAGAAAAGAAACACATTTAGTGAGATGCATGCCGTATTAGATGCACACTATACCCGAAGTCACTTGTTTTATCTATTGTGTTCTATTGTATTTATCTATTATATTTGGTATTTTATCATGATTCAATTGTACAGATGCACATATTTTTACCTTACAGTAGGGTGGATTAAACAGGGTTTTATGCTGACCTGCATTGTCTTTTCTCTAGTTGGGAAACTAATGAGATATGTACTAATGAATATCTGTATATGCACCAAGGATTTTAGCAGGCAGAGAGAAGACACATTTCGTTTGCTTTCTACATCACTCTCATTGTTGGAAAGTGTAATGAGGTCCCTGTAGATTCTCACATAGCAATACAGAATATCAAGATTAGCATAAGTTTATCTTCAACTCCCCATTAGCTAGGAATGTGTTCTGCTGTGAGATCAGCCTTGACGGAGAGGTTTACGTTAGCCAATCAAGCTGTTAGGGCTCTGACAGTAGCAAGATGTACTATAAATATTGTGCTGGAGCAACACAATAATATATTATCACTAAGTGTGATTCTTCTACATTTTTCAATGGTCACAAAGGTGATGAGGGATTATAAAATATAGTGTGAACCTGTGTGATAGCCAGGTATAGCTCAAAGTTAACAACCTCTCTAATCTGTGTTTCCTATTGCAGGTTTAATTTTGAAGAGGAGACACCAACAACAAACTTCGACACCTTTCCAGCAGCCATTCTCACAGTTTTCCAGGTGATGTTTACAAAATGCTCAATGAAGTTGTGCTTTGTTTGCCTTTTGAAAATCACTTTATATTATAATTACTGTAATACCGTTAGCTAAATCCGTGACAATATGTTTGTGTCTCCTAGATTCTGACAGGAGAGGACTGGAATGCGGTGATGTATCATGGGATAGAGTCCCAGGGGGGCGTGCGCCGGGGAATGTTCTCCTCCATCTACTTCATCGTTCTCACCCTGTTTGGAAACTGTATCCTCTCTGGGTGATGGACCTGCATTGATTAAATCAAATCAAATAGTATTTTTCACATGCGTCGTAAACAACAGGTGTAGACGAACAGTGAAATGCTTACTTATGGGCCCTTCCCAATAATGCAGAGAGAAAAAAAGATAGTAGCACGAGGAATAAGTACACAATGAGTAACGAATGATAACTCCTCTATAAGCATCACGAGGCCTGTGATAGTAACATGATTCGACATAGATTTGTAAGAATTTAAATATACACTGAGTATACCAAACATTAGGAACACCACCCATTTTGCCCTCAGAACAGCCTCAATTCGTCAGGGCATGGATTCTACAAGCAGTCGAAAGCGTTCCACAGGGATGCTGGCCCATGTTGACTCCAGTGCTTCCCACAGTTGTGTCAAGTTGGCTGGATGTCCTTTGGTGGACAATTCTTGATACACATGGGAAACTTGAGCGTGAAAAAACCATCAGTGTTGCAGTTTTTCACACAAACCCATGCACCTGGCACCTACTACCATACCCTGTCCAAAGACACTTAAATCTTTTGTCTTGCCCATTCACCCTCTGAATGGCACACATACACAATCCAATTATTCTTTAACCTGTTACCTTCCCTCCATCTACACTGATTGAAGTAGATTTAACAAGTGACATCAATAAGGGATCTTAGCTTTCAGCTGGATTCACCTGGTCAGTCTATGTCATGGAAAAATCAGGTGTTCTTAATGTTTTGTCTACTCAGTGTATACTGTATAGCAGGGCTTGACATTAACACTTGTCCTCTTGTCTTGGACAACAAGAATATAGATTTAAATTGTCCGAAAGGAAAAGTATAAAGAAAATCTAACTAAAATCACAATGTCAAACAATTACTCCGATCAGAGAGGCTAACATTGGAATAATATTCAAATCTATTTTTCATGTACATAAATAAAAAGCCTACATGTCAAAGTGTGAGTGATATGCATATTGGCTGCAGCCTCATGTCCAAACCGATACCTTACCGTGAAATGCTTACTTAACCAACAATGCAGTTTATATTTACTAAATACTAACTAACAAAAAAATAACACGATAAAATAATAATAACGAGGCTATATACAGGGGGTACCAAGTCAATGTGCGAGGGTACAGGTTAGTCAAGGTAATTGAGGTAATATGTACATGTAGGTAGGGGTAAAGTGACTGTGCATAGATAATAAACAGCGAGTAGCAGCAGCGTAAAAAAGGGGGTCAAATCAAATAGTCCAGGTAGCCATTTTATTAATTGTTCAGCAGACTTATGGCTTGGGGTAGAAGCTGTAAAGGAGCCTTTGGACCCCGACTCGGCGCACTGGTACCGCTTGCCGTGCCATAGCAGAGAGAACAGTCTATGATAATTTGTAGGGCCTTCCACTGACACTGTCTGGTATAGAGGTCCTGGATGGCAGAAAGCTTGGCCCCAGTGATGTACTGGGCGGTACGCACCACCCTTTGTAGCGCCTTACAGTCGGATGCCGACCTGTTGCCATACCAAGCGGTGATGCAACCAGTCAGAATGCTCTCAATGGTGCAGCTGTAGCACTTTTTGACACCACACTGACAGGACTCTGACCTCCTCCCTATAGGCTGTCTCATCATTGTGGGTGATCAGGCCTACCACTGTTGTGTAATTGGCAAACTTAATGATGGTGTTGGAGTCATGTTTGGCCTCGCAGTCATTGGTGAACAGGGATTACAGGATGGGACTAAGCACGCACCCCTGAGGGGCACCCTGTGTTGAGGATCAGTGTGGCAGATGTGTTGTTGCCTACCCTTACCACCTGGGGGCGGCCCGTCAGGAAGTCCAGGATCCAGTTGCAGAGGGAGGTGTTTAGTCCCAGGGTCCTTAGCTTAGGGATGAGCTTTGAGGGCACTATGGCGTTGAACACTTAGCTGTAGTCAATGAACAGCATTCTCACATAGGTGTTCCTTTTGTCCAGGTGGGAAAGGGCAGTGTGGAGTACAATTGAGATTGCATCATCTGTGGATCTTTTGGGGCGGTATGCGAATTGGAATGGGTCTACGTTTTCCGGGAAGATGCTGTTGTGAGCCATGACCAGCCTTTCAAAGCACTTCATGGCTACAAGCGTGAGTGCTATGGATCGGTAGTCATTTAGGCAGGTTACCTTGGCGTTCTTGGGCACAGGGACTATGGTGGTCTGCTTGAAACATGTAGATGTTATAGACTCGGTCAGGGAGGGGTTGAAAATGTCAGTGAAGACACTTGGCAGTTGGTCGGTGCATGCTTTGAGTACACGTCCTGGTAATCCATATGGCTCTGCGGCCTTGTGAATGTTGACCTGTTTTAAGGTCCTACTCACGTCGGCTATGGAGAGTGTGATCACACAGTCGTCCCGAACAGTTGGTGTTCTCGTGCATGCTTCAGTGTTGCTTGCCTCGAAGCGAGCATAGATGGCATTTAGCTCGTCTGGTAGGCTCAAGTCACTGGGCAGCTCATGACTGGATTTCCCTTTGTGATCCATAATAGTTTGCAAGCCCTGCCACATCCAACGAGCATCAGAGCCGGTGTAGCCTCCCGGGTGGCGCAGTGGTCTAGGGCACTGCATCGCAGTGCTAGCTGCGCCACCAGAGTCTCTGGGTTCGCGCCCAGGCTGGGCTGGGTTCGCGCCCAGGCTCTGTCGCAGCCGGCCGCAACCGGGAGGTCCGTGGGGCGACGCACAATTGGCATAGCGTCGTCCGGGTTAGGGAGGGTTTGGCCGGTAGGGATATCCTTGTCTCAGTATGTAAAATGTAATAAAATGTATGTACTCTACTGTAAGTCGCTCTGGATAAGAGCGTCTGCTAAATGACTAAAATGTAAATGTAAAAATGTAGTAGGATTCAATCCGTCCTGTATGGACGCTTTCACTGTTTGATAGTTCGTCTGAGGGCATAGCGGGATTTCTCATAAGTGTCTGCATTATTGTCCGCTCCTTGAAAGCGGCATCTCTAGCCTTTAGGTCAGTGTGGATGTTGCCTGTAATCCATGGCTTCTGGTTAGGGTTCAGTTTTTAATGTCCCTTTGGTAGGATAGTCTCGAACAGAGCTCCTCCAGTTTATTCTCAAGTGATTGCATGTTGGGCAATAGGAAGGAGGGTAGAAGTGGGTTACCCACTCGCCAAGAATTCTCACAAGGCACCCGGATCAGCGCCTCTATATCTCAGTCTCCTCTTCATGTGAATGAGGGGGATTGGGGCCTGGTCCAGAAGTAGCAGTAAATCCTTCACGTCAGACTCTATAATGAAATAATCTTTGTCCAGTTCGAGGTGAGTAATTGCTGTTATGATATCCAGAAGCTCTTTTTGGTCATAGGAGATGTAAGCAGAAACATTACGTACCATAAAAGTTACAAACAATACGGGAAAAAAACATAAAACAGCAGCCATCCCCTCCGGCACCATTTTCTTTCCTATGATCTTCTACGTAGAAGAACCCCTTACCTTCTAACCACTCTTGTGTAGCAAACATGTTACATGTGCAGGTTCATGAGAGTCTCAGCTTTTCATAGATCGCTTTTAACAGTTTGTAGCTCAAACCATTTGGACTCTACGGAAATGTTTGTATAAAGTCCTTCGGGATCCACCCTTGTCTCACCAACACTGCTCTAGCTCTGTCCCCGTTTATCACACAAACTAATGGTCTGTAGCTCAAACACAAAATGTTTTAAAGGGCTTAGTTCAAAATGTGCCGGCTGTATAGTGGAACTAATTGGGTTAAAGGCTCCTTAATAGCTTCTACCACCAAGCCATAAGACTGCTGAACAGTTAATGAAATGGCTACCTGGACCATTTGCATTGACCCCCCCCCCCCCCCCCCCCCCCTTTTTATGCTGCTGCTACTCACTGTTTATTATCTATGCACGGTCACTTTAACCCTACCTACATATTACCTCAATTACCTTGACTAACTTGTACCCCCGCACATTGACTCGGTATCGGTACCACCTGTATATAGCCTCGTTATTGTAATATTTTTCTTATTTTTTCTTAACTGGATTGTTGATTAAGGGCTTGTAACTAAGCATTTCATGGTAACACCTGTTGTATTCGGCGCATGTGACAAATAAAATGTTTGATTTGTGTTAAAGGGGCAATGTTGTATTTTGAAGCAGGCTTGAATATGCAAAGAAGCCAATAGGCAGCGTGTAGCCTACATTTTTGTCTGATTCTCTATGGTAAAAAATATTGTAATGCATTTTATTTTGTAAAGTGCTTCCTTGCATCATACAATTATGTAAAAATGGTGTTACACCTTTTTTTTTGGGGGGGGGGGGGGGGGGGGGGGGGGGACAAGTGAAAAATCAGTCCTACTTGTCTGAAGGGAAAGTGGCAAAAAATAGTTAATGTCAAGCTCTACTGTATAGGATGATTAGGATCCGATGTAAATATTGATTGATTGACTGTTTGAACTTACCTGACCACTCACTGATCAGACACTCTGCTCAATGTCTTCTTGGCCATCGCTGTTGACAACCTTGCAAACGCACAGGAGCTCACTAAGGTAATGGTACATAGTACAGTAGGGCTTCCAGCCTCGGAACGAGAGAGAGATAGCAAGAGTTCAGCTGATGATCCATCATAAAAGTCAGCTGTCTAATCAAATGACACATGGAATTTAATCCCTGTATTTATGCTTGTTGAATTAGACAGGTAATATTCCTATTAGGTTATAGAGTGCCTTGCTTTACTAGTTCCCTTACCCTGTCGTCTGGTGCTGTTCTGGGATGACTGCTGTTTGTCCTGGTCAATAACTCAAAGCAATAAATCTTCTAACTGGTTGTAGGCTTTTCGACCATTAATATTTCACCTATGGGGAAGAGGCTTAAATCTTAGCGGTCACTCCAGAAAGAGTTGATGTCGTTGATTTGTTGGCTTGTGGCAGGGCTTATCATCATGTCTCCATTGATGGCCCTCCTACCCACCCCTGTGTGATCTTTTTTCCTCTGTGTGTATGTGCTCCCCAGGACGAGGAGGAGCAGGAGGTGGCCATCACTAAGAAGATGGCCCTCCAGAAGGTCAAGGAGGTGAAGGAGGTCAGCCCCATGTCGGCAGCTAACATCTCCATCACAGCGTAAGTCATGATATGGCGTTTGATCCAGTTTCCCCCTGCTTACCCCTCTGCCCCCCCCCCCAAGCACACCACACTGTATCTCCCTCCTTAGAGATGCTCTTTTATATTATTTTAAGTTTGTCTACATGAGATGTTGTGTTGTTTGTGGCTCTATATACTGTAAGTTGTATTATCCTGTCTGTAGGCCCAGTTTTTTTGTGGATTGTGTTCTGAGTTTCGAATGATTCAACCCTTCTGTTCCCAATGTCTGGTGTTTTGATAGATCATGTGTTCTCTCTTTGAGTCACTGTAGGGCTCAATGTTGTAAATGTGTGAGAAGCAGTTAGTAAAAGGCTTAAGAAGGGTCAGAGATACCTTAATTCTCTGGCTCCCACCCCCACATAGGCTACACAGTATGCTGTACACAGGCCAACATGGAGCGGAGAGGGCAATGCCAGTAAGGTAATTTCATAAACAATGAGCATAGATTGAGCATGCAATGCTGTACATTCAGACACATGGTTCTGTGGTGTATACCATTGTTGGGCACCACCACTAATCTCTTTTGAGTGACAGGCACTTAACATAAAATGTCAATTGAGCTAGCTAAATAGATAGTCCACATGAGATTTTGAGCATATCATAACACCTGCGATTAGTGTCTTCATAGTAGATGTTAGCAGGATATGTGATTCTGTCATTGTTTTAAATGTTTTGTCTTAAATGTTTCAAAGCACTGTTTTATCTTATTTAAAAAACGTGATGTAGCCATCAATTTGAGAACCTTATTAATATTTGTTTTGAGAATTTTTTCCTCCAAATTTCTTCAAACTAATTATAAATGTAATGTAACTGGACTTGAAACATGGCACCTATAAATCTCTTGCACAGAGATTTGTGTCTGGTCTCAAACTGAGACTCCCATTGAGTTGACGTCTAATAGGAAAGTACAGGGACAGACAGGTGGATGGAAAGAGGGTGTCCTGTCCTCCTTCTGACCCTGAACTCTCCCCCTCTTTTGTTCTCCCTCCCCCAACTTTTGTTTTTTTGCATGTGCAGTTTTGTAAAGCAAAGTCGAGATGCACTCTCTCGCAGCTCGTCCGTCTGCAGCGTTAATTCACTGTGAGTGTTTACTCTCCGTTACACTTTACTTCATCACCCTCCTCCTTCCTAGCCTGGGTCCCATTCACTATGTACAGTAGCCAATTCTTCTATTGTTATCATGCCTTTTAATGTTGGGCTTGTCTGAAAACGAACACAGAGAGGAGTTGGCTAAAGCCCACACTGGACCACCAGGCTACCCCCCCCCCCTTCCTCCGTCTCCCCCTTGACTCCCAACTGTTCCCCTAAGCATGGTGTCATACCATTATGAGTTTTCCACTGTGTTGAACTGTTGCAGATGAATGTGGAAGCCTGCCTCAGTAATGGGTGTCATGAGATGGTATGCTCATGCTGTATCTACATATGTTTGTCATGATGGACCAGTGAATGTCTTGAATACTGTACATCTGCACTTGTTGCAGTGACTGAGCTCTCCTCGTGACTCTCCCTCTCTAAAGAATGACTTCCTGCCTATACTGGGTTTACCACTCAGAGGTAGTCTGTTGTGCTGCTGGACTGGACTGGGCTGGGTTAACAGCAAGCCCCTGCTGTGTAGAGCAGACGTTCTGTAGGGGAGAGACTGAAAGACGTTCTCACTCCCTGTCTCACTCCCTGTCCCTCAGCAAAGCCACTAGAAACTGTCGCTGACGCTCAGTGAGTCAGCAGTTCCATCTGAACAGCTCTGTAATGGCCACCATGTGCCACAGGAGCAGATGCCACTGTCAAGCAGCTGGAGAGGCAAAACACACACACACACACACACACACACACACACACACACACACACACACACACACACACACACACACACACACACACACACACACACACACACACACACACACACACACACACACACACACACACACACACACACACACGTGTTTAAGATAAAGTCAAGTACTAAATCTCCTTATTGTAGTGCAATATCAACATCTGGGTCTTTCCCTTGTCTTCTTTAGTTTTAGTTCTCCTCTCAGTGAAGAAAGTTTTTGGTTTTTGTGCTATTTGTGTCGCCCCATGTTTCTCCTCTGTCAGTCTTTATAAACTCTTGTTCCACCTGTGTTTGTTTTCAATGTCTCCTAACCTGTTACTGGCAGGGAGCTTACACTTAGTCTGTCCCTTGTTTGTTTCAATGTGCTCCTTTATGTGTTTTAGGAGTTATGTCTGCTCCCCAGTCCATCACCACTTGAGGTCAACTAACTTATGGTGGCCATGTCAATCTACTTGTATAGCATGTATACCTTCCTGGTGATGACCATCATCATCATCGTGTTTACATTATTGAAGCAGGATGGAAACAAAATCTTGTCCCGCTTCTTTATTTTGCCCTACATAAGCATGTATCATTTCCTCCTTATAGTATACCGTACACTATACTGTAAATTCACTCAAATAATCCCCTGCCTCCTCTCCATTCACCCCAAGTCAGAGACCTCATAGTTTAGAGCTATACTCTGTTGTCAGGTAAGTAATGGAGGAAAGATTGCAGCCCTGGGGTTGAAAATGACCACTAGGCTAGAACAAGTAGACATGATAGTATACAGTTGAAGTTGGAAGTTTACATACACTTAGGTTTGAGTAATTAAATTTCGTTTTTTAACCACTCCACACATTTCTTGTTAACAAACTATAGTTTTGGCAAGTCAGTTAGAACATCTACTTTGTGCATGACACAAGTCATTTTTCCAACAATTGTTTACAGACCGATTATTTCACTTATAATTCACTGTATCACAATTCCAGTGTGTCAGAAGTTTACATACACCAAGTTGACTGTGCCTTTAAACAGCTTGGAAAATTCCAGAAAATTATGTCATGGCTTTAGAAGCTTCTGATAGGCTAATTGACATCATTTGAGTCAATTGGAGGTATATCTGTGGATGTATTTCAAGGCCTACCTTCAAACTCAGTGCCTCTTGGGAAAATCAAAAGAAATCAGCCAAGACCTCAGAAAAAAATTGTAGACCTCCACAAGTCTGGTTCATCCTTGGGAGCAATTTGCAAATGCCTGAAGGTACCACGCTCATCTGTACAAACAATGGTACGCAAGTATAAACACCATGGGGACCACGCAGCCGTCATACCGCTCAGGAAGGAGACGCGTTCTGTCTCCTAGAGATTACCGTACTTTGGTGCGAAAAGTGCAAATCAATCCCAGAACAACAGCAAAGGCCCTTGTGAAGATGCTGGAGGAAACCGGTACAAAAATATCTATATCCACAGTAAAACGAGTCCTATATCGACATACCCTGAAAAGTCGCTCAGTTAGGAAGAAGCCACCGCTCCAAAACTGCCATAAAAAAGTTAGACTACGGTTTGCAACTGCACATGGGGACAAAGATCATACTTTTTGGAGAAATGTCCTCTGGTCTGATGAAACAAAAATAGAAATGTTTGGCCATAATGACCATTGTTATGTTTGGAGGAAAAATGGAGAGGCTTGTCCTGCCTCATGACACCATCCCAACAGTGAAGTATGGGGGTGGCAGCATCATGTTGTGGGGGTGCTTTGCTGCAGGAGGGACTGGTGCACTTCACAAAATAGATGGCATCATGAGGCAGGAAAATTATGTGGATATATTGAAGCAACATCTCAAGACATCAGTCAGGAAGTTAAAGCTTGGGCAAATGGTTCTTCCAAATGGACAATGACCCTAAGCAAACATCCAAAGTTGCGGCAAAATGGCTTAAGGACAACAAAGTCAAGGTATTGGAGTGTCCATCACAAAGCCCTGACCTCAATCTTATAGAACATTTGAGGGCAGAACTGAAAAAGTGTGTGTGAGCAAGAAGGCCTACAACCTGACTCAGTTACACCAGCTCTGTCTGGAGGAATGGGACAAAATTCACCCAACTTATTGTAGAAAGCTTGTGGAAGGCTACCCGAAACATTTGACCCAAGTTAAACAATTTGAAGGCAATGCTACCAAATACAAATTGAGTGTATGTAAACTTCTGACCCACTGGGAATGTGATGAAATAAATAAAAGCTTAAATAAATCTTTCTCTCTACTATTATTCTGACATGTCACATTCTTAAAATAAAGTGGTGATCCTAACTGACCTAAGACAATTTTTACTAGGATTAAATGTCAGAAATTGTGAAAAACTGAGTTTAAATGTATTTGGCTAAGGTGTATGTAAACATCTGACTTCAACTGTATATAGTTTTCATGCTGTTGTAGGAAAGTTAATTCTGTTTCATACACAGCAAAGAAAGTAATGTTTGATGTATTGGAATACGTGTGGTAGGAAGACTACTGATTTAGAATGCATGTGTTCAACCATTTCAAAATACTCTAAAGACACGCAAATGAAGCATGTCAGAGCATGGCCTTGGTCTACCATAAAGGCTTTCTTTTTACCTGTGATAATGGAGTGGGAACGGACTGTTTTGCTGAGAAGAAACCTCCATTGTACTTGCATACTGTGTATAATTCAGCATGCAGGAGTTTTATGTCTTCTGATATGTGTTGTATTCCATAATTCTGTTTTTATCCTTCTCTTCAAATACATGTAACTCATGCAGTAAAGGAGAGTTTTTCAGTGACCCTATTAAAGGTGAACCACCCTGTCCCTCTGCTCTGTCTCTCCACCTGCAGTAAGGAGCAGCAGAAGTCTCTGAAGATGATGTCAGTGTGGGAGCAGCGCACCACTCAGCTGAGGAGACACAACCTGCGGGCCAGCAGTGAGGCCCTGTACAGCGAGCTGGACCCTGAGGAGAGGCTACGCATGTCCTCCGCCCTGCACATCCGCCCTGACATGAAGACCCACCTGGACCGGCCCCTGGTCGTGGAGCCCCACGACGGCCCCGGCCCCATGGGCCACCTCAAGCCCCGGACCCCTGAGGAGACAGATAACCCTGGGGACCCGGCCGGCCCCCAGCCACGTAGGCGCCACCGGGACAAGGAGAGACGCATCGACGAGGCCAATGAGAATGGAGATCCAGGCAAAGAGGGTAGGCACCATGTCCATCACAGTCACAGCAAGGACCCCAACGGGACTCGGAGTAAGGAGGGGAAGAGTGAGAGGTCGCACAGCCGAGAGGGTGGCAGGAGGCACCACCACCAGACCTCAGTGGACGAGGGAGGTGGAGGGGGAACTGGGACGGGAGAGAGAGAGCACCGCCACCACCACTCCTACAGACAGGCCAGAGAGGGTAACGGCACTGTCAACAGCGGACGTAAGGATGAGCGCAGGTCACGCCACAAAGATGGCCGCTCAGGAGAGAGATGCTCCAGGGGAGAGAACGGGGCCAATGGGGAGAGGAGGAGACAGAAGACCCACAGTTACAGGGGCCAGTCCACACTGAAGGGAGAGGAGCACAGCGAGAGGGAGAGGGGGAAGAGCCACAGGTAAGACTGTCTCAGTCCCTGGCTCTCTCTCTCTTACGTCTCCAGATGACTTCTGCATGACTATATTGGTTAACTAGTGCAAATCTATATGGTACATCATTTTGCAATGATGAAAGCATATCCCATAATGTTATTTTAGAGGAACAGATGTCTACTTAGTACCAGAGATCAATGAGTTGTGCTCTATGGTCATTTCCTCTGTTTCCCAGGGACAGATATGTGGAGTCTGAGGGCGACTCCATGGCCACTAGCACCCAGCAGGACCCTGGAGATCAGAGGTGGGGCACAGAGATACCTGAGGACTCAGACAACCAGAGGAACGTCAGACGGACAGGACGGACGGCCATCCACATCCCCCCTGTCACCATCACCTCCCCGCCTGGGGAAACCCCCCTTCTCCCCAGTCAGTACCAACCTTAACCCTAACACTCATCTCCCAGTCAGTACCAACCTTAACCCTAACACTCATCCCTAGTTAGTACCAGCCTTAACCCTAACACTCATCCCCAGTCAGTACCAACCTTAACCCTAACACTCATCCCCAGTCAGTTTCGTAAATCTATTTTCACTCGAGTACTGTTAGTTCAGTGTCCTGTGTTGCTGAGGTGTATCTAAAGCTTTGTATGTGTGTCCCAGTGAACAGTATAGACTGTGAGACCATGCCTATGAACGAGGAGAAGAAGACCCTGGAGGCGTTGACTCGGACCGGACCCAGACCCATCCTCCCCTACAGCTCCATGTTTGTGTTTGGCCAGACCAACATGTGAGTGGGCCACGTGGCGTGGGCAGCTCTATACTATATGCTACACAACTCATACCATTCAAACCACACACACTCTGCCTTTCATGTAGTCCGTGGCTGCATGAGAACATTGTCACATGGTCCCACTTTTAACTCCTGTTAACATTATAGTGCATATCTTAAATGCAATTGACTAGCACTTTCCTTTAAATCCACACACTCACTCAAATGTCCATCTTTGTAGATTTCCTGTAAACCTTTGCATAAACCTACGAGCAATTAACAGCAAACTGTGATAGCCTGTCTATATGCAGCCAGCCATTGTGTTAGCCTGTTGTTATAGTGTTGACAATCATTCACTATCATTCATATGTCATCATATCATCACTGTATATTATCAAATCAATTCTCTATGTGTAATTTAATTACGCAATTTAATCTAATCATGTAACTTTAATTAACTAGGAAGTCGGGGCACCACGGGAATATGTTGTTTATAGAGTTTCAATTTCCCAAATATAACTCTTCAGATATTTTCATGTCTTATCGATTACAGTCACTTATTAATGTATTATTACCTCATCAGTCATATTCTGAATGTCTCAAACACTTGGATATCTGCTCGAACCCTAGCCTAGATCATGAATCAGCAAGATACAAATTGGCTTAATTAGTTATGTACTAACTAACTTAATCATTCACAGAATTACATAAACACACAAGGTGGTACATTGGTTACTGACATGATAGAAAGTCCCTAGTGGGCTAAGCCGGTATGACGGCTTGGTAGACAAGGAAAGGGGGGTGGGGACACTCAAGAGCGGGAAACTCAGAGAGGATAACGACACTCATAGAAATTGCTAATACTTTGAACATGAACAACCGCTCATTCGAAAAGATATTGCAATTTACAATTTTTGGCTGTCCCTCTCCGCGATCGCCAGTCCGTTTGCTGGATAATCAGTCTACAGGAAGCCTCTGGTTTGTCCACCAGAGATCAGAGTCCATCGGAGTTGTAGGTTGTTATAATGGATACTTCAGAGTCCCATTCAGAAATGTTCTTAGATTGGATGCTTTTACCAGACTAAAGTATTTAAACAGCTGGAGCCTGAATAATTGTTCTTTAGTTTGTAGATATCTTAGCCATTTCAATGTGGGGACCTCGTCCCTGTGTTTTTGACCCTTGTAGAGTTGCCAACCATTTCAACGGGTAGCTACCGCTTCATGTTTTCTGATCTTGTCCTTTGATAGAGTTGTAGTTCACCCGGCATGTTTTGGTCTCTAGAGTGATAGCCATTCCAACATGGGGACCTCGTCTCGGCATTATCTTGACTCTAGTTTGTATTGCCAACCATTTCAACATGTAGTGACAGCGCCATATTTTCTGGTCTAATGTAAATTTTGTCACGGGTGGTTTTATACTCTGTGGAAGAAGGGGGCTTTCCATGATGCCAATGTAAATGTATGTACTCACGGGGGCGTGGCCACTGACTAGTTAAACTTCATAGGAAAACCCATACTCTCATTTAGAAGGCTAACACCACATTTCATCTTTTCACAAATAGTTTCATATGTAATCATATATGTTTCACAACATTTAGATGTAAACCCCATAATTGAGAAGTGTACACAACCAAAGACACAGTAATGTGTGTTTCCTGTCTTTCGAGAGGTCACCAAATGAAAAAACTCGACATGATTGTCCCTTGAGTGTCCACGGACCAGTTCAACTGCTTGGAATACAGAAATACTGTTCAGTTATTCAAACTTTTGATGTCCTAGTGTGTCTCTGTGTTCCAGAGTTTACATTCCAATCTCAAACACTACAGAGCATAGAGGCAGCGTATTTTACGACCACCATAAAGTGGTCCTCTCCACCCTCCCTCTGCGAGAGAGAGAGGGCGCTGTAGAGTGGACCCACTGCAACCTGATCCTTCAGATCTTCACAGGAGAGTTATGACACTGTCTATATGCAGCCAGCCACTGTGATAGCCTGTCTATATGCAGCCAGCCACTGTGATAGCCTGTCTATATGCAGCCAGCCACTGTGATAGCCTGTCTATATGCAACCAGCCAGTGTGATAGCCTGTCTATATGCAACCAGCCAGTATGATAGCCTGTCTATATGCAACCAGCCACTGTGATAGCCTGTCTATATGCAACCAGCCACTGTGATAGCCTGTCTATATGCAACCAGACAGTGTGATAGCCTGTCTATATGCAGCCAGCCACTGTGATAGCCTGTCTATATGCAACCAGCCAGTGTGATAGCCTGTCTATATGCAACCAGCCACTGTGATAGCCTGTCTATATGCAGCCAGCCACTGTGATAGCCTGTCTATATGCAACTAGCCAGTGTGATAGCCTGTCTATATGCAACCAGCCACTGTGATAGCCTGTCTATATGCAACCAGCCAGTATGATAGCCTGTCTATATGCAGCCAGCCACTGTGATAGCCTGTCTATATGCAACCAGCCAGTGTGATAGCCTGTCTATATGCAACCAGCCAGTGTGATAGCCTGTCTATATGAAACCAGCCAGTGTGATAGCCTGTCTATATGCAACCAGCCACTGTGATAGCCTGTCTATATGCAACCAGCCAGTGTGATAGCCTGTCTATATGCAACCAGCCAGTGTGATAGCCTGTCTATATGCAACCAGCCAGTGTGATAGCCTGTCTATATGCAACCAGCCAGTGTGATAGCCTGTCTATATGCAACCAGCCACTGTGATAGCCTGTCTATATGCAGCCAGCCACTGTGATAGCCTGTCTATATGCAACCAGCCAGTGTGATAGCCTGTCTATATGCAACCAGCCAGTGTGATAGCCTGTCTATATGCAACCAGCCATTACTAGGAACAGTGTTTACATTAGATGATGTCTCACAGGTTAGCTGTGTATATATTTCTCTCTCTCTCTTTCTCTCCATCTTTTCCAGGGTGCGGCGTCTGTGTCATTACATTGTGAGCCTGCAGTACTTTGAGATGTGTATCCTGGTAGTGATATCTATGAGTAGCATTGCATTGGCTGCTGAGGACCCTGTCCAGGCCAACGCTCCACGCAACAATGTGAGTCTACACACACACACACACCACACACAGGCAGACATGCCAGACACACACACGTCCCCTCAATCTGGCAGCCATAGTCCGTACATCTACATGTACACCAGAGGGATGGACAACTTTGATGGGGGTGGTGGCCACAAAAGAACGGGCCCTTTTGCTGACAAGTGCTAATTGAGTGACTGTCAGTGACTGACATAACGAGATAAAAACTGCTGATGCACAACATTTTGGGGAAATTGATCTGTGGGCTGCCAGTTGCCCATCCCTGATTTATATCTACACTGTCATGACATCTCCGATGACTCAGTCAGAAAAATAATGACAGGTGTGACAACAAAGTTCATCCAAATCGATCTGTAAGCAAGGAAAGGACCAGACAGCTGTTCAAATGAGCTGGAGGAATAATTCATTTTGCATGGCCTTTTAGCTGTGTTTTTTTATTGCTAATGCACTCACTCTCCTGTTCAGGTGCTCAAGTATCTGGACTATGTCTTTACGGGAGTTTTCACATTTGAGATGGTGATTAAGGTAAGAGCTTGGATAGCATGTGATGTTTACTACATGCTAAATGACTGAACAAAAATAACATGTTTTCAGATCATTTTGGCAGCTGTCTTAGTCTTCCACTATATTAGACTAGGATTGATTTCTTTGTTTTTCACTCAGTTACTCCTATAGTTATATTGGCCTCATGCCACATCCCATGTTTAATTAAATGCATTACTAAGTGAGAGCTCTTTAATAATAATAATGTATTACTTTTCTATAGCACTTATCATAGAATCTCAAAGTGCTTCCAGAGCAAAAAAAACAAAGAAGCAATATATCATGTCAGGTCAAGCAATATATCATGACAGGTCAACCAATAGAAGCCAAGTCTTTGACATCCAAAGATGGAGAGGGTCAGTTCATTGCTTGAGTGAAGGGAGCTGGACAGATGAAAGTAGATGATGATGATGGAGTCTGCTGATGATCTTGTACAGGGCAAGTCTGGGAACCACCCTGAGTCTTATAACCACTGGACTTCTCCTCTTCCACTCTGTGTAGCAGACACTTGGGTGATGTCTCAGAAGCTTTGGGCGCCAGAAAGCTCACCATACAAAGTTCAGAATAGTAGCCAGTTGTCCTCACTATGAGCCCTTGGCCTTAGCACTGCTGTATTCCTCTGTCTCCCCATTCCTCTCATGCTTCAGGCGACTCCTCAAATTATGTTCTCAAAAGATCTGGAATTGGCAGCCAGGTGAAACAGATGTCCAGATGATTTTTTTTAGCTAGTGTTGTGACTTTACTTTCATTAATCTAATGGCTGTTATTTATTTAATCCACTAACTATGTTGAATTGTAACTCAATTAAATGAATGATGTAACAATGAACTCATTAGGATTTAGGGCACCACGGAAGAAAGTTGTTTAACGAGTTACCGTCTCCCGAACTCGAGAAGATAGATAACCTGTCTAGGATGAGGGTGCCGCTAGCGGCACTCCCCCCCCACCCCCACTGAAAAACCAGTGCCGCGAAATTCAAAAAAAAATTTTTTTTTAAATATTTAACTTTCACACATTAAAGTCCAATACAGCTAATGAAAGACACAGATCTTGTGAATCCAGCCAACATGTCCGATTTTTAAAATGTTTTACAGGGAAGACACAATATGTAAAGATGTACATCTATTACCTAAAAACACATTAGCATAATCCACCATCTTTTATTTGTCCACCAACACCAGTAGCTATCACCAATTCGGCTAAACTAAGATATTTATAGCCCCTAACCAAGAAAAAAACTCATCAGATGACAGTCTGATAACATATTTATGGTATGGGATAGGTTTTGTTAGAAAAAAGTGCATATTTCAGGTAGATGGCATAGGTTACAATTGCACCCACCGTCACAAATGGACTAGAATAACTACATAGAGCAACGTGTTTACCTACTTACTAATCATCAAACATTTCGTAAAAATACACAGCATACACTAATCGAAAGACACAGATCCTGTGAATACAGACAATATTTCAGATTTTCTAAGTGTCTTACAGCGAAAACACAATAAATCGTTATATTAGCATAGCACATAGCACATAGCAGCCCAGCATTGATTCTAGCCAAAGTGAGCAATAACGTCAACATCGCCAAAATATATTAATTTTTTCACTAACCTTCTCAGAATTCTTCAGATGACACTCCTGTAACATCATATTACACAATCCATATAGAGTTTGATCGAAAATGTTTATATTTAGCCACCAAAATCATGGTTAGACAATGTGAAATGTAGCCCAGCTGGTGAGAAAATGTCCGTGCGCCATATTAGACAGTGATCTACTCTTATACATAAATACTCATAAACGTGACTAAAAAATATAGGGTGGACAGGGATTGATAGACAATTTAATTCTTAATACAATCGCGGAATTACATTTTTTAAATTATCCTTACTTTTCAATACAGTTTGCGCCAAGCGAAGCTACGTCAAAAAACATGGCGTCCTAAGCCACTAACATTTTTCGACAGAAACACGATTTATCATAATAAAAATGTCCTACTTTGAGCTGTTCTTCCATCAGTATCTTGGGCAAAGGATCCTTTCTTGGGTCTAATCGTCTTTTGGTGGAAAGCTGTCCTCTTGCCATGTGGAAATGCCAACTGCGTTCGGGATGAACTGGAAGCGTGCCCAGCAATTCACAGCGTTTCAGAAATAAATGTCCCAAAATCGCACTAAACGGATATAAATTGCTATAAAACGCTTTAAATTAACTACCTTATGATGTTTTTAACTCCCATAACGAGTAGAAACATGACCAGAGTAATATTACTCCCTCCACTAATGCTTGGAACAGGTGCGGGTCGGTGTCCTCTAGGCGCATGACGCAGCTCCAAAAGAGTGACTAGCCTCAGGGTTTTTTAATTTGTAGTGCCTGTGAACGCGCAATCGACCCCATTCAAATCGTCATCACGTAAAGGCATCCAGGGGAAGACGTAAGCAGTGTCCGTATACTCATAGCAATAACTGTGACCTTTTAACTGACTCCAGATCAGGGGCCAACATTTCTGAAATCTGACTCCATGTCAGGGAAATTGCTGTAGAATGGGTTCTGTTCCACTTAGAGACACAATTTCAACTCCTATAGAAACTATAGACTGTTTTCTATCCAATAATAATAATAATATGCATATTGTACGATCAAGAATTTTGTGGGAAGCCGTTTCAAAAATTACACGATTAGCATAAATAGTGACAACAGCGCCCCCATCCTCAACAGGATAAGTTATATGTTGATAAGTCACTTATTAATCATGACCTCATATCAGTCTCATTCTGAACAGTTGTAACCTTATTGGATCTGCACAAATTGGTTTAATTATTATTTACTAGCTAACTAAATAATAACACAGAATACACATACACACTTACATGAGACAAAGGTCCCGAGGGGACTGACAAGATATGCCGGCTTATTACACAGAGATGGAGAAGGGGGTGCGGAAAGTAGAGAGCGAGAGAAAAAGGGACATTTATCGTGGATACATTCTAGGACTGTCTTCACATTAATCATATACCTTGCACACAAACCGCCGCCCGTTTGGAAAAAATAAATAATGAATCTATTTACGAGTTGAATGCCGTTCATTCATCGCTTATCTCGGTCGGAACCAAGCCCTCTCGGAAAGTTGTTTCGGTGAGCCTTTCCTGTGGGCCACTTGTACATGCTCTGATTGTCCACTAGAGAACACAATGTCCGGTCTCCAATGGGCTGTTTCCAAAGAACAGCTACTTAGCCGTTCAGTTTTCTTCTCCTCTTCCTCGGGTAGATAGTCAAAGTTCCAAACCACTTTACACGCGTAGCTGCAGACTGGCAATGTCCTTGTCTCGTAAGTTAATTTTCTTCACCTCGTCTTGAGAGTTTGAGTTTCTAACCATTTCAACGTGTGTACAACAGTCTCACGTCTTTCTGGTCTGATATGTTAATTCTTAGCCAGTCCTCAGCACTCTGGTCGAAAAGGGCAGTTTCATGACACGCTTTTCTGACCTCACTTGGGGCATAGCTACTTAACCTGTCTGGCTCCGGCGTTCCGCTAGCGGAACTCCTCCCACATTCCACTGAAAAGGCAGAGCGCGAAATTCAAAATATATTTTTTTGAAATATTTAACTTTCACACATTAACTTCTACTTCATCACAATCCCAGATCCGGGAGCACCCCCATCAGTAAAAAAGCTGACTAGCATAGCCTAGCATAGCGTCACAAGTAAATACTAGCATCTAAATATCATTAAATCACAAGTCCAAGACACCAGATGAAAGATACACATCTTGTGAATCCGGCCATCATTTTTCAACATCATGATTTTTAAAATGTTTTACAGGGAAGACACAATATGTAAATCTATTAGCTAACCACGATAGCAAAAGACACAACTTTTTTTTTCCACCATTTTTTTCCTGCATAGGTAGCTATCACAATTTCGACCAAATAAAGATATAAATAGCCACTAACCAAGAAACAACTTCATCAGATGACAGTCTGATAACATATTTATTGTATAGCATATGTTTTGTTAGAAAAATGTGCATATTTCAGGTATAAATCATAGTTTACCATTGCAGCCACCATCACAACTCTCACCAAAGCAACTAAAATAACTACAGAGACCAACGTGAATTACCTAAATACTCATCATAAATCATTTATGAAAAATACACAGCGTACAGCAAATGAAAGACAAAGATCTTGTGAATCCAGCCAATATTTCAGATTTTTTAAGTGTTTTACAGCGAAAACACCACATATATTTATGTTAGCTCACCACCAAATACAAAAAGGACAGACATTTTTCACAGCACAGGTAGCATGCACAAAGCCAACCTAACTAACCAAGAACCAACCAAACTGACCAAGAAACAACTTCATCGGATGACAGTCTTATAACATGTTATACAGTAAATCTATGTTTTGTTCGAAAAATGTGCATATTTGAGGTATAAATCAGTTTTACATTGCAGCTACCATCACAGCTACCGTTAGAAATAGAACCGAAGCAGCCAGAGTAATTACCAACGTCGAATACCTAAATACTCATCATAAAACATTTCTGAAAAATCGATGGTGTACAGCAAATTAAAGACAAACATCTTGTGAATCCAGACAATATTTCAGATTTTTTAAGTGTTTTACAGCGAAAACACAATATAGCATTATATTAGCTTACTACAATAGCCTACCACACTACCGCATTCATTCTTTAAGGCACGTTAGCGATAGCAATAGGCATGTTAGCGATAGGGAATAAACCAGCAAAATATATTAATTTTCACTAACCTTCATAAACCTTCATCAGATGACAGTCCTATAACATCAGGTTATACATACACTTATGTTTTGCTCGAAAATGTGCATATTTAGAGCTGAAATCAGCGGTTATACATTGTGCTAACGTAGCATCTTTTTCCCAGAATGTGCGGATATTTTTATGACACTCCAACTATTCTGACCAAATAACTATTCATAAACATTACTAGAAAATACATGTTGTATAGGAAATGACAGATACACTAGTTCTTAATGCAATCGCCGTGTTAGAATTCTAAAAATAACTTCATTACGATATGCAGTTTACGTTATGGCGAGAGCGTGCCTAAAACCTGGCCGCAAACGACTATTTCACATGTTCGACAGATATATGAAATAGCATCATAAAATGGGTCCTACTTTTGCTGATCTTTCATCAGAATGTTGTACAAGGGGTCCTTTGTCGGGAACAATCGTTGTTTGGATTTAGAATGTCCTCTTCTCCAGTCAATTAGCACGGAAAGCTAGCAAAGTGGCGCTAAGCTCTCCTTCCTGAACAAAGGCACAGAACGCAACACGCCTAACGTCCCGAATAAATTTCAATAATCTAATAAAACTATATTGAAAAAACATACTTTACGAGGAAATTGTCACATGTATCAAATAAAATCAAAGCCGGAGATATTAGTCGTCCATAACGACAGCTTATCAGAAGGCAAATCCAGGTCCCTTCACGCGCTCTCCAGAAAACAGGAAACTGGTGACACGTCATGCCGAGAGCTTTTATTCGACACCAGATCAAGTTACACACTCCATTTCTTCTCTCACTGCCTGTCGACATCTAGTGGAAGACGTATGAAGTGCATCTATACTAATAAATATCAAGGACATTAATAGGCAGGCCCTAGAACAGTGCATCGATTTCAGATTTTCCACTTCCTGACAGGAAGTTTGCTGCAAAAGGAGTTCTGTTTTACTCACAGATATAATTCAAACGGTTTTAGAAACTAGAGAGTGTTTTCTATCCAATAGTTATAATAATATGCATATTGTACGAGCAAGAATTGAGTACGAGGCCGTTTAAATTGGGCACGATTTTCCCCCAAAGTGAAAACAGCGCCCTCTGTCCTCAACAGGTTGATGTGCAAAGGACATCAAAAACGATTATCTCATTAGAAAACCAAAATCACATTCCTATCTTAACAAAAATAGTTTAATCATTCTTCAAATTCTATTCACATCAGGTTGGATGAAAACTTGACAGCTGAAGCGGGTTTCCTTCCTTAGATACAGTATTTGGTTCATACAATATGACATTAGTTTTCTACATCTACCCACTGACCATTTCCCACATTCGGAGGTTAGAAATATTTTTGGACGTTAGAGTTTTGGGCTGGCAGACAAAGACATTCCTTTGGTTGATACTAATTAGCCAAGAGAGTCCTCTGCTGCATACAATTTATGACCGGGCGTGAGGTGTCACAAAGCCCCCACATCAATCTCTCCTCCCCTCTGCGGGTGAGAGGGGTCTGATAGAAGTTGATTAATTGAAAACCTGATCTTTGGACCCTCACAGTCATGACACTAGCTAGTCAAGCCAAAAAGTGTTAACCAGTCAGTCTACTTGCAAATCCGTGGCTCAAAAACTCCAGATATATGCAATAAAAACGTGATGTTATAAAAAAAATTAAAATATAAAAATTATATATATATATTTGAAACACCAAAAAATACATTAAATATGTACAGATTTAGAGAAGCTCTGTGCTTAGGCTGCTACTAGGGCACCATGTCAACTGGTTGATGAAAGGGGCAGTGCAGTTAAAAACATGATTTTCTCATTTGTTAAATTATATTTCCACACAAGGAGGTCGAAATAACACTCTGAAATTGTGAAAATTATGGTAATGCCCTTTCTTTTTTTATGCCTGGAATTTCATCCTGTTCAGGTGGGATTCAACTTTTAGCCCACATCATGATGTCAAAATGTGATCTGATTATAGTAGACCAATGACTGTTCATCTGGGCAAGGGAGTGGGTTCTAGACTATCCTATGAGCCAGTCAGAGCTGTGTATGTAAATATCTTCAAATGTGTTTCCTGAAGCCCACATGATCAGACTGAGCATTTCAACGGACAAAGAGGTTCGGTGAAATAAATGATAAAATATCTATTAACACACACAGTGATTTATTAGACATACAGTTATGATTTAAAAAGAAAATGACAAAGACTGCATGGGAGCTTTATTTTAATACATTTGGTGTAGGACTATGCGAGGTTCCGCCGCTCTCAGTGTACTGTAGCATCTAACCCTGCTCTCTGATTGGTCCAGATGGTTGACCTGGGCCTTCTGCTCCATCCTGGTTCTTACTTCAGAGATCTTTGGAACATTCTGGACTTCATTGTGGTCAGTGGAGCACTGGTGGCATTTGCATTTTCGTAAGTTTAATATTTTCTTACTAACATTCATAATCCCCTCCCATTTAAAAAAATAAATAAGAATTGCACAAGTCAAATTTGACCAAAGAAACGGATTCATTGCATTTTCCCAGACACTGGGTGTAAAATATGTAGACATGCTGTGCATGCATTTTTACATACACTATAATTAGTCTGTAATTTCCCATCAGAGAAATGACTCATCATGAAATTCCTTGCATCAGTACAATACAGTAGAATATGTACCCCTGAATAATGATGTCTGTTACCTCTTACTGCTGCAATATTGTATTCATTATTGGCTCAGTTTTCTGTCCAACTGTTATTGTTATGAGAATAGGGCCATTCAGTTGAAACACTATGTTTAGTCCTGTATGCCTGCTAATGCTGCTGCTGCCTGGGGTATTGACTGAACCTACCATTAGTTCCATAAAAACACAATTGGAGAATAGGAATACATAATGTCCTAGTCGTTTATATGCTGATAGAGCAACCGGTTGGGGTGTTTTGCAGTAGTATGGGTTGTAATTGCGTTAAATTCACCTCCACAAAATGCTATATTTCATGCTGTGTGTGTGTGTGTGTGTGTGTGTGTGTGTGTGTGTGTGTGTGTGTGTGTGTGTGTGTGTGTGTGTGTGTGTGTGTGTGTGTGTGTGTGTGTGTGTGTGTGTGTGTGTGTGTGTGTGTGTGTGTACATGTGTGTGTACCTGTGTGTGTGTGTACATGTGTGTGTGTGTACATGTGTTTTGTGTGCTATTGACTCAAAGTTACTCTTCTGTTTCCTTGTGGCTTGGATCTCTTGAAGGAGCTTCATGGGGTAATGCTTTCACTCTCTCTCTCTCTCCCTCATCTTGCCTGTCTCTGTGTGTGAGAGGTAACAGGGTCTATGCTTATTCCATAGGCCTGTTCTCTTCTGGGACACAATCATTTCTCTCTCTTCTGTTCATCTTTTCATAATCCACTTGTCTTCTCTCATATTCATCTGCTTGACCATAGATCATCTGTGGTGTCCATGTTCCTCTCTGCTACAGGGGGCATGTCACCTCAGTGTTCATTCTCCTTGTCCCTTATCATGACTACATATTCACCTGGACTGCATTAGACAAATACATCTGTTGCTGTGATGAGAATTATCCTTCTACTCTATAGCAGCTCATGCTTTCATTACAAAACACACATAGTTAAGCAGTGACTACTCATACAAGGTAGTAAGAAAGAAAGCCATTTTCTCTGCATGGAACTTTAGTGTCTTCAAAACTGGTGTCATCAAGGTATCTAAATTGGTGACTGCTTACTGTGACCATATAGTTCCAGCCTCCATTCCCACTCGTGTGTTTGTTTACAACACCCTCCCCTAGCCACTCTGACAGACAGCCGGCCGTGTTGATGATGGACATTATTCTCCCTGCATGTCTCGGACCTCATTCTCCATGTGATCCACTGCCTAATTGTGAATGAACCGTACCGCCACGGCCATGTGTCATCCACTACTGTACACTGTCAGGGGACTCACGGTGCTAACTGCCTGGCTCAGCTGTCGTTGTGTTGGATGCACCTCTTGACATCCATCCTGCTGCTACAAACTGTGGAGCTAGCGGCCTCGAACGCCGCTCAGGAGATGTTGCAGGATGTGTTTTAGGGGAAGTTGCTTCCTTAAATCTCTCAACAACATGGCATTGTTCTGTCTTCCTTCAGACATTCCTCATCTGTCAGGTGTCCTCTGTCCGTTAGATACTGTATGTCTGATCGTACAGAAGAAACAAACTGTTATTTGTGCAACCCAAACAACTGGCAGGAGTGTCTTCTTGGCAAATACAACTTGATTTGTGTCTGTTTCATGAACATTGCCTTGAACAATGAAAGCCATTATTCAACCCAATTATCCTTGATGAAGTGTCATTATGGCCTAAAATGCTATGTGGCATAGGGCCTTTTCTAGTTAGATCAGTTCCTCTCACTTCCACAATAGTTTCATATATTATAGGCCCATCTCCATTCATAATATTGTATTGTTTAGATTGTACCTGCTTATGCAAACATATTCAATATTTTCTTTGTGTTGGAAGTTGCCATAATTGTGCTCTGTACTTTGTGATTTTTTGCTGTTTTCCCCATCAGACCGCCACAAGGTGTGCCCAGGTGGGGAACCCCCTCTCCCCTCTACCCCTCTTTCTTCTGCTTAGACCAGGATCACGTCTCTAAACCTGTATGAGTAAAGGGTTTCCTTTACAGACAAGGAGCCTATGCCATCTCACTCTGATAGCTTTCAATATAAACCTCTCTCTCCAATCTGACTGTAACTGGAGACTCAAGTAAAACGGGCTCATAATTGATGATTGGCCTACATTCCAGCATCAACACTGGCTGTACTTGCAATTATAATCATTATGTAGACTCTTAGTATTTATTTTCACTCATTTATGCCCAAGTCAAACATTCCCAGTTAATGTAAACACACATTCATGTTTATTTTGTTAACTCTTTTCTCTAGGTGACCCACCAAGCAGAGCCCTATCAGTGCACACATTAAAACATAATACAGTCTGGTTCCACATGGACAGAGGGAGAATCTAAGACTACCGTTAGTGTAGTGGTAAAAAATAGAGTAGTGGTAAAAATAGCTGGTGCTGAGACAGAACATGATGGTTATTTTAGCTGACAGTTTTGGTTCTCCTTCCAGGGAGATGAAGTATGGTACAGACCAGCCACCTGTACCTAATAATGATGTCTTCATTAAATATTTAGCCAGCTTCTCTCATAGCTGTCACCATCCAGACCCTGCAGAAAACTCCAAACGCTCCCAATGAACCTCCCAAGTCACACGTGTTTTTCCACAAACTGATCAGGCGTTCTTTGAAAGCTATCAGAATGTCATGTGTGGTTTGTCATGTGTGGGTGTTGTGTGATCTCAAACCACAGGCTCTATTTACTGTGAAAGCATGCTGGACTAATGTGCATCAGAGCATGAACGTTGCATGCTGCTGTGGTAGAGTCGAGCTATAACAGAGCCTCTGGGAGGGAGGAACCACACCATACTACATGACCATGCTATGTTGGGAATACCAGAGTTACAGGATGGCTTTTATTCCCAGTTGAATGGGAAGTGATCTGTGTGTGTGTGTGTGTGTGTGTGTGTGTGTGTGTGTGTGTGTGTGTGTGTGTGTGTGTGTGTGTGTGTGTGTGTGTGTGTGTGTGTGTGTGTGTGTGTGTGTGTGTGTGTGTGTGTGTGTGTGTGTGTGTGTGTGTGTGTGTGTGCATGCGTTCGCGATTCCAGCTGCCAGCAAAAAGGGAGAGTGCAGGGTAGGGAAGGGGAAGATGTGGTGTGTTGGCAAATTTGTTGCTTTCCTCCTCCTGGACTGTATTGTTGGTGCATGTAAGTCATTAGAGGCCGAAGTTTTTGAGAAACACAGGTTGCGGCCAGTGACTGCTGTGTAGGATTGACTTTAACAACAGAGGAATTCACGTGGTATTTAAGAGCAGTCTCTCCAAATTTAGAAAGACAGAGATGAGATGAAGTGACATAGGTGTGGAACATTTTACCCTGTGTTATGATATAGAAGTTGACATTAATTGATGTGAAGAATCACATACTGATAATGTCTGGTTATTTATGTGTTGTTGACTGTTTATTGGGGTCATTGAAATCCCTCATTGTTTCACAAATGGGATGCTTTACCTTAAATCATTGCCATTTTGTGTACTGTACAATACATTGGGGCATGATTTTGCACCATGATTTTAGATAACATGCAATATGTTCTATCACTTCATTGTATTTCGTTTGGAGATGCATTGTGAGGCATTTGTATTGCTATTCCCACAGCTCCCCAAGGTGCTGATTCAGCAAGACATTTTCTGAGTCTGTAGGGAACATTAATGTACACGGAGAGTTAATGGGATTCTGCTCAGAATTCTTGATGTCGGTTAGGAAGATTTTCTGTTCTTCCACCCACTGTGTCTGAGAAAGTCTATTAAATCACTTGTTCCTGTATTTCCCCATCAGTCTTAATACTCTACATACTCATTGACATCCTTTCCTCTTTTCCCTCAGTCGCCTGTCTGTCTCACCATCCCAGCTAAACGACTTAGCGAGGATGTGTGTATGAAACAGCATTGGTTCCTTTAAAAATAAACACCAGTGTTTCTTTTGTATCACTGGTTAGCGGTTATTCTGCAGAAACCTGATGCACAGTCTATAGCTTGTATTTACTTGATTTATTTTCTGGTGTTATTTGCATGGAGAACTATGTGTTGAGATATAATCTTCGGAGAAGGTGTATTTCTGTGGGATAACTACTTTATCGGCATGCTAAGAATCCAGAAAGTGTCTAATTTTCTCATGTAATCCAGGATTACATGCTACGCCTATCTGAATGATTTGGAGAGGCATGATCCTATGTGAGATTACTAATCCATTCTCAGTTGGGGCTGGGTGCTTGGTTGTCACAGACAATTTACCATCCTAAGGGCATCTATAGCTTTGACAAACATATTTATACCCATGTATTATGCCTTGTATCTTTCGACCACAAATCATTCTGAATGTCTTGTATAGAATACAATGTATTTAAAGTAGTGGGAGATGGGAGGATAGTACCATCCGTTCTCCTACTAAGTATTTCCTGTCACGATTGGTCAAGACCTCTAGAGAGCATTCTTCAAACACTTTGTTTATTAGTCGAAGCCTTACGATTCATGAAACATTTAAAACCAACAGTGATTTATCAACAAGCTACTGATTTCTGTCACAAGCCTCTTTTGTAATGCAATTGTTGTTCGAGCAGTTTCTGTACACAACTATCTTCTCACAGGGTTTAGCAGTTGAGTGATGACCTTACAGGTTTGTTGTCTAACTTAGTGTTTTTCTTGTGCAGAGGGTCCAAAGGAAAGGACATCAGCACCATCAAGTCCCTTAGAGTTCTGCGAGTCTTACGGCCCCTCAAGACCATCAAGCGCCTGCCAAAGCTGAAGGTACAGTATGGACTTACACTGCACTACAGTCACACGTATTCACTGCTGTTGTCAGAACATAATCATCATTGTGTACAGTATCTAATCCAGCCCCATGTTTCTGTGTGTGTGTTTGTGTGTGTGTGCCCTCTCTCAGGCTGTGTTTGACTGTGTGGTCAACTCCCTGAAGAACGTCTTCAACATCCTCATTGTCTACATGCTCTTCATGTTCATCTTCGCTGTCATCGCTGTGCAACTGTTCAAGGGAAAGTTCTTCTACTGTTCCGATGAGTCCAAGGGACTGGAGAAGGACTGCAGGTAGCATTTTGAAATGAAACAGGAGAAGACATACAGTATGAACATCGTTGGCACCAAGGCACTGGGCCCAACAGTCTGATAGAGCAAACCATGTAATAACGGTAACAGCTCTGGGGAGGGCTCCCCCACCAGGGCAGCTGTGGTGGTGCAGCCCTGCCTGGTTCTGGCTTGCAGCTATGCCAGTGTACAATTATCTTCCCCAATAGAGAGAAGCACAGCCCAGTGCTGCTTTGAAAATGATTGCAGTAAATATGTGTTTTTGTTTGAGGATCTTATTGATTTGTCACAGGGACATGGTGTTTTGTCAGTCTATAATCAAAATAGTATCTGAGTATTTATATTTGTGTATGTGTTCATGTGTGCAGTAAGTTGTTCTCCCTCTCCCCTCCCCCTGTTTCTCTCTCTCTCTCCCCTAAACAGAGGTAATTTCCTGGACTACGATAAGGATGAGGTGGCCGCCCAGCCTCGGGTGTGGAAGAAGTACGAGTTCCACTATGACAACGTGCTGTGGGCCTTCCTCACTCTCTTCACTGTGTCCACCGGAGAGGGCTGGCCCGAGTAAGTGCACTTTCAGGGTTCCTTTTGAGTTGCTCTGTAAAGTTGAGGTCTCTGGTGGACTGGTTGCTCTCAGACAGACCGGTAGTAGAATGGGTGAACGGGCCTGGGGATATGTTCTGAGAATGTGCTGTAGCTCTCAGGCAGCTACACGGACGGACGAACGAACGGACGGACGGGCAGACAGACCAGTAGAGTAGAGGTTGACCGATTAATCGGAATGGCCGATTTTTGCAACCATCCGGTTACTAGTCCAACACTCTAACCACCTGCCTTACATTGCACTCCACGAGGAGCCTGCGTGGCAGGCTGACTACCTGTTACGCTAGGGCAGCAAGAGGCCAAGGTAAGTTGCTAGCTAGCATTAAACGTATCTTATTAAAAACAATCAATCTTAACATAATCACTAGTTAACTACACATGGTTGATGATATTACTAGTTTATTTAGCGTGTCCTGCGTTGCATATAATCGATGCGGTGCCTGTTAATTTCTCATCGAATCACAGCCTACTTCTACAAACGGGTGATGATTTAACAAGTGCATTTGCGCAAAAAACACCGTCGTTGCACCAATGTACCTAACCATAAACATCAATGCCTTTATTTAAAATCAATACACAAGTATATATTTTTAAACCTGCATATTGAGTTAATATTGCCTGCTAACATGAATTTCTTATAACTAGGGAAATTGTCACTTCTCTTGCGTTCCGTGCAAGCAGTCAGGGTATATGCAGCAGTTTGGGCCGCCTGGCTCATTGCGAACTGTGTGAAGTCCATTTATTCCTAACAAAGGCCATAATTAATTTGCCTGAATTGTACATAATTATGGCATAACATTGAAGTTTGTACAATGTAACAGCAATATTTAGACTTAGGGATGCCATTCGTTAGATAAAATACGTAACGGTTCCGTATTTCACTGAAAGAATAAACGTTTTATTTTAGAAATTATAGTTTCCGGATTTGACCATATTAATGACCTAAGGCTCGTATTTCTGTGTGTTATTATGTTATAATTAAGTCTATGATTTGATATTTGATAGAGCAGTCTGACTGAGCACCAGCAGGCTCGTAAGCATTCATTCAAACAGCACTTTTGTGCATTTGCCAGCAGCTGCTGTTTATGATTTCAAGCTTATCAACGTCCGAGATTAGGCTGGTGTAACTGATGTGAAATGGCTAGCTAGTTAGCGGTTTGTTCGCTAATAGCATTTCAAACGTCACTCGTTCTGAGACTTGGAGTAGTTGTTCCCCTTGCTCTGCAAGGACCGCGGCTTTTGTGGAGCGATGGGTAACGATGCTTTGAGGGTGGCTGTTGTCGATGTGTTCCTGGTTCGAGCCCAGGTAGGGGCGAGGAGATATACTGGTACACTGGCAATACTAAAGTGCCTCTAAGAACATCCAATAGTCAAAGGTATATGAAATACAAATCGTATAGAGAGAAATAGTCCTATAATTACTATAATAACTATAATAACTTCAACCTAAAACTTCTTACCTGGGAATATTGAAGACTCATGTTAAAAGGAACCACCAGCTTTAAAATGTTCTCATGTTCTGAGCAAGGAACTTAAACGTTAGCTTTTTTACATATTGCACTTTTACTTTCTTCTCCAACACTTTGTTTTTGCATTATTTAAACCAAATTTAACATGTTTCATCATTTATTTGAGGCTAAATTGATTTGATTGATTTGATTGATGTATTATATTAAGTTAGAATAACAGTGTTCATTCAGTATTGTTGTAATTGTCATTATTACAAATAAAAAAATAAATGTATAAAAAAATGATTGGCCGATTTAATCGGTATCGGCTTTTGTCGGTCCTTCAATAATCGGTATCGTTATCGGCGTTGAAAAATCCTAATCGGTCGACCTCTACAGTAGAGGGTGAAGAAGCCTGCCCTGGGGATATGTTCTGAGAATGTGCTGTGCTAGTCTCTGTAATTGTCTCAAATAACTCATCTATATAAGAAAAGAATTAGAACTGCATG
Organism: Salvelinus fontinalis; assembly: GCF_029448725.1. Taxonomy (NCBI): domain Eukaryota; kingdom Metazoa; phylum Chordata; class Actinopteri; order Salmoniformes; family Salmonidae; genus Salvelinus; species Salvelinus fontinalis. The sequence goes on along the minus strand of NC_074668.1, from coordinate 20,817,316 downwards.
CCAAATATTTACCATGAAAGATTCTTAAGCAAACAACCCAACCATTAATTGGGAGTCAGATGAACTACTGTTCTGTGGTTGGGGAAATGCATCCGCAAGTGAGATTAGGAGGCTGCAGATTGCCCAGAATAAAGCAGCAAGGATTGTTCTAAGGTAGAAATATGATTACTCTGTTGTGGTCATGCACAATGCTCTTGGGTGGTCATCAATCAACAAGATTATTGAGAAAAAAAACATGCTTATTTTACTTCATAATGTACATCATTTAAATGGCCAAACTTCATTCACAACAGGATTAATTTGGTAAGAGACAGACATTCAGGCAATACTAGGAATAGATTGTCCACCACCTACAGTATGTCTGATCCCGGCAGAGAAGAGAAATATGCAAAATAATATTTCGATTCAGAGCAATAAAGAAAATTAATAATTTATCTGAGCAAACCAGAAACCTATCAATATCTAAATTCAAACAATACTTTAGAGCCACTTAAATATAATAAATTGGAAGATTGTGCATGACTATGGTAGATGAAGGAACCAATCTATATTTTCAGTGTCTCAGTATTTATCTGGTCAATATGTCAGTTTGTAACAGTGTGTTTATATGTGAAAATATGATTATATTATAAATTGTATTTGAATGTTTAAGGACTTAGTCCGAATGAGGACAAAATGAGATTAAAATAAAATCAAGTGTGTCAGCTTGTCGGGTCAGCACGCCAGAGAGTGCCTTATGTGCAATTTCCAGCTTGTCCATTATTCTCCTTCTTATTCCAGCTCCTCTGTCCTCCTCAATGAAATCATTGAATTAGCTATGTTATTAAACAATCCAGTGATTTATGATATGTCAAAATGATGGACTAGTGAGTCCTTTAGGTCATGGGCCAAGTCCATTAAATAAGACTCAGTCCTCATGACCTGGAGGGCTAAGTGGCCAGGCTCTCTCTCTCTCAGCTGGATTTTTACTGTAAGGACCATCTTAACACAGCAGATGAAAATGAACCTTTGTATCAGTAACGTTGAACATTAATCACATGCCTATTACATTTTAACAAAGGCTTTTAATTGCCTATGTCCCTAATTTTAGAAATAGAACTTTAAATAGTTGAATCGTTTCCAGTTAGGTTTTAGTCATATTGTAGTTACTGTAGGAAACTTGTCGTAGCAGTTTAACCAATGCTGACTGTTGTAGCAGTTTAACCAATGCTGACTGTTGTTGTGAGTGGTTCCATATATTGACAGCATGGTTCCTGTGTTCCTCTCCAGTGTTCTGAAGCACTCTGTGGACGCTACCTTAGAGGACCAGGGTCCCAGTCCAGGCTACCGTATAGAGATCTCCATCTTCTACGTTGTCTACTTCGTGGTCTTTCCCTTCTTCTTCGTCAACATCTTTGTGGCCTTGATCATCATTACCTTCCAGGAGCAAGGGGACAAGGCCATGTCAGAGTGCAGCCTGGAGAAAAATGAGGTACAGCACGGGAGAAAACTCACTTTGAAGCAAAGCAATAACAATTCATATTTCTTCCAAGTATACTTTCTCCATTTGTGACATGTTGGTCATCAGTGCTCTGTGCAGTGCAAAGCTCACTATGCTCTTTAGATGTTACCACCCTTACATAATGCTGAGTACTCAGTGCAGGTACAGTCTTTCTCTCACTGCTGCTGCTGGTTTTTATGCTGGGTTCAGTTGTGCGTGTTGAGGCGGTGAGGCTGCAGTGGATCCTGCACTACAGATGCACTACAGCCTCCCAGGTGAGGGCCAGTGTGACAGGTCCACAATTCATTCTGGAGCCCCATCTGTGGTTCCACAGGCGGACACCAACCCAGCGAGCCATCCCCTATCCCCCTACTTCATGTCTACCAGGACCCCATTAGGCAACCACAGATAGATATACAGTATCTCCCTCCGTCCCTATTCTGAACTAACACAACAGATACGTCTCCCTGTGTCTGTTTGTATGCTAACCTAACCTGACTCGGCTAACTGGAGCCAGAGTACAGCCAGGAGGAGCTAGCCATGTATCCATCCTCTGGATTCAGACATCTCCTCTGCTCATGGCTCTGATAGAATCAGGAGTCTCTGCTTGCTCTCGTAAGATATGCGTTGTTTTCTTCACGGTATTTCCTTCTGAGTTGATGATGCAGATTCAGTGGTCCTGATGAAGGTAATGGTTGAAAGAGTGATGGATTGACAACTGGTGATTGATGCTGATGGTCATGATGATGAGGAAATGGATGGTTAATTTGAAAGGGAACATTGGACGCATGTAATTTCCGTCACATTCTTTTCAGAGGGCCTGCATTGACTTTGCCATCAACGCCAAGCCACTGACGCGTTACATGCCAGAGAACGTGCAGTCCTTCCAGTACCGGATGTGGAAGTTTGTGGTGTCACCCCCGTTTGAGTACGCCATTATGATCATGATCGCCCTGAACACCGTGGTGCTCATGATGAAGGTTGGTACAGTCCATCTCACTCACCAAAAAATACAGTAGGATATAACTATGGCCTGGAGTTTTTCCTTGTCTAATTGCGTGTTCAGGAAAAACTTCTACTCACACAGTGTTGATGTTTTAGGAGGTAAAGTAGCTATCTGCTTATTAAGTTTCTCGTTCTCTCTCTCTCTCTCTCTCTCTCTCTCTCTCTCTCTCTCTCTCTCTCTCTCACACACAATCTTTCTCAATCTCACTCCCTCACCCACCCTGCACCAGTTCCATGGAGCTCCAGACTTCTACGAAGCCATGTTGAAGCACTTCAACATCGTCTTCACTGCCCTCTTCTCTCTGGAGTGCATTCTGAAGATCATCGCCTTCGGACCACTGGTGGGTCTACTGTCCTCCTTCCTGTTTATCTGCATGCTATCAATATGGCAAAGGTTTTCAATGATTTGAAGGTTATTGAATTCATGCCCTGCATGCCTTGAGTTTGTGAGTGATATTCAATCCCTTCTCGTTTCAGAACTACCTGAAGGATGCTTGGAACGTGTTTGACTTTGTGACCGTGCTGGGAAGTATAACTGACATCGTGGTCACAGAAATCAATGTAAGCTAAGAAATCAGCAGATTTGTTTAAGACTACCAAGAAACACTCTGTGTGGCCCTGATTTATCCCACTGCAGTAAAAGGTTAATACGGCAGAGTATTGGTAGTTTAGTGACATGCAGAGACATACGACTGTATAGACAGTTTGTGTAAACAGAGTGGGCTTGACCTGTACACAGGCTCAACCCTGATGTGCTGAATAGCCATCTCAGCAAAGATGGCTTTGCTCGGGCCCAGAGGGGGAGAGAAAGAGTTTGTGAACAGAGCTACATGTTAACATTATTGATTATTCACCCTGATATGGGCTCTGGGTGAGAACGTGAGGCAGTTCAGCTGAGTGCAACAGGGAATGGGATTTGTGTGTATCATTACCATCTCCTAGTCATATTATGAGCAATTCTATGTGAATCATTCAACATGTTTCTGTCAGTCCCTGTAGTACTTTTTAATGTTCTCCTACTGTGGTGATACAATATCTTTATCTGTCCAGTATCCTACAGTATCTGTATCATTGTCCAATGCTCTGACTGATTTAAGTGTGTGTTTTGAGCTTACAGGCTTTGTCATTACTGTTTCTCTTTTTCTCTCTTTTCCTTGTTTCTCTCTCTGTCTTCCTTTCTCTCCCTCTCATCCTCTCCCTGTCGTCCTTTCTGCATTGTCCTCTTGTTGAATGTCTTCACTGATGTGTCCACCATCTGCTACGGCTAAACAACTGCTCTTATAGACAACGGTGAGTGCAGTGGTGTAAAAATACTTTAAAGTACTACTTAAGTCGTTTTTTGGGGTATCTGTACTTTACTATTTATATTTTTGACAACTTTTACTTTAACTACATTCCTAAAGAAAATTATGTACTTTTTAACCTATACATTTATCCTGACACCCAAAAGTACTCGTTACATTTTGAATGCTTAGCAGGACAGGAAATGGACAAATTCATGCACTTATCAAGAGAACATCCCTGGTCATCGCTAATGCCTCTGATCTGGTGATCTGGTGGACTCACTAAACACTTATGCATGATGTCTGAGTGTTGGAGTGGAGTGTTCCCCTGGCTATCCGTAAATAAAAAAAACTAGACAATGTGGCCATCTGGTTTGCTTAATATAGGGAATTTTAAATGATTTATACTTTTACTTTCAATACTTAAGTATATTTTAGCAATTACATTTACTTTTGATTCTTAAGTATATTTAAAACCAAATACTTTTAGACTTTTACTCAAGTAGTATTTTACTGGGTGACTTTCTCTTTTACTTGAGTCATTTTCTATGAAGGTATCTTTACTTTTACTCAAGAATGACATTTGGGTACTTTTTCCACCACTGGGTGAATGACTACTCCTCCTGTCCCATTGCTTTTTCTCCTTCCAGTCTTTACATTATCTACAGCACTGTGTGTACTGGTCTGTGTGGCTGCATTGTTTGGCCTCCGTCAGCAAGCTGAAACTGGACCAACCAAATACAATCATGTTATTTATCTGCATTATTGTCGTTATGTAGTGATCTGGGGTCATGTTTTGAATGCCTCCAGTGAATGGGCTGTAAGGTTTTTGTCCCCCGGCCCCACAGGACCGGCTTTTGAACCTGAGTTTTCTGAGGCTGTTCAGAGCAGCTCGTCTCATCAAACTACTGAGGCAAGGCTACACCATCCGTATCCTGTTGTGGACCTTCGTCCAGTCCTTTAAGGTGACACACACACAAACACCTGCACACAAAGACAAACAGACACACGCCCACACACACATACACACCTCACCCACTGCCATGGGCCTAATGATCCCACCCACTCAAGCCTAAAGAATCCTCTACTTCCAGGCCCTGCCCTATGTTTGCCTTCTGATAGCAATGCTGTTCTTCATCTATGCCATCATCGGTATGCAGGTGGGTGCTGCTTCCGTTATCTCCTTAAATGTTTCCTCAAAATAATTTGATTATACATGCCTACAGACTAATGGTGTGAAATTGTGTTTTTTATTGAATAAGAACATTGTTATACAATGTAAGGCATTTACTGTCATGATCTGTGGGTATAATCGATCCCTTACTTTTCCAGGTGTTCGGAAACATTGAGCTCAACGAGGACACATCCATCACTCACCACAACAACTTCCGCACTTTTCTTCAGGCTCTCATGCTACTGTTCAGGTATATACATTATTAAATGACCCTGTCCCTGTTTCTCTCCCCCTCCCCTCCCCTCCCCTCCCCTCCCCTCCCCTCCCCTCCTCCTGAAGGATCCTCCACCATAGTTGGAACAAGAACTGGGAACATGTTTTAGTACACTGTGAACATATCCCAAATTACTCAAAATGTATCTTTTTGTTGTTGCTGTATGTCACTATTTCTGTCTGTCCATTGTCTGTCCATTGTCCGTCTGTCTGTCCACCCCTGTGTTCTGCAGGAGTGCCACAGGAGAGGCGTGGCATGAGATCATGCTGTCGTGTTTGAGTCACAGAGCCTGTGATGAGAGGTCAGGCAACCTGGGGAAGGAGTGTGGCAGCGACTTTGCCTATTTCTACTTTGTGTCCTTCATCTTCCTCTGCTCTTTCCTGGTTAGTACTGATGTCTTCCAACATACACACATAACCGTTAGATCTGTGTTGATGTGCAGCACAGGAGGTTGGTGGCACCTTCATTGGGGAGGACGTGCTCATGGTAATGACTGACGTGAAATGGTATCAAATACATCAAACACATGGTTTCCATTTACTCAGTTCCAGCCATTATTATGAGCCGTCCTTCCTTCAGCAGCCTCCACTGATGTGCAGTCTGGTAATAAGTGATGTTAACTTTAGGCAATGGTCTGAAACGTAGGATTAGTAGTTACCTAATGTTATGCAAAACTATTTAAATACAAAAAAAGATTTGATTTGACCTCATGTTATGCAAAACTATTTAAATACAAAAAAAATTATTTGATTTGACCTAATGTTATGCAAAACTATTTAGCTGTCTTTTGTTGTCATACTGTGTCTATTCCTATAAATCCTTGTTAAACCTCTCTTCCAGATGCTTAATCTGTTTGTGGCTGTGATCATGGATAACTTTGAATACCTGACTCGAGACTCTTCTATACTGGGGCCTCATCATCTGGATGAGTTCATCCGTGTTTGGGCTGAGTACGACCCTGCTGCCTGGTATGTGTTTCTCTTTCCCTTCCTCCATTTGGCTGGCTGGGGCTCCTACTGTATCTCATCCAGTCAGAGTGGAATCTAGTATTACTGCTACTAGTATGGAGGGGACTGACTGACACTGCCTGACACTTTGTGACTTTCTGACAATCCTCTATGTAGATCGTATGATAGCATACCTCCTAGTACGCAGTCAGCCCTCTGATTATCATTGTTCTCTTGAAGCTGTCCTGAAGTTGTTGTTTCTATATATCTGCTTGTTCTTTTTGCAGCGGACGGATTCGCTATAACGATATGTACAACTTGTTACGAATTATCTCGCCCCCCCTTGGCTTAGGGAAGAACTGCCCTAATAGGGTAGCGTACAAGGTTAGCAACCCCAGAACATTTCCTCCACAAGGGTGCTTTGTGTTCCTATGCCAAGAGACGAAACTGAATGGCTGTGCACCAATGACTCGCCTACACACTAGCACCTGCCCTTCTAGACTGACTGGCTTTGGTTAATGACGCCGGACAGGAAACAAAGCTTTCAAAGCCCCAACTTTGCCTGACATTGGAATCCCTACGCAATGCCTACTTTCTATATGGTAGGTCGAGGTATAAAGTGAGGTAAAGGTCGAGGTACAGACATTCTGGTCTGTACCTGGTCCGTCTCCTATCTATGTACAGTTAGATTAAACATGAATCACTGATATTTTGTCCCAAATTGATCATTTGATTCAGATCTTGAAAACATCTGAATTGGATCAACATATTTACATACTGTAATGTGTTTTTGGGATCCTAGATATAAACGTTGTAAAGAGAAGAGAAGGCTTTAATTAATTCTGGCATTGATACCTTTGTTTCCGTGCTCTTGGTGAACCCCCTCCCCCCTGGATGTCTCTCAGCATGCGGAAGCAGACATCCTCACTACGTACGATGCTGTCATTCTCTCCCCATTCGCATCCTGTGTGTTCTGCTTCTCACTACAGACTCACTCTTCCATTCCATGTCTCCCCTCAGGGATCTGAGCAGCTCACTTCTTCCTGAGCTGAGTTTACCACCGCACTGATGCATCCCTGGTCCACCGTGGCCAAAGATGGCATCCATCTCCATGTCACTACGGGAAATCTAAATAACACAGATTTCTGTTTTTTGTTTTTTCCTTTTGGTTAATTTTGTATTTATTTTTTCCTTTGTGTTCCTATCCTCCTTCTCTAACTTCCCTATTCTTCTATATTTGTTTTTTTGTTTTTGTTTCCTACTCTGTGAAGTGGCCGTATCAAGTACCTCGATATGTATCAGATTCTCCTCCACATGTCCCCACCCTTAGGTTTGGGAAAGAAATGTCCGCCAAGAGTCGCCTACAAGGTAGCCACGCCCTCTGCTTGACCTGTCTTCCCGTTGGCTTAACCTCCTGCCAATCTCTGTGCTCTGCAGTGTTCTCTTGTTTCTTTTGTTTGTTTTGCTAGCGCTCTGATCTTTTTGGTGTAGCCCCCCACCTCCCTCCCCCTCTTTCTTTGGGCATAGCTACTTTCTTTGGAGCAAGCTCAGCTGGTGTGGTGATGTCCACTAAAGGCAGAGAGAAACAGTAGACCATGAGATACATACAGTATCAACACTATGTGAACACTTGTTACTAAGCATTTTGTTACATTTACATTAGTAGGTGTTAAACTCTGAAAATATGGATAATAAATACATCATTAGATTTCATATAATCCATTCTCTGTCATTTAATACATCCAACACAGCAGACATGCACAGATTAATAATTGGAATAATCTGTATATGTTATTTTACAATGCATACAATAAGTAATATTAGACCAATCGAGCACTGTCCCCAGACAATTTCAATCATGTATCAATCAATATACAGTCTTATTTAAAAGGGGTTTAGTATTGCTCTCCCTCTCCCTTACCTTATTTTAGTCTATCCCCTGAGTTGTGTGCCTACTGAGGGTTTTTGTCTTGCCAGTGTGTGTGGCTTCTGTGTGTTTTACTCCCTCTGTTTCTGTCTCATTCGCTCTCATCCTGTCTTTCATCTCTACTTTCTCTCTATCGATGCGTGTTCCCATGTGTGGGTAGGTGTGTTTGTCTCACCCCTCCCCTCCTCTCCTCTCTCATTCTGACTTGGGTCAGCCTTACTTTTGCACTGCCTCTGATAGTAGGTGAATGCTTTTTGTGTTCAGGGGAGCTCAACTCTACCACAATAGCTTAAATATCAAACATAGTACTATGTGTGCATGTAGTGGTGTAGTTATCATCCCTTTGATAAGCAGTTCAGGTTATTTTGTGTGTGACACGTGATTTTTCTGTAGATGCTAGGTCTTAGTCCTCAAGATGTTATTGACTTGAGCAGGACTGATTCTTTTTATGATTGTTAGGAGGCAACCACAGTCGAGCTCCTGAGATCTTTGAGGCACTTCCATGGTTATGCCTTTTCTCACCATTATGCCTTTTCTCACCATTATTTTGATCAATGTCAGTCTTGCACCGGTGCACTTTGACCTGCAGCATAGTGCATACTGTAGCCAATAGCAGTGAATGTCAATGTTTAGTTTGTCTCCTTGTTGTACTAATTGAGAAAACGTTTTGTGTGCTGTAGTTAAATTATCCCGACCAAATCCTTAAACCTTCCATATGATTCATTTACAAGACCAAATCTGAAGAACAAACAATCACAACTTATTGTATTGTTGAAATAAAAGCATGGTAAAGCACTCAATATACTCTACATGAGTCCTCTGTGAATATTACCAGCAGCACACAGTCTGGTTTCTCCTGATTGGCCAATGGTCTGGCTGAAGTGTTAACAGTAAAAGTGTGTTCTAACCTTCCCCTCCGTCCACACACTCTCTCCAGCGGTTAGTCAAGATGAACATGCCCATCGCCGATGACAACACAGTCCACTTCACCTCTACACTCATGGCCCTGATCCGAACGGCCCTGGAGATCAAACTGGCCTCAGGTCAGACAGCTCTGTCCCCTATCTTTCCCTATTCTCTTCCCTTCTCCCTTGTCCCTTCTCTTCCCTTCTCCCCTGTCCCCTCTCTCTCCCTATCCTCTGCCCCCTCTCTCTCCCTCCTCCCTGTCCCCCTCCTCTGTTCCCTTTCCCTCCCTATCCTGTGCCCCCTCTTGCCTGTCCACTCACCCCTCTCTTTTCTCCCTCCCTATCCCTGCCCTGTCAGCTGCTGGGTGTCTGCTAAAATTCCACTGCCCAACACACTCTTGGAATGTGTGATACATGATAGGAGCGGTGCATACTGTGCCTCTGGAATCTATCCTTCACTTTTAATGAGGCCAACTTGATTAGATCCCTACAAATCATCTGGGGTAAATGATCAGCCGAAATTGTTGCAACCCCTATTACTAGCCTGTTCAACCTCTCTTTCGTATCATCTGAGATCTCCAAAGATTGGAAAGATGCCACGGTCATCCCCCCCTCTTCAAAGGGGGAGACACTCTAGACCCAAACTGTTATAGACCTATATCCATCCTGCCCTGCCTTTCTAAAATCTTCGAAAGCCAAGTTAACAAACAGATCACCGACCATTTCGAATCCCATCGTACCTTCTCTACTATGCAATCTGGTTTCCGAGCTGGTCATGGGTGCACCTCAGCCACGCTCAAGGCCCTAAATGATATCATAACCGCCATCGATAAAAGACAGTACTTTGCAGCAATCTTCATCGACCTGGCCAAGGATTTCGACTCTGTCAATCACCACATTCTTATCGGCAGACTCAACAGCCTTGGTTTCTCAAATGACTGCCTCGCCTGGTTCACCAACTACTTCTCAGACAGAGTTCAGTGTGTCAAATCGGAGGACCTGTTGTCCGGACCTTTGGCAGTCTCTATAGGTGTGCCACAGGGTGCAATTCTCGGGCCGACTCTTTTCTCTGTATATATCAATGATGTCGCTCTTGCTGCTGGTGATTCTATGATCCACCTCTACGCAGACAACACCATTTTGTATACATCTGGCCCTTCTTTGGACACTGTGTTAACAAACCTCCAAACGAGCTTCAATGCCATACAACACTCTTTCCGTGGCCTCCAACTGCTTTAAAATGCTAGTAAAACTAAATGCATCCTCTTCAACCTATTGCTTCCCGCACCCGCCCGCCCGACTAGCATCACTACTCTGGACGGTTCTGACTTAGAATATGTGGACAACTACAAATACTGTACCTAGGTGTCTGGTTAGACTGTAAACTCTCCTTCCAGACTCACATTAAGCATCTCCAATCAAAAATTGAATCTAGAATCGGCTTCCTATTTCGCAAACAAAGCCTCCTTCACTCATGCTGCCAAACATACCCTCGTAAAACTGACTATCCTACCAATCCTTGACTTCGGCGATGTCATTTACAAAATAGCTTCCAATACTCTACTCAGCAAACTGGATGTAGTCTATCACAGTGCCATCTGTTTTTTGCCACCAAAGCCCCATATACTACCCACCACTGCGACCTGTATGCTCTCCTCGGCTGGCCCTCGCTACATATTCGTCGCCAAACCCACTGGATTCAGGTCATCTATAAGTCTTTGCTGGTAAAGCCCCACCTTATCTCAGCTCACTGGTCACGATAACAACATCCACCCGTAGCACACGCTCCAGCAGGTATAGTTCACTGGTCATCCCCAAAGCCAACACCTCCTCCTTTGGCCGCCTTTCCTTCCAGTTCTTTGCTGCCAATGACTGGAACGAATTGCAAAAATCACTAAAGCTGGAGGCTTATATCTCCCTCTCTAACTTTAAGCATCACCTGTCAGAACAGCTTACCGATCACTGTACCTTTACACAGCCAATCTGTAAATATTCTGTAAATACAGCCAATCTGCTATTTATCTTTTTGCTCTTTTGCACCCCAGTATCTCTACTTGCACATCATCATCTGCACATCTATCACTCCAGTGTTAACGCTAAATTGTAATTATTTCTCCTCTATGGCCTATTTATTGCTTTACCTCCCTAATCTTCTACATTTGCACACACTGTACATATATTTTTTTATATTGTGTTATTGACTGTACGTTTGTTTATGTGTAAGTCTGTGTTGTTGTTTTTGTTGCACTGCTTTGCTTTATCTTGGCCAGGTCGCAGTTGTAAATGAGAACTTGTTCTCAACTGTCCTACCTGGTTAAATAAAGGTGAAATAAAAATAAAAGGCAATGCATTCTAACTCAAGCAAAAAACATGAGTTGTAAATGTTAAATGTAGCTTGTTGTCTTCACAGACAGACAGACAGACAGACAGACAGACAGACAGACAGACAGACAGACAGACAGACAGACGTTATGTCCCCTGGATGTGTAGCAGGTGCAAATGCTGCTTGTTTGTTGCTTACAGAGGGGTTTGCATTAGTAGATTTGGGTCCCATTTGGTCTCATTAGCCTACTCTGTGGTGGGCTTTGTGTTTAGGGCCTGCAGAGTGAGTACATTATGCTTTTCTCTAGCTTCACTGCTCACTGCCGCTTTTAATGACCTATTCTTTATTCTCTGTCTGCTTCACCTCCACAAAGACTCTAAAAACTCATGTTTAATTTCCTGTCTTTGTTGCTTGATGCTGTACTTGTTGAATTAGATCATTGTGTGTATTTGATGCTAGAAGATTCTATGTTCTCTTGTGATCTTCTCCTCAGGGATGGTTGCCCAGCGTCTCTCTGATGCTGAACTGAAGAAAGAGCTCTCACAGATTTGGCCAAGCCTCTCACAGAAGACTATGGATCTGTTGGTGACACCACACAAACGTAAGTACATCTGCATGGCAGTCCTCTCGGAACCTTGTCACTGATCCTTGTCCTTGTCACTGATATATTTCATCTTTACAAAAAGGATACTTGGAGTGTATCTTTTCATGCTACATCTTAAAGTGGCAAGCCCCAGACTCCTCACTCTGAAACAATATTACACATAGATTGCCATAACAACCATAACCCTTGCTCTTACTTTGTCATCAGCTAAGATTCTAGTCGTTGGCTTTGTCTCCACTGACATCTTGTGGCAGGATCTAAGTATCTCATCTGAGAACAATGATATTCTAGACAGATGCTCCTTCTCTCAAGCCTGGCATGCACCAAATTTCTTCAAACAGCTAAATCACTCTTTGTTACAAGTGATACCTTTGGCTTGACTGAATTGTATTGGAGATTAAGTGGCATCAAAGGGTTTGGATGAGACCAATAGAGATGGATGAGAAAGCAGTTTTCCTCACCCACTCCTTTCTGTCTCTCTTTCAGCCAATGAGCTTACTGTTGGGAAGGTGTATGCAGCCCTGATGATCTTTGACTACTACAAGCAGAACCGAGCCAAGAGGCTCAAGGAACAGCAACAGCAGCAGCAGCAACAGAATGCTACTGGCTCCCAGGTAGCGCGCGCACACACACACACACACACACACACACACACACACACACACACACACACACACACACACACACACACACACACACACACACACACGAGAGTCACAAATTCCCCCCCATGAAAATGTCCTGCCAAAACCAATATGCGGATTCAAGTTTTGATTGATTATATTCTGAAGGTAGAGACCTGGATCAATATTGTGCAGTATGTTCAGTATATCAGCATCCTGCCGTCTTTCATCCACAGGGGAAGGTTAGGGCTCTGTATAAACCAATGCTGCCCCTGACTCACAAGCAGGAAAAAGTGAAGGAGAAGGCCATGACCAACGTGGAGCCTCCCTGTGAGCTACTGCCTCAGCCTCAGTCTCAGGCCCTACCTACACCCAGTTCCACCCTGCTCAACAACGGAGGCACACTGTGAGTTCACTAACATACAGCCAGTGGCCATGTCTCTCTTGTCTTGGGATAAAACACTATAATACTTTATAATTGTAAAGCTTTTAACTTTAAAACAATCAGCTGATAGTTCTATGACTTCCTGGAAAACAGTGGCAAATGTAACTGAGTGGAGTGGACTATCCTGGCAAAAAGATAAAATAATAATAGAATGACAATAACATCTTCATCTGTTAATGTCTAATAATTCAGGCCAGGCCATGACGGCACCATGAAAGGATCATCCTCCTGGGTGTCAGAGAAGTCTAGAGAGGTCCACAGACCCAGGAATAAGACACCTGTCCGAGTGGGCCATTTTGAGGATGTCCCAAACCTAACCATCCCCCAGGTACTGTAGCCAGGCCAGACTGCCCACTACTTTGTTACACACACATGAACATCATGGCCTGCTACCTGCATTTTCTCTCCTGATGTATCTGTTCACAGTACTTTACTTGACTGGATGTACTTATCTCTGTGCAAGCATTTATTTGTGTGTGTGCATGCGTGCATTCGTGTATGTGTTCGTATGTGTGTGTTATGTCCCTCAGGAGTCAGTGGAGATGAGGAAGATGGACACCAGTTGCAGTACAGTGCCTGGTCCTGGGTCTGGACTGGAGAGCCAGGGAAGAGCTGTGTCCATGCCCCGCCTCAACGCAGAGCTGCAGGTACAGACACACCCTAACACACACACACATCATTTGTGAAGCACAGCAGATGCTCCATGCCATAACTAAACTCTCTTAGGGAAAGCATGGTTGCATGGTGTTTCTCATTGGCTATACTGGGGGTAGATTACTATGGTCAGGTGGCCATCTCTATGGGGGGGTTGAATTACATTCGATATTACTGCAGTATAACTGCTGGGGAAAAAATGTATCCTTCAATTCGTCCCAAGAAATATAATCAGCTCCTCATTTCCTGAGTGATATTGATGTTAATCGATTGTTGTGTTTAAGTGCATTCCTTTCAGGTTAGAATGGATGTGTGTTGATCCTACTTTTAGTGCACAGAAGAAGTCCTGGAGTATTTGATTAGAGTCTGGCAGACCGCCAACTATTTGTCCCGTATCATTTTTCCTCTCCTGCCAACTGATTATAGTGGCTCAAAATGGATGGGTGTAGAAAATGAGAGGGGTGATCCCCCATGCGTTCAGGGAGGAAGAGAGTAATCATGTTACTATAGGATAGAGAATGTAAAGAGGGATAAATGGGATGAGAGGAGAAGAGGATTGCCTCGTGACCTGTTGTGTAATTTTTCTCACCTCTTCTAAGGGCAGGAAATCCTTCAACAATACAATTAGAGATGGCCTTTCTGAGATGGCTTGCTATTGTTAGAGTGAAATGGGGAGGCATGTACCCTGAACTCTACCCTGAAACAGATGATGGATTTACCTCTGTCTCCGGCTTGGTTTTCCATCGCTTAATTACATTTTTCCCCTTCCTTTTTGGGGCAATGCCTCATTTCCCTCTCCCTGGCGATGCCAGCACAATCAGGGCCGTAAATCTCCCAGCATGCCTCCACCTCCTCAACATCCTCTTTGTGCACTAGTGATATGTGACACCCAGGGCAGACATGAACCCTCACATGAAGCCTCTTGAAGAGGGAAAATGCCCCTTGTTTCATTTTCAAAGAAGCCCAGTGAGAAGCTAAGCCCAAATCCTTTTAAACTGGAGTGCTGGATGATAAGAGGCTGTACTTGTTGATTTAGTGGTTTCAGCACCTTTTAATATGTATGAAACCCTTTTGATTCCCTAGAGGCAGCTCTGGCCGATAGACTTGCCCCACCTGGCTCTCTGCCAGGTCAGTAGCTTGGCTCACAAGAACAAAAGCTAAAGAGACAGATATGTTTTCTAGGATATTTTACTATTAATGGTCAAGGGGTTATTGAGTATCAAAAGACATAAAGACATGGGGGAGTTCTGTCTGCTTGCAATGGGTAATTCTGTCTTATTGCCAGGTGCTGAAACACACAATGAGATATCGCCTTCCTTTAAAAAGAGCATACTGAAAACCAAATTCCCTCAGTGGCCATTTAAACGTAATGATGTCATATTTACAAGCGGATCATTTATTTTTAATAAGCATGTTAAGACACCTGTCATTTTCCTGCTACTTCTCCTTTATTCTTCTCCTAACTGTTCAATGTCACCTCTCTCCGTCTACCCTCCTATTGTCTCCGGTCTCTCTGGCCTGATGCTTTCCCATGGACCTCACCTCTTCCTCCTCCTCCCCCACCTGTGCTGTGTGACAGAGGAGCAAGTCGCGCCACTCCCCGGGGACCCTGTTGGCAGTACGTAGCCCTGTCTCCTCTCCCTCATTATCTCCTCTGCACCTCCTCTACTTTGTTTGTTGATCCCAATGTACTAGTATGTGTTAAACTAGATTCTATTTAGTATTAACTGGCCACACAGGTGTGTAAAATGGTAGGTTCTGCAAGCATATGATTGTACAGTATGTCAGTGTTTGACACTAGGTAGGACATTAACAACCCAGTATACATGTGTGTTATATCATATACAATGTGGGGGATATACTGTGTGATTTTAGGATGAGAGTTAAGCTCACTGTAAAACTGTAAATCAAAGGTCTAGCCAGGTACAGTGTCTCGTCGAGGAGACTCTTCCTTTGATCCTTCGGTGGGGACTGTACAACACTAATTAAAACACAGCTGCTGATGCCAACCTGCTCTTAGATACCAAGCCCATGGAGTTTGTCAGTAGTAAACTAGTCATCTGATGGAGCTGTTTTGGAGAGAGAATGGTCTGCTGCTACAGGTGGAAACTTCTTCAGTTTCCTCTTTAATGCTCTTTTCCACAAGCAGGCATCTAAGACTTAGGGAAATTGGTAGTCGTGTCTATGATTTTACCAACAACAATCCAGGTAGGCTGCTATGTTTTTGAGGACAGTGAAAATGTGAGTAGTATCTTTTGCAGCAAGGCTCTGCAGGACAGATGTATCTCCACTAGGTGGAAATGGTGTTTCACAATGGAGTCAGAGAGCTGTAAAATACACCAGCGGAGGCTGGTGGGACGAGCTATAGGAGGACGGGCTCATTTTAATCCCTATTCCTTATGGACTAGTCAGTGATCCTTATTCCTCATGGACTAGTCAGTGATCCCTATTCCTGATGGACTAGTCAGTGATCCCTATTCCTCATGGACAAGTCAGTGATCCCCACCTATTCCTGTTGGTCCCACACAGCCAGTTCCTGACTGCAGCCCAATGAAACGCTCTGCGTCCACCCACGCCCCCCAGCGCCCCCAGGAGGTGAACCTGCATGAATACACCCTGGAGAGGCCCAGCACCCAAGAAAGGCCTCACCATCACCACCACCGCTGCCACCACCACCGAGAGAGGGACAAGAAGCAGCGGTCACTGGACAGGACGCCAAGCACCATTGGTTAGTGCACAGACACACACTATAAACACATCATGTTTTTAATGTGCAATTACAGGGATCTCTTTGTCATTGAAGTTACAGGGTGTTACAGGGTGTTACATGGTGTTATATGTTATACGAATGGTGCCAATACCCTGATTACAACATGTGGGCATTTAACCATAAAGAACTGCAGCCCACTGTTCCCCCAGTGTTACTAGAATGTATAGCCCTCTCTGCCTCTCTTCCTCACTGCCGTACTGCCTCTCTTCCTCACTGCCTCACGGCCTCTTTTCCTCTCTTCCTCACTGCTTCTCTTCCTCACTGCCTTGCTGCCTCTCTTCCTCACTGCCTTGCTGCCTCTCTTCCTCACTGCCTTGCTGCCTCTCTTCCTCACTGCCTTGCTGCCTCTCTTCCTTGCTGCCTCTCTTCCTCACTGCCTTGCTGCCTCTTCCTCACTGTCTCGCTGCCTTACTGCCTCTCTTCCTTGCTGCCTCGCTGCCTTACGGTCTCACTGCCTCGCTGCCTCACTGCCTTCCATCCAGTAAGAGTGTGAGAAGCAGACCACAACCCAGCTGGCTGGGGTTCATCTGTTATAGAGATCAGCACCATGCTCAATGGAGGCATCGTTCAGGCCTGGGTGTTACAGTGGAGCTCTGCAGCTGATCTTTATTACACAGATAAAAGGGACTGACAGACCAAAGGCTACCCAATGACCTGCTAATTTATGGGCACCTCTTGTCTCAGCAGGGCAATGCTGAGGAGAGGATCATTTTTAGGGAAGAAAAGCCTGCTAGTAGTCTGTCCTTTGTACGCGTTTAAGAATCTTCTGTTTCAGAGTGAGGTAAAGAATGGGTGCAATCAGCTGTTGAATTGTGAATTCAGAGGTGGAGAGGGTTTAGGGTTGGGTTAGGTTGAGGCCAGGATTGAACATAGGCTAGGGTTGGAGTTAGGATTAGGCCAAGATTGGGGTAATGCTAAGATTAGGATTGGGCTAGGTTTGACCACATCCAACCCACATCCAAGCCTAACCCTAGTCTCAACCACAACTTCAACCCTAACTCTAGCTTCATGTCAACATCCCGGTTCAATCTTAACCCTGGCCTAACATTAACCCTGGTTTGTATTTCCACTAAGGTGCACCAGGAGACCCGGCTGCAGAGCCCTCGTCTAGAGACAGAGTGCAGGACCGCGGCCGCTCCCATGAGAGGAAGAACCACTCGACGGCGGGGGAGAAGCAGCGCTACTACTCTTGCGATCGCTACAGCAGCAGGGAACACTGCCACACCACCAAGTCTGCGACCACCAGCTGTGCCACCTCCCCCAGTGAGGTGCAGGAACCCAGCATCAACAAGCAGGTGGGAGGGCATGGACAGGGTAGGATAGGATATGGGCAGGGCAGGAAAGAGTATGGGTCTGGCAGCGTGGGGCATGGTATGATATGGACAGGGCATGGAAAGGAATCAGGGTATGCAATGAATAATACACACACTAGACATTATCAGTAAGTTTATGTCTGTCTGATTTAGTACAGCACAGTGTATATTGTGTGCAACGTTCTTAGTGATGATCTGTCTGCTCTCTGTTTCTGTCTCCACTGAAACTCAACTTTCTCTTCTTTCTGCCCTTTAGTGCAACCACTCATGGCCTTTCAATTCTCTTTCCACTCTTCTTCTTCTTCACCATTTTCTGTCCATTTTGTCTGTCTTCTCCTATCTTTTTCCTCCCATCAATGACTGTCCTGTCCTTTCATCTCTCTGGCCTTCCTGGTTGTTTTGTCTGTCCTTTCCCACTATGCTCTCTCTCCTCACCATCTCTCCTCTTCCCTTTGTTCTGGTGACCCTGTCCTCCTGTCACCTCCTCTCCTGTGCGGTCTCATCTTTTTTATTGTTTCAAATTGATTTGTCCAATTTTCATCTAGGGTAGTGGTTCGGTTAGAGGCAGCCCAGTGATGTTGACCTCAGGGGCTATCACACCTAGCCGTGGACGCAGGCAGCTCCCACAGACCCCCCTGACCCCCCGCCCCGGGGTGACGTTCAAGACCGCAAACTCCTCCCCTGTGCACTTTGTGTCTGCCCAGTGTGGCAGCGGCATGCCCACCCTGAGTCCTGGCCGGCTGAGCCGTGGGCTGTCTGAGCACAACGCCCTGCTGCATAGTGGCACCTATCACATCCCCTCCCCCATCACCCGCATCAGCTCTGAGCCCTTCCTGGGCTACAGTCACAATGACCCCCAGGGCCAGGGTAGCCCGTACTGCAACCTCCGGGATGAGCTGCTGAGCCCTTATGCTGCCAGAGCACGCTCCCCTCGGACTCCACGTCCTCAAATGAGGCCGGGGGCCCTCCACCTGCCTCCGCCACCCCAGCAGAGACGTGCGGTGCCCAACGGATACCACTTTAACTTTGGTGGTAATGGCAACGCCAGCCTGGGCTCTGGCTCTGGTGCCAGGCCACCCAGGTACTATCGCGAGGCAGAGGAGGATGAATGGTGCTAGCATGGCTTTGAACAGATGTTTTTAATGCATTTTGAGGAATCGTGATGAGTTTTATCATCTTTTTTGAAGGCTTTAGTTTACACTGTTGCTGTATGATAAGCTAATTATGGGAAAAAAATCATGGAGGGTTGGAATTCATTTGAATGTGAACAAAGCAGCAGCATTTTTAGGACCTGGATGAACATGAAAGTGGATGTGGATTCGGTGAATTGTTGGTAATTCAGTTGGATCTGACCAACTGTAAGGTGTCTTATGCACTGAAGACAATGGCATTTTTCATTGAGGGTACTTTTGCTTTGCTTCTTTATCAAATGTAATTATTTTTCAGTCTTGATAGTGGCCCAGATAGTGGCATAAGAAACCCTCCTACAGGTACACAAAGTAGAGATGGGTGAGCAGCAGCCCTCTTTGCTGTCTCTGCGATGAGCAGAGTGATCGGCTCAATGGAAAGTCCCATTACAATACCTAGACACTGTTAAGCACGTGTAATAACACATTATTAGGAAATACTTATTGAAACTTCCCTAAGAAACACACTGGAAAATATCCCAAACAGATGTTGCTTTGCTTTGGGACTCTTAGCATTCGATAATATAAAGGGATTTACAGTAGCCCAATCCATGATATGGCATTCCCTTCCTGTCAGAAGATACATCCTGATAGAGCAGAGGGATCGATGCTGTCATTCCAGACAATGATTGTTGATTTGCTGCTGTTTAACCATCAAACTTCACTACCACTACTAGAGAGAAATTAGGAATGGAAATGAAATGTTATTTGTTTTATATAAAACTATTGTAGATGTTATCTTTTCACTGTCTGCATTTTTTGTATGATGTAAAAACCCCTTTGTTTATGTAAATTGCTTGCAGTTTGTCATAATTTCAGGTCTGTTTCTTACATACTCTCTGCTTCCAATGTTTAATACAAAGTGCCTATCCTTTTTAGATATACTGTAGTAAAGATGCAAAGTCAACCGTTTTTGGAAAGCGTCAACACTTAAGTAGTTTGTTCAAATGGCTAGTTCTGCAGGAGAACAAGATGTACAGCCAGCCTTATCTGAGAAACGCTAACTTTTATTTGAGAAAAAAATGACATTTGAATGGAAATGACTAATTACCTTATGATTGCTGATATTTTTCTTGTTTAATTGTCTTTTTGGTAAATAATTTAATCAATTTGAGGGGTACAATGAAAGCTAGTGCAAAAGCATATATCACGAACACTTAACAAACATGCATTAACTGCATTAGTAGCATATCAGTTCAGTTAGGAAGACATTATCAGAGTAACACAACTGCATGTTTAAATCATAAACCTGGTTGACAACAGTTATGAAGATGTAGTAGTGTATATTTATTCTCCTTGTGAGGATACTCAACTGCGATAGCATTGCAACCTCTGTATTGCCTTCTGTTTCAATGTTAGAACTGCGGACTTAGTAAAGAACATAAGGAATCTGATGATAACAAACAGTGTGCACTTTTTGGATGGATGTGCTTGAGAAGCAAAGATTAATACAGATCCCTGATGAGAGAGTGTGTTGAGTTGGGGCCCTAGCACCAGCACACCGGACCCCTCTGTCTCTCAATTGGCTCAGACCCCTCTGTGGTAAGGTTTAAGTCTCCCTATTGGCTCGGACCCACGTGACTAAGATCTGCCCCCCGATCTAAGCTTCCATTTTTAAGAAGAGCATTTCCCAGCTGTCAGATTATAATATAAATCTGGTTCACACCTTCTATCTTTCTATCTACCCATCCCATGATAACCGCTGATGTTGATGGTTCACATCTGCCTCTAAAAAGCTAAAAATATTATACATGGACAGTAATATGTATACATGGACAGTAATATAATATCATGGAAAATGTTGCCCTGGGATGGTTGATCTAATTTTTGGATAGCTAAAAGATTCTGCTCTTTTCTATTCTACAGTACATTGGGGGTGGAATGTAGCAAGGTATGCTGTATTAAGGATGCACTACTCCAGTGAAGGTGTTGCTCAATTACTGATAGTAGCGGAGATACTGTAGGTTGGACCAGGTGTTGCCATGACCACACACTCGTCTGGGTTCTGTACTGCATATTTCCCAGAAGCAGGGTTTTGATGACAGGGAAAGTAGGGCTATGCAACAAGACACTAAGGTCATGTACTTCATCCATTCTGTAGCTTTACGTGCAGAGATCTCCAGATTCATTCTTCAGCATGATTGTGACCAAATGTTTTATATAAAAAGTTTTTTTTTATCATTATAAAAATGTATTTAAAAATGCATTAGGCACACCGAGTAAAGCGGAAATTCATAAAGTATTTAGAAATACAGCAACTTCTATATATTTGCATGCATACAATTTGCCCATTTTGATGATGTCAAGAGGTAAACCTGTGTCTTAAAAAGGAAGTAAACAATGTTATGTTTATTTCTATCTGTTCCGTGTCAGGTCACCTGAGAGGGGTGATCGCTTCAGAGGAGGGTGTTCAGAAATATTGAATAAACTGTAATGGTTTTATTTTGTATAAGACAGGAACAAATTCTCCACATTATTGTACAGATACATTAATTGATTACCCCTTGACATGTTGCCATGGCGGGTCAAAAACATACATATACTATCAGTCTCTTCCTTCATCTCTGTGGCCTCTGTATTATTTATTTCAGAAGAAACATATCCACACCCTAGTCTCTAACAGTTGGTTGCCAAACATTGAACTGTTCCTATTTCTTGTTCTGCAAACCAACTGCAGTGTACATGTGGCTTCTGGAGAAAATAATGTTTGCATGTTCTGACAATGTATGTGCATGTAAATCTTAGTACTTTTTGATACCATCTGTTCATTTCTTGTTCATTTTTACTGATCTTTGATATAAACTGTGGGGTTTGTTGAAAAAAAAACTTTATATAAAAACAGTATTGAACAATGTTGATAGTTCCAGCCATGCAACAGAGCTGGGACATTATTTGGGTCTTGAAAGTGAGTTGTTTGTTGCCTGATTATGTTTATTGGCCAGACTTAGAATTCTGAAGTTGTTTCTACATTTACATTTTGTATGCAACCAAGTTCCTTGAATAAAAAAATCATATGAAACAAACATGCTTCAATATGTATTATAGCTGGAATATGTTTTATTTATGAAATAAGCAGACAATGACCAGTTGATGTTTAGGATGGATGGGTGAAGGTGTATCTTCTGTAGGTGTCAACGGCGCAATGTCATTGGTCTACAGCCTACAATGGGCGGAGACATTTCCCAAAATACACAAGGTTCAACATCCTGGTGATGCTCGAGTCGCGGGAAACAGTTGAAGCATCAACTATCTCGAGCCTGCCTAAAACAAGACAGCACTTTACCAACAAACATACCTCCGTTTTTTTCCGATGTAAAGTAATATTGACAACCTAACATATAGAGGAGTCTTTCCACAAAGATATTTGAATTAATGATAATGTTTTGTTACTTTTGTTGTCATTGCTGTTGTGTATCTAAACAGAACAAGAGCTATGTTATATCCGATAGAATTGATGATATCATTAGTGGCTATTTACTCTCTTGAAGCCGCTATTGATGATTTTGAAAGGGATATGGGCTCGGAGAATCTTGGGAAAGGTAAGACAGAGCACATCAATGTATCACACACGTACTTTGTATCGTTCTTCTTTGATGTTATTTCTCCATCTAAAACGTTCATATGAATTTGGTATTGGCAAATGTGTTGTCTCAACAGGTGTCTGAAAAAACGAATCTCTCTTGCAATATTTTCTATGATAGAATGAAACATTTTAGACAGTTGCTGCACTGTTCTAACTCAACTGCTAATATTACGAACTGAAGTAGCCCATATTTCTGTACCCCAGTCTGTTTAGACAATGATATTCACGATGCAGTAATACCATACTCAGCCACTTGGAGCAGCTGTTGATCGTTTTTAGTAAACTACATTGTCACCACAAACAAGCATGTATTACAGTTATAGCGTAATAATAGTTTATATCATTTTGAGGCAAGATGGGAATAATGTGTTTTACTCTGGAAATTCTGCTTAGTTCTAAAACATTCTCTGCTCTATCATTGAGGGAAAGAGGCTCAGGTAGGCACCACTAGGCAGGCAGGTTGAGTTGATTAACCTCCATTATAAACTGGATTGCATTGTGCCTACGAAAAACCCTTAGCCGTGGTATATTGCCCATATACCACACTCCCTCGGGCCTTATTGCTTAATTATACAATGGGTGGGTCTAATCCTGGATGATGATTGGTTAAAACCGCATTCCAGCCGATGTCTGTTCCATAAGTTACCACCGGCTAAAACTATGACGTTGAAATGCCTATTTACTCTATTCCATCTGACTGCCCAATCCACTGACTCATCAGCCCAGCCAAGCAATTTATAAACTTGATCTCCACTATAAAAGCATCTAGACATTGTCTCCCATGTCTTTTAGATTAGCATTTGGTTTTCAACAATGGAGATTTGTATAAACCTTGCTGTCTGTTTCTCCAACATTTGCAACATTGTTACAATATTGAAATTCGTTCTCCAGCTGTCCCTTAGTAATGAACATGTCGGGATGAGACACACAGGCAGACAACTTTTCTCAGCCAGTTGAAATCATGAATCAGCTGGCATAATTTTTAAGGATATATACAAAGAAATGTCAATAGAAAACAGGTTAAACGAAATGCAGATAGTTTGCAGTTTTTCCAGCTTCAGTTTGAAGCGATTGTGTTAGCTGTGTTGTTGGCTAGCTCCTCTGATGCGAGAGCACATTTCTATGCTAGGGGAAATCACGCATCATTAACTCATTGTTATGGATGTATCCAAATAAATGTCACTAGAAAACAGCTTAAACAAACACAAATGGAGCTACTTTTCTGTTATTCTGGCTGCACTGTTTGACATGCCTGAAAGGTTAGCTGTAGTTGGCTAGCTAGCAATCAAGGTTTAAGAACGTTGCCAGCCAATATGGCAGTGAAACATTTAGAACGAACGAACGTCCATAGATACAGGACAAAAAGACTTAACAACTGGGTCACGTCTCTGGCAACCAAACCGATAGAACAAACAACCAGCCAGCTTGGGTAGCAACCTTAGATTTGTGTCGGGATTATATCTCGTGAAATGATGAAATAGTATGAATAAATTCATCAAAATAATTACGTTTTTTATGAAAATATGTCAATTGTTATTTGAATATGTTGGTAACACTGTTTAAAATTGATAATGCCCTCGAAGCCGGTGTTTGGGAGATATATTGGCACGGTTTGCCACACCCATGCAAGTATATCCTCCAAACACCGGCTACTCGGGCATTATCACTTAATTATCTGCTGTACCTGTGAAAATCAATAAGTATAGAATTTGGTTCATATAGGCTACATAATATGCATAGTAGCCTCAGACAGTAAACACAGAGTTAAGTAATTACCATAATTTCCCATACAATGTCACCACCTCATTCCAACATTCCATAATATCTGCTCTTATACAACGCTGTCCATATGTGAAGGGAAAATATGCTGATAATGTTTTCTAATAGTGCTTGTGTTACCATAAGATCTCATGAGCCACATTTCATCCAGCTGCTCCCAGTGCAGCTCTGCGAGTGAACAGGCCCACAGGCTCAGGGTCAGAATTGATTGGTCTGGCCTGGGAGAGCCAGTTACAGACTGGACTGTATGAGAATGAGGGAGGAACGGAATAATTTTGTGTCATTCTGAGAACCCCTTCCCATCTACTATGACCTGTACATAATCCCATAGTGATGTTGGTCACCAAAGGGAAAGACCTGAAGTGTCTCGTTCTGCTCAGTCATTTATGTAGGGTGTTTCCAGTTGAGTTGGTGTGTTCAAAACTCCTTCATGAAGTCTGGTTCTGCCTCTTGGCAACCATGTTGGTTCATTGAATAGAGCAAGGGGCGGCTGCCCACATTGTTACAAGAGGGTCCCTTGGGTTAGGTTGGATTGCAGAGCCCAAGCCCACTTAGCACACTGTTGCTTGAGCAGCTTTTTCTGTGAATAGACTTTCAATTAGCCTATGTAAAGATACTGGTTCCAGTATCTCTAAAGAAAGCTCTATTGCAGGATATCGACCATAACCTTATTTAAATGTATTTATTCACATTTGAGTGATAATTATTGTGCTAAAAAAATGTCAATATCCATGAGGTAACAGCTCCATAAATATGTTTTTCTAATCTATCTGTTACTAAGGCTTTGATATGTGACAGCGGAACAAAGTAATTCCAATGACTAACCATGTAAATTATGGTATGTAATGTCATGTTTTAATTGTATAATTAACTGTCTTGGACAGGAACGGGATCTGTTTGCTCTCTGTTCCTATATCGTGTCATTGAGTGCAGATCAAAGCGTCTGTGCTGTCTGGGTCTGAGGGGCACCACTCCAAAGCCAGACTACTGAAGCCTGAATGCCAGACATACAGACAGTAATTAATGTTATCCTGGTTTGATAACCATAACTATGTGTCCAGGGGAGAATAACATCTGCCTGCTGATTGTGTGTCTGGACAGCATTACATAGGCCAGGCCAGGGGCACCTGGTGGAACTATGGCTGAGAATATTATAGAAACTTGACGTTCAGGGGAAACATGAAAACATGATTTTCTGAGCGATTGTCAGATTGAGTCAAAATAATTATGTAATAAGTTTGGGAGGGATACCCATGCTAGACATGCAGGTTGGTATTTATTGTTATGAATCTTGCCTTGTAGGCAGCTCTACGGAGTGGTCACTAACTGGCACAGCCACAAAGTCATACAATCAGATTTGAAACCTAACCCTAGCCTTAACCCTAACCTTAACCACACTGCTAACCTTAATGCCTAACCCTAACCTTAAATTAAGACCAAAAAGCACATTTTTGTTTTCATGACTTTACGATATAGACAATCTTGACTTTGCAGCTGGCCCATTTAGAATAAATCACTCAGTTCTGCCTCCAGGGCAAGCAAGATTCATGACAATAAAAGCCAACCTGCGTTAGACATGCTGGACAAAATAATTAATTTTTCAGGTTGCTCAGTTTGGAAACCAACAGTGGTGGCTAGAAAACCCTCTGAAATGTCAGAAATGTCCTCACAATTTTAGAAGGCCATGTTGAATTATGATATTGTTATGCGTGGTTAAGTACTGTATTGGGAGTTGCAGCTAAAACTTTACAGTATTTGGCTTTAGCCATCCAGCTGTCCCAATGTCATCTCTTGTGAGTTATCATCATGCCTGTCTGCTTAGGTGGCCTATTTGGTGAGGTGATTGCTAAAGAATTTTAAGTAGGCAGGATAATTGCAGTTCTGCTGTTGGCAGAAATCTACAAACTTTGTTATGCTGTGGCTTGAATAAATGCTCACTGTCATCTGTGTGAATTTTAATCATGGGTCAGGAACTCAAGGCAGTATTTAGATTAATTAACCTTGCTCATGTATATATTTTTTTCACCTTTATTTAACCAGGTAGGCCAGTTGATAACAAGTTCTCATTTACAACTGCGACCTGGCCAAGATAAAGCAAAGCAGTGCGACAAAAAACAACAACACAGAGTTACACATTGGATAAACAAAGGTACAGTCAATAACAATAGAAAAATCTATATACAGTGTGTGCAAATGGGGTAAGGACGTAAGGCAATAAATATGCCATAGTAGCGAAGTAATTCCAATTTAGAAAATTAACACTGGAAAAGCATTCCAAGTTCTTATTTACGCTTACACACAATGGCTCTGCGGTGGGTAGTAACCATCTTACGGGCTCCTCTTGACCAATTCTGTGTTTTTTTTATGCTGATCTCAACTTTGTTTGGTACATAATGTCTCTGCTATCATTTCCTATAACCGTAACCAGCTTCTGGACATCAGAACAGAATTAACAAACCTTGATTTGGATTAACATGTCTACTTCAACGAGTCGGCATATCTGGACGTTCTGCTTACTCCGGACTAGGCCTTAATCCCGGGATGTGAAAGAAAAAGTGGCGGCGAAAGAGAGGCAGGCAAGGCAGCATCCTGATGAAACTATTGCCCTCTGCTCTATTAGCAAATGTGCAGTCACTGGAGAACAAACTGGATGAGATTTGTTCGAGACTATCCTATCAACAAGACCTGAAAAACTGTAATATTCTATGTTTCTTAGAGTCGTGGCTGAACCAGGACATGGATAATATACACTGAGTGTACAAAACATTAAGAACACCTTCCTAATATTGACTTGTACCCCACCTCCTGTCTCCTCCCTTACTTTCTCCCCCTTTTACTTCCCTCTTCCATTTGTGCAGTAATGCTTCAATTAGTTGGTTCTAATTTTAAGTAGAGCAAATATTTCCATATACTGTATGTTTGTTAGCTGCATGTGTGACATAACTCCACCAGCCCTATTTATGACATAATTTACAAAGATTATATCGTTTTTTTTAATCAATTAGTAAATTTGAGTTTAACCATAATAGTTGTTTAATATGTGTTCTGTCTTTTCTGGTGGATTGAACTGAAATTGCAACCAAATTCTATGGCTTGTTTTAAAAATAGCAATATTTTGGAGATTATTTAATTTTCAAATAACCAGAAAGAGGTTTTAATCTGAATAAAGGGAAAAATGACTTTCTTTAATCTCTTTGAGCTAGGGGGCAGTATTTGACGTCCAGATGAAAAGCGTGCCCAAAGTAAACTGCCTGTTACTCAGGCCCAGAAGCTAGGATATGCATATAATTGGTAGATTTGGATAGGAAACACTCTAAAGTTTCTGAAACTGTTACAAATAATGTCTGTGAGTATAACAGAACTGATATGGCAGGCGTAACCCAGAGGACAAACCATTAAAAAAAAAAGTTTCAGCCTACCACTGTTTCCAATGGCTGTCATGTTTATTATGAGGCGAAATCCTCCCATAGTGCAGTTCCTAGGGCTTCCACTAGAAGTCAACAGTCTTTAGAAATTGTTTCAGGCTTGTTTTTGGAACAATTTGCTAGAATTTGTAGTTTTTCTAAGTGGCTCCCATTTTGGCTGTAGTGTTTTCATGCGTGTGGATGAGAGTGCGTTCTTTGTTGTTTATCTCCGGTAAAGTTAATAACGATTCTCCGTCTTAAATTTGATCGTTTATTTACCTATTAGGGTACCTGAAGTTTGATTATAAACGTTGTTTGACTTGTTTGGAGAAGTTTATTGGTAACGTTTGGGATTCATTTTGTATGCATTTTGAAGGAGGGAAACCGGTGGATTATTGAATGAAGCGCGCCAGCTAAACTGAGTTTTTGGGGATATAAAGAAGGAATATATCAAACAAAATGGCCATTTGTGATGTAGCTGGGACCTTTTGGAGTGCCAACAGAAGAAGATCTTCAAAGGTAAGACATTTATTATATCGCTATTTCTGACTTTCGTGGCGCACCTGCCTGGTTGAAAAATGTTTTTCATGCTTTTGTATGCGGGGCGCTGTCCTCAGATAATGGTGTGCTTTCGCCGTAAAGCCTTTTTGAAATCGGACACAGCGGCTGGATTAACAAGAAGTTAAGCTTTATTTTGATGTATGACACTTGTATATTCATGAATGTTAAATATTTCTATTTCTGTCATTTGAATTTCGCGCTCTGCAATTTCACCGGATGTTGTCGAGGTGGGTTGCTAGCGGAACGCTTGCGCCAGAAAGGTTTTAACATTGGGTGAGACATTCTTACTAATCTGCTAGAGAACAATTTTGGATTTAAGTATAACTTTTGTAAGACTGAAAACTTTAGTGAGAGGTCTAAAAACAAGCTGCTATGTGTAGACAAGGCCAAAAGCAAATAGGTAAACTGGGAAATGACTAAACAGTTAATCAGGGTGATTTTTCCACAAATAGACAGGTATTTTCCTTTCCATGGTAGCAAGTTCTTATCTATTTTTGCTAACTTTCTATTGAAGGAAAAAGGAAACCGCACACTGCTCTTGATAGATTCACTGATATTTAATAAGCTTACGTATCGGCGTCACGGCATTCGTCAGAGCTAACTTTCTATTAAAAATGTATTGTAATGAGATAATTTCTTTCGGGATATGTCCACTTCACTGTCAGACCATTTTATTGATAAACTACACAATAATATAGTACACTTATCATAATTTAGTTGTAATCAAGAGGTTAGAACAATTATCTAGATCCTCTATGAGGCTGTGGAGGGATCCAAATTGTGTATTTTTAAAAAACAGTAATCATCAGCGTACAATGCCATCTTTATTTTTAACCCCTGGATTTCTAGCACCTTGATATTATTTTTTGGATCTGATCTTAATAGCTAACATTTTGATAATAAATAGATATGCTGATAGTGGACAACCTTGTTTTACACCTCTTGACAGTTTAATACTTTCTGAGAAGTAGCCATTATTTACTACTTTACTCCTAGGATTACTATACATAACTTTAACCCAGTGTATAAGAGATTCTCCAAAATGGAAATATTCCAGGTATTTATATATAAATTCCAGTCGTACTTTATCAAAAGCCTTTTCAACGTCAGGTATGAATATCAGGCCTGGGTTCCCAGAGTTTTCATTGTGTTCTATTGTTTCCAGTACTTGTCTTATATTATCTTCAAATTATCGTCCATGTAGAAAACCTGTCTGATTAGGATGAATAATATCCGACAATACCTTTTTAATTCCTTGCGCTATGCATTTTGCTAGAATTTTGGCATCACAACACTGAAGTGTAAGGGGCCTCCATTTTTAATGGACTGGATGTTTATATTTACCACTTGGGTCCTCTTTCAGTAATAATGAAATCAGACCTTTTTTTGAGTATCTGCTAATCTACCATTTTTATAGGAGTGGTTAAAACCTGCTAATAACGGTCGTCTGAGTACATCTAAAAGGTTTGGTATACCTCAATTGGTATCCCATCCAGCCCTGGTTTTCCCAGACTTAAAGGCTCTATTTGCATCAAGAAGTTCCTCCTCTGTAATTTGGGCTTCACATTAGTCTTTCTGTACAGCTGTTCATTGTATTATTAATGATGATTTATTAATAGAAAATAAATTCTTACAATTAACTTTGGTTAGTGAAGATAGAGGAGAAACGAAACATGTGCTTAAAGTTCTTTGCTTCCTCTTTCAAAATATATTTTGGTGAATCATGGGTGACTCTGTCTTTAGTAACAAGTTTCAGTAAATTATTTTTGGTGGCATTTTCTATGTTGAAGATAAAAACAATAATTGACTGCATTTTTCCCCATATTCCATCCAGTTCGCTTTATTATTATTTTTCACTCCTGCACTGACTCAATTCTATGCACACACATTGGACTCTACCCACACACTCTCACATACTTACAATGACACCCCAACGGATGAATATACATACTCCCACACACACATAACACGCGCACACATGCATACTGACGCCACACACACACACACTCACCAAATACACTGCTGCTACTGTCTATTATCTATCCTGTTGCCTAGTCACTTTACCCCTACCTATATGTACATAGTACCCCTGCACATAAACTCAGTACTGGTACTCCCTGTATGTAGCCATGTTATTTTTACTCGTTATTGTTATTCGTTATTCACTGTGTATTTATTCCTTATGTCACTATTTCTACTCTGCGTTGTTGGAAAAGGACCCGTAAGTAAGCATTTCACTCTTAGTCTACACCTGTTGTTTTCGAAGCATGTAACAAATGCAATTTGATTTGATTTGATTGACTTGACTATATCTTTACTTCACTTTCAACTGACCTCCATAGCCAGCCCTCTCTACAGGGCCACATTTGGTTTGTGTGGGTTTGTTACTTAAATCCTCCCTAACCTGAATTCTATCGCTGTCTCCTGGTCTGGTGGTCTGGGTCCTGACATCAGCGACCTGGCTCTCCAAACACCAGTCAGAACTGTGAAAAGCTCCACTAAGAGCTGCAGTGTCTTTTCAATTATGGACCGACGGTTCGGGCCAGGGGTATCCAAGAACAACAGTTGGCTGAGCTGAGGTGCTGAATGGATTTATCCTGGCAGGAGTCAGACAGGGGCTGGCCTGTTGGAGACTAAGGGAGATCTGTTGTGGTTAATAACAATCACTGACTTTCCTTGGCACCATTAGCTAGCTCATGGGAAACCCGAAATTCCAAGTAGGCCATTTCATTTTCTACCTTGATTTCAGATGCAGCAATTTATAATTGATCACAAATTGGTTTAGGCAGACAGAAATGACATACATTATACTATCATGATCTGCCTGCCTTGTTGCTCTGAATATACCATTTTGCATTATTTCATATTCACAACACACCAACCCCTACCCAAAACGTTTATTGACCTCTATGATGTCTATCCAGATTAAAATTAACACGACATTATTCTCAAATGTATAAAGGGGGCATATGTCAGTCTGGATTTCCTTTATAGATGCCAAATGCAGAGTATTGCTTTACTTTGCAAACACACTTGGTGGATTTGGCTGCAACAGCACTGACATTCAGACCTAGGCCTACCTCCTTGCTTTGAGAACACACAGGGCTAGTGTTCCCTCAATTATTGTTTAAACTCACAGATGAGCCCCCCCCCCCCCCCCCCCCACACACACCATTTATGATGTATACTCCACCTACAGTGAGGAGACCATTGAAATGTTTCAAGTTAAACCTGCATCTCATGACCGCAATGTAAAACTCTTGTTAAAATATTTTTGTCCAACTGCAGCAACTAGAAAGGAGCAGCTCAGTAGCTCTCAGGCTCACTCAGATGTAGTTATTGTCTGTGATGCGCAGTGCAATGTACTTTAAGAATGATGGATTTCCTCCTGATGGTTTTCAAGTGCACAGTGCCATGGCTGTCTGGCTCCGCCAGGGCAGGTTCTACACAGCTGGAGCCCTGGCATACTGAAGGCATGCTGTAATGTCATGTTGTGGCAGTCTGCCCCCCTAGACGCTGTCAGCCCCTGAGTAGGACGGGGCAACACAATGCACAAGGCCGGCCCTGGGGGGTCAGCACGGAAATCATGTGTCAACATCAGAGGTCAAGTCCTATAAAAATCTACAAAGTACTTACTTGACAGACTTTATGCCAGCTCCATTGGTGGGATGCTTGTGCTTTGTGCTTGTAACAGTGAACTATGAAAGACTATTTGGGTACATGTCATAAAATACTAGGCCTATAAAAGGCATTTTTTGTGAAATCCATCTCAACGGAAATGTTAAGAAACCAGTAAAACGTGATCAGTGGCTATGATTTGTAAAAAGGTTTAATAGTAAAACATGATTAGTGGCTATGATTTGTAAAAAGGTATAATATTATCTACTGACTTGTGTAGTAGGCTAGTCTCTTGAGGCAGCCTTAAAGATACACTATGCAGAAATCTCTCTGCCATTTCCTGGTTGCTAAAATTACAACAGTTTGCCTAATTTCAGTTTATGTGACAAAACAATCAAGTAGAGTGTAGAGAATCATTGTACCATCTAAACATCTGTGAAATATATTTTCCATAACCAAATATATTATATTTTCAGCTGTTTAATGCTGGTGTACAAAACCGAAAATAAAAGACGCAAAAACAAAACTTAAGAACGGGAAGATTAGAAATAGTGCACATAGAACAGATCTACCACTTCTTAGACTTGCTTTCAATGAGAATGATAGATCTAGAACACACATTTCTATGTGAATTTAGACCGGTCGCCCAAAAAGTTACATATTATAGCTTTAACATTAAAAGTAGGTGATTTTGTTCTGGGTGCCGATATGAATACAGTCAAATCCAAAATGATTGTCACCCTTGATTAAGAGGAGCAAAATAATCTATATTTTCCAAAAAATGGGACAATTATATTATTTTATACTAATACAATTGCTCAGAGAAAGAGATTTTGTTTAACTAGTTTAAAAAAATCTCAAAAGGTAAGTGTCTAACTTATTGGCACTCCTAAAGATAAAATCTAACAACATTTCATTTGCATTCATATTAGCTTAAGGAACTGTATTGTGCCCTATCATGGCTTCCTATAGAAATGAGGTAACAGGCAGGTAAAAATCCATTTGTCATTCATCACCCTGGGGAAAGGCAAAGAACTCACAAATGATAAATGGTTTTTGACTTTCATAAATTAGACAATGGATACAAAAAACAAATAAACCTCAACACTATTAGAGCAACAATTAAGAAGTTTAAAACCACTGCAAAAGTGGTAAACTTGCCTGGAAGAAGACCCACGTTTATCTTGTCCCCACACACCGTGAGAAAGATGGTTTGGGAGGCAAAGAAAAGAACAAGGGGCCACAGTTGGAGAATTACAGAACTTGGCCACATCTTGGTGTCACCAAGTCTCCAAATCTACAATTAGATGACACCTCCATGCCAATAGGCTCTTTGGAAGGGTTGCCAGAAAAAAAAAAGCCTTTATTGAGAGCATCAACAAATGTAATCACCTGGAGTTTGCTAAACTGGATTGGAACTGAGTGCTATGGTCAGATGAGACAAAAATAAAGCTTTTTGGCCACGCATACCAGTGGTGGGTTTGGCGTCGAAATAAGGATGCATAAAATTACCTCATACCTACTGTAAAATATGGTGGTGAATCTTTGACGTTGTAGGCTGTTTTGCTTCCCCTGGTCCTGGGGCCCTTATTAAGTAAGGTCAACGGCATCATGAACTCTACCAAGTACCACAATTAAATGGTTAATTGACCACAAAATCAACATTTTGCAATGGCCATCTCTGCACTAGAACCCCATTGAAAACCTGTGGTTTGAATTAAAGAGGGCAGTCCATAAGCGCAGACCAGATCATATCAAGGATCGGGAAAGATTCTCAATGAACTAAGGAATGGTCTAACATCCCTCCCAATGTGTTCTTCAGTCTCATAAAACATTATAGAAAAAGGCTAAGTGCCATTATCCTCGCAAGAGGAGGAATTGAAAATGGGTGCCAATAATTTGAACACCTATCTTTTTCTCCGAGCAATTGTATTAGTATAAAATAATATAATTTCCCCAAAAATATTTGGCATACAATATAGCTCAGTATTTGTATTATTTATTTTAAATGCTCATCTTTATCAAGGGTGCCAATATTTTCAGATTTGTCTGTTCAGTATATCAGCACCTTTATAGTCTTAATTTTTTAGAAATCCCCTGATTTCCTAAGAGTTCCATTAAGCAGAGGAATTCATGGTGGAAATGTACAGTACAGTGGTTCAAGCATCTTGACATGATCTCATGGTGAATGTTAATGCAAGATGTGGTGGATAGTTGAATCCCTTCCAAAAAGATAAAGTTGATATTTGGCCAGAGGCCATGAAAGAAAGCTTTTGACAGGTCGATGTCAAACCAACCGCCGCAGTCTCAAATCTCTCCATGTGTGTTCAGCACCCTGGATTCATTAAATAGGAGGAATGTGCACCTTCTTACTGTACACTGCCTCTGATTCCATCTCTCAACAAAGAGCTCGTCCAGACTGACCCTGACCCGTGGTCATCGCCACTGAAGAGCTTTGAGAGCTACTTGTCTACGTGACTCCTCACAGGAACTTTAATATTCTCACTCTATGTAGAGTTGAATACTTTAGTTGCAGTCAAAGCATAAGCCATGCATAAAGAAATGTGCCAGTAGGCTACATATAAATAGGCTTCGGTTGAAATTAATTGTGTTGCTGAAAAAGCCAGGTTTTCTAGGGAACCAACAGGTGTTTTCTAGGGAATCAAGTTGTCATGGTAACATCTGGGAAATACATCACAAATTATTCTGACTGAGGAACAACTACCGGATGGTGATAATGAGTTGTGAATGTACATTTCTTGGCAGAATAACCTTGGTCTTTTTTTTCTTTACATCTTGAATTCTCCTTCCCTTGCCCTAGCTGTGTGTGTTCAATATGAATCACCTTTTCTCCAGGGAGTCTGGGAACAAAACTTGTGTTTTTATATCCCATTCTTCTGTTGTTTGAGATTTTTCCCGAAATGTGTCTAGTAAGTGTCATCTGGCTTGTTTTCCTTTGAGCACCTCACCCGAGAGGGCTCTGTTTCACTTGATTGACACTGAAATATCATTGCCATATTAGGGTCTCCTGTTGGACTTCCTGTCTCCTGCAGAACAAAGTTTGTGCAGACTTTTTCCTTTTGGCACTGTACTGTGAATCGCTTTTAAGACTTGCGATGTCATCGAAACATCTCTAAAATGGTTGATTTAAGGAATGTTGCTAGAATGGCTGGTGAGCAGTGAGTTTACATTTTGACCTTAGCATATGTGGATGTTTGGTCTGAGAGAGGCCTCTGCAGTCTGCAATCAGCTGAGATCAGCATTTGGGTTACAGTTTAAAGAATACTGTATGTTGGATGTGATGTTCAGTGGAGTCATTCCTACAGTATCTGTCCATATAGGGGAACCTCTTGCCTTTGTTCCTCGCATCTGCTTCCCAGCAGGCCTACAGAGAGGCAGCCAGTGCTCCTGCTAGGTCTCACCAGTCAGACAGCACTGAGATAGACATGATATATGACTTTCAGACTGTCTCTGTCTGTCCTCCAAGTGTGGCGACACCTGTAAAAATAATATGCCAGAGCACTTATGCACAGCATGGCTTTGCTCTGTCTGTTATCTGACATAGCATTCAGCAGGGGATTCCTTCTGGCTAACATAGATGAGAACATGTTCAAAGTGACTAAAGTAGTGCATCACTGGATTTCAAAACATCCTTGTAATGTTTTCATTTGTTGTACTTAATACATGAACCATATGGTATTAATTAGTAGTAGTGTACAGAGTTCTTGAAAGGAGGCCTCTCGCTAACCTCTACTTTTCAGTCTTGGCTACTGGGCTGTGTGTGGATGTGCCCTGTGACAGACTGGACAGACAGAGTAGTGTGAGAGGCTGTGGGAGCCAAAACCAGGAAGCAGACAGACAGACAGCTGATGGATGGGCTACAGAGCATTTCAGAGCCCTCCTGTAACCCAGCGTGAACCCAGATCCAGGCAGCTTCGGAGCCCTAAACCCCTCACTGCACTGCACTGCATGACCTGGTCCTGGTCGCACTGATAGACTAAACAGGACATGCCCCAGGGCTCACGGCTCATGACTCTGCTCAGGTCCTAGCAGGGCAAAGCTCAGTGCTATCCCTCATTCATTCGCCATTTGTCACAGACCAGAGGCTTTATTTATCAAAGAGGTTGTTGGTATTTTTAATTGTTGAACTTGACGGGAAAGTGTGTATCTCTACGCAAATCTCAGACCATGCTTACGCACAACTTCCAGTGGTTGATCAACTGTATTGCAAGCAAATACTGTTATTTTGGGGGAAATGGAGTTGTTTGATGTACGGGAATTATAATAATTCTAGGTTAATAAAAACATTAAAATCAAACTTTATTTGCCACATGCGCTGAATACAACAAGTGTAGACTTTAGCGTGAAATGCTTACTTACAAGCCCTTAACCAACAGTGCAGTTCAAGAAGAAGAAAATATTTACCAAGTAGGCTAAAATAAAAAGTAATAATAAAAAGTAACACAATAAGAATAACAATAACGAAGCTATATACAGGTGGCACCGGTACCGAGTCAGTGTGCAGGGGTACAGGCTAGTTGAGGTAATCTGTACATGTAGGTGGGTGCGAAGTGACTATGCATAGGTAACAAACATACAGCGAGTAGCAGCAGTGTACAAGGGGGTCATGTAAATTGTCTGGTGGCGATATTTATGAATTGTTCAGCAGTCTAATGGCTTGGGGGTAGAAGCTGTTGAGGAGCCTTTTGGTCCTAGACTTGGCTCTCCGGTACCGCTTGCCGTGCGGTAGCAGAGAAAACAGTCTATAACTTGGGTGACTGGAGTCTCTGACAATTTTATGAGCTTTCCTCTGACACCACCTATTATATAGATCCTGGATGGCAGGAAGCTTGGCCCCAGTGATGTACTGGGCTGTTCGCACTACCCTCTGTAGCGCCTTACGGTCAGATGCCGAGCAGTTGCCATACCAGGTGGTG
Organism: Salvelinus fontinalis; assembly: GCF_029448725.1. NCBI lineage: Eukaryota > Metazoa > Chordata > Actinopteri > Salmoniformes > Salmonidae > Salvelinus > Salvelinus fontinalis. The sequence goes on along the minus strand of NC_074668.1, from coordinate 20,780,520 downwards.
ATGCAACCGGTCAGGATGCTCTCAATGGTGCAGCTGTAGAAATTTTTGAGGATCTGGGGACCCATGCCAAATCTTTTCAGTCTCCTGAGGGGGAAAAGGTTTTGTCGTGCCCTCTTCACAACTGTCTTGGTATGTTTGGACCATGATAGTTCGTTGGTGATGTGGACACCAAGGAACTTGAAACTCTCGACCCGCTCCACTACAGCCCGGTCGATGTTCGGCCCGGCGTTTCCTGTAGTCCACGATCAGCTCCTCACATTGAGGGAGAGGTTGTTGTCTTGGCACCACACTGCCAGTTCTCTGACCTCCTCCCTATAGGCCGTCTCATCATTGTCAGTGATCAGGCATACCAAATCAAATTCAAATCAAATGAAATGTATTTATAAAGCCCTTCTTACATCAGCTGATATCTCAAAGTGCTGTACAGAAACCCAGCCTAAAACCCCAAACAGCAAGCAATGCAGGTGTAGAAGCACTGTGTCTAGGAAAAACTCCCTAGAAAGGCCAGAACCTAGGAAGAAACCTAGAGAGGAACCAGGCTATGAGGGATGGCCAGTCCTCTTCTTGCTGGGCCGGGTGGAGATTATAACAGAACATGGCCAAGATGTTCAAATGTTCATAGATGACCAGCAGGGTCAAATAATAATAATCACAGTGGTTGTCGAGGGTGCAACAGTTCAGCACCTCAGGAGTAAATGTCAGTTGGCTTTTCATAGCCGATCATTGAGAGTATCTCTACCACTCCTGCTGTCTCTAGAGAGTTGAAAACAGCAGGTCTGGGACAGGTAGCACGTCCGGTGAACAGGTCAGGGTTCCATAGCCGCAGGCAGAACAGTTGAAACTGGAGCAGCAGCACAGCCAGGTGGACTGGGGACAGCAAGGAGTCATCAGGCCAGGTAGTCATGAGGCATGGTCCTAGGGCTCAGGACCTCCGAGAGAGAGAAAAAAAGAAAGAATTAGTGAGAGCATACTTAAATTCACACAGGACACCAGATAAGACAGGAGAAATACTCCAGATATAACAGACTGACCCTAGCCCCCTGACACATAAACTACTGCAGCATAAATACTGGAGGCTGAGACAGGAGGGGTCGGGAGACACTGTGGCCCCGTCCGACGATACCCCCGGACAGGGCCAAACAGGCAGGATATAACCCCACCCACTTTGCCAAAGCACAGGCCCCACACCACTAGAGGGATAGCTTCAACCACCAACTTACTATCCTGAGACAAGGTTCAAGTATGGCCCACAAAGATCTCCGCCACGGCGCAACCCAAGGGGGGGGGGGGGGGGGGGGGGGGGCGCCAACCCAGACAGGAAGATCATGTCAGTGACTCAACCCATTCAAGTGACGCACCCCTCCTAGGGACGGCATGGAAGAGCACCAGTAAGCCAGTGACTCAGCCCCTGTAATAGGGTTAGAGGCAGAGAATCCCAGTGGAGAGAGGAAAACCAGCCAGGCAGAGACAGCAAGGGCGGTTCGTTGCTCCTGTGCCTTTCCGTTCACCTTCACACTCCTGGGCCAGACTACACTCAATCATAGGATCTACTGAAGAGATGAGTCTTCAATAAAGACTTAAAAGTTGAGACCGAGTCTGCGTCCCTCACATGGGTAGGCAGACCATTCCATACAAATGGAGCTCTATAGGAGAAAGCCCTGCTCCAGCTGTTTGCTTAGAAATTCTAGGGACAGTTAGGAGGCTTGCGTCTTGTGACAGTAGCGTACGTGTAGGTATGTACGGCAGGATCAAATCGGAAAGATAGGTAGGAGCAAGCCCATGTAAGGCTTTGTAGTTTAGCAGTAAAACCTTGAAATCAGCTCGTGCGTTAACAGGAAGCCAGTATAGCGAGGCTAGCACTGGAGTAATATGATCAAATATTTTGGTTCTAGTCAAGATTCTAGCAGCCGTGTTTA